>NW_009954222.1:1463413-1483930 GCF_000747805.2 Chaetura pelagica
TTTTTGCATGAAACATTCCCTCAGAGTAATTTTCTTGGATTTGTTTTCTCTGGAATTAGCTCAATATGGAAGAGATATCTGAAGCAAACTACCATGGATGCAAGTATGGATTCTGAGTTGACATTGAGCTGAAAGAAAATTGCAGTCAAGTAACTGGATGGAGAATATGTGTCTAACGTTATCCCACTCTAGTTCCCTGTCAACTGGGACATGCTATTGGTCTGGAAATATCACACATCTTTTCCTTTGCTTGGAACTTGGAATATGGGAAAAGAGAAATGGATAATAAAGATGTAGAGTCAGGTCACTACCAGGGAGTGGCAACACTTAATCCCAGACACTAGGAAACCCTACTTTTGTTTGGTTTATTGTACTTCAAGGTAAGATTAATGAACAAAACAGATTTATAAAGGCTTTTTTTTTTTTTTTTTTCTTATTCTTTCTTGTTACAGATATACATTCTGATACTGAAAAATCAAGCTACTCTTTGAGGTATCTGAGATTTCAGCAGCCAACAGGGGACCCAGAAAGAAGAGCAAACATCATTCCAATATTGCTAGTTAAGCTGCACAGTTTTCTGAATTATTTGGTTGGTCTTTTAACACATCCCTCAGGTAAAGAAAGGCTCAAGAAGATCAGAAACAGCAGGAAAGATAGCATAATGTATTCACCCTGGATCATTAAAACTTTGGAGATAGTGTATTTTTTTTACCTAGTCTTGGTCAGGGATTAGAAACTGTATTATCATTTCTGCAGATGCCAGGCACTTGAAATTACTGTTCTATTCATACCCTGAAGTTTTCTATCCCTAAGGATACCTTCTTTACGGAAACTATTGATTTCTGCCATCTGATGTACAGTCACTCACTAAGAATTCTAGTTTTTTGTTTGCCTGCATGACTTAATGGAGGGAAACATTGATTTTTCCTTTTTATGTAATAGGTTTTTAAAATAGTTCTTTTAAAACTTACATTTCTTCCTCTTCTGTGTCAGTAGAAAGATGAGAAGTGAAGAATATAGAAAGGAACTACTTTGTCATTGAATCTATAGTGCATGAGATGCATATACGTACAATTCACAGGACTGATACATAATAGCTGTAGTTCTTTGAAAAAAAAATGAGTCTGTTTTGTGTGGAAAATGTTCACGATAAAGGAAATGAAAGTTAATAATTTGCAAATACTCTATTTATTTTGTTACTAGGTAGGTTTAGTAATGCCATTAATGTTGTTTCATGAAAACTACTTATGATTAATTTAGACATAGTTTAAAGGTTAGGTGTCTAGTTCAAACCTGGAAAAGCAAAGTCTGTTTAAAGGGACAGGAACCATTAGTAGTTCTTTTTTTTTTTTTCTTCATTCTCAGATAGAACTTTTTTTTTTTTTTGTTAAATACATTCAGATGAGTGAACTAAGTAATATTTCCTCTTGAATGTTGAAAAAAATCAAAGTTAATATATCTTGAGTGCTCTCCAGGTATATTTGAATTTTCTATTATCTTCTAAAGATGAAAAATCAAGTGTCCATGAAGTATGATATATTTGATATATCAGTATTTCTATTTGAATTGATACTTAAATCTACTAAGACCTTTCCCTTGTGTGGTGAAAACCTGTGTTTGGTTATAATTGACATCTTCTGAATACTCATTTCGTCCACTAAAAAATGTAATTCGAATATTAAGACTTGATTAGATATTCGGTAAGTAGTGCTGGCCTAATTTCATATTCTTAGGACGAAAATCTAATAAATCATACAAAAAGAGTAAATTTAAGTAAGTTCTATACAAAATGTTTTAAGCTTGTTCAAATGTCAAAGTTTAAGTGTTAGATATTATGTTTCATCCATTTTACAGTATAAGTATCAAAAAATTTCTCAAATAAACTCTTTCCTGAGGAGGAGGAATAAATATAAATAGATCAAGAGACTAAGTATCTACTACCTTTTGTTTATGTGTTATGTGTTATTTAAGAACAGAAGTAAAATTTAGAGGCTATATGTAGATATAACTGTAATGGTTAGAACATATGGTCATATATAAATCATACAACTGTCTTTCAGTAACAATTGATAACATATGCACTACCTTTTTGTTGTGTTTTAGGTCAGGCCAAACTAAACACATATTGACTGCTATACAGTAATTGGATCTGTGTGAAGGAGTCTGTGTATTCATTACCACTGTGACCGAGCGATTAATAATGCAAAGAATGCTGGAAGGTTACAGAAATGTGTCTCTCTCTACTTCTACATCCCCTTTCCTTGCCGACAGAAGCGATGGATGTTAGAGACCAGGAGAAACAGGCAGCTGAGCATGTCAACATCAGAAAGCTTCAGCCATGAAAACTAGGTCCTGGGAGTTCTCAGAGGTCTTCTACAGTCATGTCCCCAAAGACAGACTCATGACACGACTCTTTGGGCTTGGATGGATGAGTTTTATGAAGTGAAGAGCATCTTCCAGATAGGGTGATCTTTGCTAGTTGTTGGACTACTCGGAGTTGTTCTCACTGATCGGTTGCTGCAAGTTGCTAGGCAAATATTGTTGTATAAATTAGTTCTTCAATATCCACCAGTTACTTAACCCCTCCCCCGAAACATGTCTGTGCTTTATCTAACAAAAATTATAACTCTAACAACTACATAAGGACATACTGAAGGCCACACTGTGGGCCTCTTGTCAGCCCTATTACTCAAGTGGTGCCAACTCAGTAAAAAAAGACATCTTATTCTCATGACTTAAGGAAGCACTAATACCCACTCATACATGTTCAGCTAGCTGACAAAATATCACCTGGGAGTCCACAGTTGCTTGTAGAACTGCCACACAATGGAATAATTTTAATCCATCTAGTTGACATTCAGGTGCCATCTTTTTCTGCCTCTGCAAATACTTCATCGCTTTGTATTACATCCTTCACTCTCGGTATACAACTCTCCTTGTTTCAAATACTTTCCCATTTCAGATAATTACAACCCCCAGGCTTTTTGTTCCTTGTATGACACATTTTTTATGATGTTTAGAAGCCATGTAACAAAAGCCACCCTGCATAACCTTAAGATTCCTCATGTTGTTTGGTCAGGCAAATGAAGTGCTAGAAGTAGCATGCTTTGTAAATAAGCAGCTGAAACCAAGAAGAAAACTATTATTTAAATTGCCTGTTATCAGCAGACAACTATTTGAGAATCCACTTTTAGAACATGGTTCATTTAAACTGACTTCAGTACTTTATGAGCTTTATTTGACTTTGCATTCAAAAGTAGTGTGATTGTGCAAATAGCAAACATATGTAATGCATAGTAATTCATAATTATAACAACCTTTAAAGAAAAAAAAAAGTTAATTTAAACTTTGAATAAGAGAAAACCACATTAACCAAGAGCAGTTAAAATATGACTGTTCAGTACATTTCTCCATCATGTGGTACATTTGTGTCAAGTTTAACACCTATTACCAGGGCAAAGTACTTTTTTGAAAAGGTGTTTTGTGGGGAGAAAAAGATGCTGACATTGTTTTGTTGTTTGTTTGTTTTTTTAATCTGATTAAATTAACCAAGTTTTTCATAAACATATCAGCTGCAGCTAAACTTTTCCAGGAAGAGCATTACTAAACCCATCATAATGTCCATAGTTTGCCTCACTCATAATATTCCTTCTTCACTCCCATTTTCAGCCATAAATTTTGTCTCAAACTAACTACTGTCACAAATTGGAACAAGCAATAACATAGAGCTATGCTACTTATGTAGTGGGAAACTTGCCTTTAGATCCATAGTTTGCCTCACTCATAACATTCCTTCTTCACTCCCATTTTCAGCCATAAAATTTCCAGTTCAGAAGAGCTGAGAACATTTTGCCTTCATATTTTTCCTTCGCTAAAGAAGAAAAAATATCCAAATAATTGCAAGGGTGTATGCTATTAGTTCTTTTCCATCTTATTTGTGCTGATTGCAGAGAAAGTTTCAATTCCTTGGGACCACAGGCAATTTTCTTGTTACTTTTACTAATGTTTAAGAGTTCCAAATTGCTACTTACCTCATGCTTATTCACTTGACAGTGCCTCTGGGTGAGTATAATGCAAACTTCAAGCTCCAATTACTTCCCCATGTATAGTTTATGAATTTCTGATGAATCAGATTATTGTGTAGATACAAACCAGTTCTTAATTGTACAATTACAGGTGACCTTACACTAAGTTTTCCAGAGAAGAGCAATGAGGCTGGTGAAGGGACTAGATGGAAAGTCTTATGAGGAGAGGCTGAGGGAGTTGGAGTTCTTTAGCCTGGAGAAGAGGAGACTCAGGGGGGACCTTATCACTCTCTACAACTAGCTGAAGGGAGACTGTAGTCAGGTGGTGGTCTTCTTCCACGCAACAAGTGACAGGATGAGAAGGTATGACCTGAAGCTGCACCAGAGGAGGTTTAGGTTGGGTATCAGAGAGGATTTCCTCTTGGAAAGGTTGATCAGACACTAAGATGGACTTCCCAGGGAAGTGGTGGAGGCACCATCCCTGGAATTGTCTAAGACTGGATGTGGCACTTACAGCCATGGTGTAGCTGATCTGGTGGTTTTAGGTCATAGATTGGACTTGATCTCAGAGGTCTTTTCCAGCCTCAATAATACTGTGATTCAGTGATTTCTACTGTTTCTGGCTTCTATATCTTTGACCTTCCAGCAAGATTTTCCCTCTTTTTTCTACCTAAAATCTGCTTATTACTATGCAACTGCCTACTTGATTTTATGGTATTCACCAGCTGTGTTCCTTATACACATCTATAGTAAGGTTATAAGAGAGATATATAACTTTGAAAATCTACAGAGGGTGATTTAATCTACCTAATTTAGTACTTCAGCTGTCAGTAAGTTAAACATGCTCAGAACTGTTTTCTGGCACTGAGGCCAACAGCCCATATCCGTACTATTAAACCGTCTTCACCTCAGAAACAGTTTGGCGATATCTAAAATGAGTATGGAAGACAATCCTGGTCCATAGCAGCTCCAGAGTTCTGCCCTGAAATTTTCAGGGAGAATGTTAGTTTTTCCAGTCCAAAACCATGCTAGGTTATGTTCCATTTTTTTTCCCAAAATATAAATTACTGAGTTGCATTTCCCATAACTGTTCCCCTGCTCCACTGATGGACTAATGTAGCACATCTCAGCCTGAAAGAACTTATATTTTATTGTTTCTTGTTTGCTTGTCCAGGAGATGCCAGTGACTGGAGTCCAGTTCCTTGAATGGATAGGATGTATGGCAATATGTAAAAGTCCATTCAGTGGCACATAAATGGAAGGCAAGATAAGAGAAAGGGGGTTTTCTTAATATCAAAGGATTATCATCTATTTTTCATTAGTCCTTTAAAATCGGAATCCATAGCTAATTTTTGTTAGTTGTCTGATTATGTTATCTCCCCCACAGTACAACTATTAAATCATCATGTATTATTATCCCAGAGGATTCCAGAATTCAAGAAGTCTGTTATGAAAGCACCAGCTGAAAGAAAATGTTGGCAATTTTTCCTTGTCTCTGAGCACCAATGCTGTTCTCAATGCTCAGAGGAGAGTGGCAAATGTCAACTTATGATAGCTCATATCTTGAGTGGCAGCAGAAACAGAGGTTTGAAGGGGTTACTCACGCTATCTGCTTTGAGCTAATTTAAATGTGTAACTGAGATGTGATTGAGATTTGCAGATTAGTTCTTAATTCCTTGTGTAGCTAAAAGAGTAAAATAGAATTACCAACAGAGATATCAGAATATTGCAACTGGATGAATAAAATTAGATAATATGAAACTTATAATCTCAAACAAAAGTCAGTGAAAGTCACCAACTTCTAAATTCAGTGTAAGAAGGAAAGTATTTTCTATTTAAATACATCAGTCATATTAGTAATTCTTATAACTAAAAATATGTTTTCATTTACAAAATTGATTTGATACCGACCACTTATACAGGAGTGAAAAACAGAGATATGAATAGTGAGAAGAGGTATTAATTCGAACTGGGAGTACCAATATCTGTTGCATGGGTATATTCTAGGGAGGGACAGAAAATAAATTGGAGTGCTGGTAATGCAGGTGATTTTTCATTTAGTAATGTTGACCACAGTCCTACAGCTCTTGCATCTTTTGCTGGAGAATGAGGAAAACAAGGAGAAATACCTCAGGAGGAAACAAAAAACTTCTAACAAAAATCATGAAGGACTATATTATAATAAATGTATTTTATTTTACTGAAATACAGGGTTTTTCTGGGTGCTTATCCTCTCCAGGAACAGGACTGTAGGATAAGAAATGGCAACATTTCTCTCATTTTAGGTTGGTCTCTCTGAGGTTCTAGGAAATTTATGCTGGGAAAGACTGCAAGACTACAGTAAAATATTATCATATTCTAGAAGGTAGATTTAGGTTAGACATTAAAAAGAAATTCTTTAGTGTGAGGGTTGTGAGACACTGGAACAGGTTTCCCAAGGAAGTTGTGGATGCTTCATCCCTGGAAGAGTTCAAGGTCAGGCTGGATGAGCCTTTGAGCAACCTGGGCTAGTGGGATGTGTCCCTTCCCATGCAGGGGGATTGCAGCTAGACGATCTTTGAAGTTCCTTCCAACCCATGGGGGTTAGGGCTAGAGACATATGTGAAGAGATCACCATTGAAAACTGAGGTAAAAAAATTGTTAAGTACCTCAGTCTCCTCCATGTTGGTGTGTGTTCCCCTGTCTTATTTGCCAAGGGGGAGTAAATTTTCTTTAATCTTCCTTTTCTTGCCAATGCACATGTAGCATCCCTTTTTATTATTATTAACATCCCTTGACAAATTCATACCTAATTTTGCCTCATCTTTCCTAGTTTTGTCCCTACACATTCAAGCAGTGTCCCTATATTCTTTCCTGTCCTGTGCATTTCCTTCTTATATTTTTGTTTGACTAGGAGGTTCTTACTCAGCTGTCTTGGTGTCCTGCCTTCATTGGCCAGTTTTTCACACATGGAAATGAAAAACTCTTGCACTTCAAGAATAATGTCCCTAAAGAGCTATCTGCTCTGTTTGGCTCAAATTCCAGTGAACAGGTGAAACAAGATACACTGTTAAAATAACACACACAAAAGATGACAGGACTATTCTGTTTTCTATCAAGGTTATATTTTGTTACATAGCCATTGTGTTCTTTGTTAAGAATTCTATAGATCCATTTATTTATTTATTTTATTTTTAGCAGAGAAGTACATAGGGATTAAGTCTCTGGCTTGCCTTCAAATCCAGTAATAATGCCAATAAATCCCCTCAGATTGCTTTGGAAGTTTAGTGTCTAACCTTGTGTCAGTGAAAACCAAGCCTCGAAATAGCTGGCATCTGAAGTGCAGTCAAATACTCATATTTTACACATTTGTGGTACTTTAAGCTATATATCTAAAATGATCAAGTTTCTCCAAGGTTGCATTTTTTCCTCTCAAGGTATAAAGGAAGTTAATTTGAATGACACTGAAACGCAAAACTTTTTATCACTTATTGAACGAGCCTGATCTGATGACATCTGTCACTCTAAAACCTAAAGTGTATTATTAAATACGTGGTTAAAAGTGAGCAAGCAAGCAACATAGCAAGCAAAATAAATCTTAGAAAAGAGATTCTTGGTATAAGTCAGCTGATGCTAATGATGAAACAAGCATATTTACAGAGTTTTGATAGGCATCACCTAGTAACTAAATAAATGTCTGATTCAGTTGCCAAGATTTTGAGCATCTGATTTTAAGGAAAGTATTTTTCATTTTATTTTTCTGACATACCCTGTAATATCAATATCAATTAATGCTCTGTGTTTTAAAACTATTACTTTTTTATGGCACTCTATTATTTGGACATAAAAACCCCACCTGTTACATTGTATTTGACTTTGGGTCATATGTACTTCATTGGAATCTGCCATTTTGCACATAATCATTACTACAGCAAAAAACATATTAGAATCAGGTGTCATCAGCAATAATAGTTGTAGCAGGAATTTTGGAATGTTACAATATTATACTGACACACATTTTAGCTTGGATGGGTTTTGTTTACTATGATACTTTGTTATTTCTTTTTGAGAGACTTTGTGAAATACAGAGAATACTGAATTAAAATGAGCTGAGTACATTCTGCATGTGACATTTCTATATAAATGGAAATAACTAATTATTTGTTTGAGAGAATTAATCATGCTTGCCAGGAACAACTGATAGCAATACATTTTGTTTCCACATTCTTCTAGTAAATGAGGTTAATATTAGCTTCCTTAGAAACAAAGCAAAACATTTAATATGTTTGGCTTAGAATTTATCACTAGTAAGCCTAGACAAATGATTTCTCCACTTGAAAACCTGAAGAGCAACTGTAGAAAAACTTGACATATGATCCTATTAAAACATTGAAAATATAAAAGCTATGTTAGCTATTGCACACATAATTTTCATAGGAAAATTTAGTTTTCTAGATTATATTTCTAAGTAATGTACTTCTATACTTGATTACTGTAAATGAAAAATGAACACCCAAGTGGTAACGTTTGTATTTTCCGGTATTGTGTATTAATCCAAAGAAAGTATTTTGTCACCATATTTCATTTGCACTGAAACTGTTGGGGACATAAGTCAGTAACTGTTGCAGGAAATATATTACTAATTCCAAAACCTTTTAAATTTTCAATTTATGACTCTTTTACTCTATTAAAATATTTTCCAAATACTGTTGTACTATCTATATGCCCTCCTTGTCTCCGTGAATTGCAGTATCTGTTGCTATCTAGTTTGGCATTACTTCTGAATCATTGGCCTAATTATACAGGAGATAAATTTTTGTGTAAATCTGACTGAATCCAGTGGACTGCAGGACCTGAGGGAGTTGTCCTTCCTGTTATGCTACCACAGACATACAACCACACACATATACCATTTATAGACACCATCGACTGCTCATAGGTTAGCAAATAGCAGGACCTTTATTGACAGCACATTATACCAAAATAACACTGACATAGGTGCAAACAACAGAAATGGCCTGACCCTTCTTCTTTCCCGGTCAAAATATACTAGCAGATCTCACCACTTGCCAAGGCGCATACACAAGCATGAATTCCACCAGTGTCTGGCTGGGGCCTCTGGTCTGTCCCTCAAGTATTGAGCCATCAGACCCCTGATCTCTGAATCATGCAGCTATGGCCTCTCCGGAAACTCAGATGCCTCAGCTTCAGGAGGATCAGTCCATTTTTTTTATCTCTATGCCAGCAAACATAGAGCATCAATTCAACATGTCCTATCAATATTAGAGACAGATGAAGTTCAAATATAGGAAGAATAATTTGATCTCAGGAAAATTCCTCAAATGGCTCTTGATTCTACTAATTCTCTGCTGTCACCATGTTATAAATCAGCCAGGCCCATAAATTATAGTCAGACTTATCAGCTACTAGAGGGATCTCACTGTAGCTATATCACTAGAAATCCTCTTTGCTGCCCTATTGGCTGTTCAGACTTGATTATCATATACTCTTCTGTCAGCATTGCTCCAGATGGTGACCTTTGGGCATATTCTCTGAACTGGCAAGCTGCAGCCTGGCTTGTATGTAAGGTTACTGAAGGGTCTAGGACTGTAGAAGTCCTTGTCTGTGGCAATGTGCGATTTTATCCTGCTTCATTCTTTCAAAATCCTCTCTCACTTACAGGTCATGCTTTCACTTAACAGCTTTGCAGGCATGCTACCTCTAACAATGTTATCTTCACCTGCCCTATCCTTTCCTTCCCCTTTCTGTTTCCCTTGCTGCCTGTAACGATCAGCTGTCTCACTGGCAGAACAGATAGCAGAATAGGTTAAATGCAGACTGCACTTGAGCTCCTTCTTCACTTGCCTCCACTGCAAATGGGACCAGTAGAATAGTAGTAAAGTTGACTGCACAAATAATACATGTTCATTTATTACGTATTTCAAATCATGCAACTTTTTTATCTTATGACTTGCTTTTGAGTGGGTTTGTAAAAGAAGAAGGTGGTTTGATTTTTGTTGCTGTTGTTGTTTTTCCCTAACTGCTCTTAACTTCAGTAAACATAACAAATGCCTGCTAATGGTTAGCTGGTTTTAACTCCTCCCAAGAATCAGGGAGAGCACTTCTGAAGACACATTGTTAAGAAAAGCATATTTTGCCCCTCTCCAGTAGTAGCTGAAGTATATTAAGGCCAGCTACCTAAAAAAAAGGGCTAACTAAATCTTAGCTGAAGCCTAAGCTGCTGGTATTTCCACTGGAGTTCTATCTTCAAAATACTGAATTCCAAAATTCCAGCTCAGGAGGTTCGAATGGACTTGAAAATTTCCAGAGATCACTATTCCGATCACGAATAGTAGAGATCATATTGCTTTAGAAACAGTGAGGTCCCAAAAGAATAAGATATTATCATAGATTTTTTTCTAGGTTTTATATATTTTTTTCTGTGGCAAATAAAGAGCAAACATGAACTGAGCATTTGGTTTGCCTGAGGCAAGCTTATGAACACAGCTCAACTCTCTTTTTCAGGTTATATTGTCTTCTGTTTGGATTTGATAACTCTTCAAAATGAGCCTAGGTTCCCCTCTCTGGTGTAACTGTCAGCTTCTGTAGAGATCCTCTCTGAGCTTACTCTTTTCAACAAAATGGTATCATGTGATTGCACAAAAATGCATGTTCTTGGAAGTTATAATGAGGATGTTCTTCAAAGAAAAAGAGTAAATTAAAACATAGAAATAATTTATTTTACATTCAGTCTATTAACATTTAGATTCTAATAATTCTGCCTAGGTAGTTTGAAAAAAACATCATCTTCCATATTAATTATCATGCCATTATACATTTTAATTTTTTTCTCTCATTTATTATATAAACAGAAATATTAGAGGAATTAAACTAATTAATACCATATAATATTAGAAAGAGAAGATAAATTTTAGTTAAGTTTGTATCTAACTCAAATTCAACATGAATCCACTTGCAGGGATTCATCAGCTTGAAATTCATTAATATTGCAACAAGTAAATGTGTCTTATCATAATTTTTTTTTTTTTTTGTCAAATAATATTTCAAGAATAATTATTCCATGATGTGCCAAGTACCATTTCATAGTTTCACTTCTTTTAAAATTAATTTTGATTTCCAGCTCATGTACTGTACAACATTGTGAATTTCTATGGTATTATTTATATATTAATAGTGAGAACAAGTGAGGACTGTTTATGACAGTGGCATAAGGAGATGTGCAAAGTCCTGCACCTGGGGAGGAACAACCCTGGCACCAGTATATGCTGAAGGCCACCCAGATGGAAAGCAGCTTGGCAGGAAAAAACCTGTGAGTCCTGGAGGATGACAAGTTGAATGTGAGCTAGGCTTGTGCCTTTGCTGCAAAGAAAGTTAACTGTATCCTGAGGTGCATTTTTATTTTTATTTGAATAATTATTCCATGATGTGCCAAGTACCATTTCATAGTTTCACTTCTTTTAAAATTAATTTTGATTTCCAGCTCATGTACTGTACAACATTGTGAATTTCTATGGTATTATTTATATATTAATAGTGAGAACAAGTGAGGACTGTTTATGACAGTGGCATAAGGAGATGTGCAAAGTCCTGCACCTGGGGAGGAACAACCCTGGCACCAGTATATGCTGAAGGCCACCCAGATGGAAAGCAGCTTGGCAGGAAAAAACCTGTGAGTCCTGGAGGATGACAAGTTGAATGTGAGCTAGGCTTGTGCCTTTGCTGCAAAGAAAGTTAACTGTATCCTGAGGTGCATTTTTATTTTTATTTTTTTAGTGTGTTATTCTCAAAGCATATCCTTCAATCAGACCTGAGGTGTGGGTGTATTCCTCTGTGACCTGAGATTGCTTTTCCAGTTGCTATGTCTGAAAGCTTTGATACCTCATCTATTGGGAAATCCTCAGACTAATCCAGCTGCACGCTGAAATGCTAACTTTTGTGTGTATGTCTGTTTGTTTAATACGAGTTTGAATTAATTTAATAATGATGGAGAAGTGATAATTTCAGAAATGTAATTAATCAAGTCTTTCCAAAATAGCTTTGGTAAAATTTTCAAGATTCTTTTAAAAGATTTTGTGATATTTATAATACTATGAAGAAGAGGAAAACAAAAAAACATCTGAAAATCCAAGAAAATATATTTTTCCTAATAAATACCAACCACAAAATTACAGGAACACAACATGAGAAAATTGCATGCAAATATTTATCTACAATTCAGTTTGTTAATAAGCATCAACAGTTCATTTCCATTGTGGCTCAAAGACAAGCGATCAGAGATTCACAGAATCATAAAATGGTTTGGGATGGGAGGGGACCTTTAAAGATCATCCTGTTCAACACTCCTGCCATGGGAATTAACACCTTCTACTCGATCTGGTTGATCCAAGCCTCACACAACCTCATCCTTGAACACTTCCAGGGATGGGGCATCTATAGCTTCTGTGCGTGACCTGTTCCAGTACCTCATTACCCTCATAATAAAGAGCTTTCTTCTTTATGTCAAACCTAAATCTACTCTCTTTTAATTTTAAACCATTGCCCTTTGTCCTATTTCTACATTCCCAGGCAAAGTAACATCAGGATTTCACAGATAACAACCTCCTTTAATTTATGAGGAAAACTTTTAACAACAATCTATCCCAGTGATGCCTCAAGAAAAGTAGCTGAGAAACCTAGTGCCATATTTAGAATAGAATAGAACTATTTCAGTTGGAAGAGACCTCAAGTGATTATCTAGTTCAACTGCCTGAACACTTCAGGGCTGCTGAAAAGTTAAATCATGTTATTAACAGCATCATGCAAATTCCTCTCAAAAACTGAGAGGCTTGGGGCATTCACCACCTCTCTAGAAAACCTGTTCCAGTGTTTCACCACCTTCTTGGCATATAAATGTTTCCTAACATCCAATCTAAACAACCCATGGCACAGTTTTGAACCGTTCCCATGCATCTTCTCACTAGATACCAGGCAAAAGAGTTCAACATCTCCCTCTCCACTTCCTCTCCTCAGGAAGCTGTAGGGAGTCTCCTTTTTTCCAAACTAGACAAGCCCAAAGTCCTTAAGTGCTACTCATAAGACATTCCTTCCAGCCCTTTCACTAACTATGTTGCCCTCTTCTGAACAGATTTGAGTACCTTAAAATCTTTTTTAAATTCTGGGGCCCAGAGCTGCACACTGTGTTCAAGGGAAGGCTGCACCAATGCTGAATATAGCAGGTTAATCACCTCTTCTGACCAGGTGGTTATGCTGTGTTTGATGCACCCCAGGATGTGGTTTCCAAGATGTGGTTTGCCCTCCTGGCTGCCTGGGCACTTCTGAATTATATTGAGCCTGCTGTCAACCATCATCCCCAGGTCCCCTTCTGCAGGACTGCTCTCCAGCCACTCATCTCCTAGTTTATACGTTTCCCCGGCATTACTCTGCCCTAGGTACAGTATCTGGAATTTTGACGTGTTATATTTCATCCCATCAATCAAAGTCCAATGCTCCAACCTAACTAGATTCCTATGCAAGGCATCCTATCCCTCAAGACAATCAACAGCAGCTCCCAGTTTGGTACCATTAACAAACTTCCTAATGGCGCATTCAACTCCTGCATCCATACTTCATGTGGGATCACATGAAAATTAATTAAAAAGTTTCCTATATAGGGAGTTTTTAATAAATTGAATAAATAATTCATATAATACCATTAACACCTTTGTCAGTAACATGGATGGTAAAGTTGAGTGCAACCTCAGAATGTTTGCTGATGACACCAAACTATATGGTATGGTTGACATCCAGAGAGACCTTGACAGGCTTGAGAAGTGGGCCCATGCCACTCTCATGAACTTCAACAAGGCCAAGTGCAAGGTCCTGCACCTGGATTGGGGCAATACAAGGCACAGTTACAGGCTGGACAGAAAATGGATTGAGAACAGCCTTGAAGAGAAGGACAGGACAATGTGTGCTTGCAGCCTAGAAAGTCAACCATATCCTGGACTGCATCAAAAGAAGAATGGCCAGCAGATCAAAGGATTATTCTCCTCCTCCACTTGGCTCTCTTGTGACCCCACCTGGAGTACTGTGTCCAGTTCTGGAGACTCCAACACAGGAAGAACATGGAGCTCTTGGAGTGAGTCCAGAGGAGGGCCATGAAGATGATCAGAAGGCTGGAACACCTCTCCTACAAAGACAGGATGAGAGAGCTGGGGTTGTTCAGCCTGGAGAAGAGAGGGCTTGGGGGACACCTCATAGAAGTCTTCCAGTACCTGAAGGGGGCCAACCGGAAACCTGGGGAAGAACTTTTTTAAAGAACAGTGTTTGCTCATCATGCACAGACTGAGACACCAGTGAGGAGGAAAAGAGCAGACAACTGGGCTTTGGAGAATAGGTCACAAAGATGGTTTCAAGGGAACAAAGTGAGACTGTGTAAAGTTAGTTTCCCTTGAGGAAGCCACTGAGACACTAACCTCAAAGCTAGTCTGGAAACAGAGATTTGCCTTCTGAAGGTATAGTGAAAAGAAAATGGGTTTCAGACTTTCAGCTCTGTTTTTTGTTTGTTTATTTTTTTGTTTTTTTTTAATGTGAGGATTTTGTTTGTCATTTTGTTCCCTTGTTTTTAATTTTTGTTTGTTTGTTTCACTTTGGGGTTTTTGTTTGCATTTTTAGTTTGCTGTGGGGAGTGTTGTTTTTTGTTGTCATTGTTGGGGTTTTTTAAGTTTAAAAGCCTTTAATGGCAATTTGGGAGTACTTCTCTAAGACAAAAATCTAGACAGTCTGCTTTAAAGCTTTAGCTAAATAAGGAACCCATTGAAATCACTCAAGGAAGTGTTGCTATTCTGAAACATATGGAACTTGGAAAGGTTCAGAAGAAAGATTATTATTATGCCCAGAAAGACTTTGCTTACCTGTAGATTGGCCAGTCATTTAAATGGACCTTATAATGGATTTCCACAATACAGGCTTATACAGCAGGGAAAAACCCCTAAGTTTCAGTTATCTGACATTACAGTCATAAGAAGAGGTCACCCAGGGTAAAAAGTAAGAATCTGTGACCTGCTGTAAAGTCAGCTGAGATGACCAGATCCTGCTGAGTAGTGGAAAATCTGGATAACCTTTCATGAACTTACAATATTATTTCCTTAGAAGAGAGATAAATGTTTGTCCAGAGATTTCCATTTGTCGTTCTACTACTGAAGAAAAAAGGCACCCAGAATAAAAGTTCATGAGGAAGGATTGCCAGACATAGTAGTAAAATCCTCTGCAAGAGTATTAATCCATTCCAGAAGTCATATGTTCTTGTCAAAGTACAATTACAATGTTTAATCCTTCTTTTGTGTCCTCAGTGAATGTTACTACTGGGGAAATATATGTCCAGCAATGTCAAAGTCACCACAGTAGTCTATGCAGGGAACATTTATCTTTTCTTTTCAGATGTTCAGTGAACTGCAGCAGTATTAAATCCACATTTATATGTAGGGCTATGCCCAGGATGATCAGGAACTCACAGGGACTGTATTCAATTTTTACTCCTTATTAAATGAGAAAAAGAGTCTGAAGGACAAAGGTAATAAAATGTAAAATTAAGAAAATTTATGTGGCAGCAAATGAATGGAGATGAGGACAGAGCTGGAGGGGACTCTTCCACTGCAGTTGCACTCATTTGACTGCTTTTTTTTTACTTTGAAAATAAGATAATTTTTAAATTTTTTTATGTGCTGTTCCTGAGTTCATTAATCTTCAGATACTATGTGATATAGTTATAACATCTCACGTCAGGCAGTTAGATAAGAAAAAAAAACCAACACCAAAGCCCCCCAAAATGTTTACAAAGTTGATTTGTCCTCTTAATTGGGAGTTCAGACACTCTGGAATTTGCACAGCTGTTGCCATGTTAATCAAACTTCTTTATGTTCTGTATATGTGAATGCAGAAGATTGAATGTAGTATTATAAAAATATTATTAACTACCTCCCTAACAAGATATTTTAGAGCTATACAATACATCTGAGTTAAAAGGCTTCCAAAACACTTCAAATTAATATAGAACAGTAAATACATGGTTTCCATAGTTGTTAATCTGTCAGTTTATTTACCAAAGAAAAGGTCTAGAAGAAAAAATACAACTTTAGATCCAGTCTGCTATCATAGAACTGAAATAAACCATTTTCCCAGATAAGCAAGTTTGTGGATGGTTTCAGGATATCTTTCAAAGAATTATGTTCAGTTGTTTCTGGGAATAAACACAACAAAATTTAAGGCTTCCATTTAAAAATTCTTATGACACAAACATTGGCTTTAATTTGATGGAATTTGTATAAGAAATTCATGTAAGATATAGTACATTCATGTTTAAAAACTTATTACTTTCTATGCTAGATCTTATAAAGAAGCCCATTAGGAGTCATGACAAATTAATTGGAACATTTTTATGGACATACTCATCACATGGTGTATGTTAATGCATTGAATCCCCCAAAGCTGATGCAAGGAGTCATACTGCAACTATATCTGCAGCTATTCAAGGATCATACTGCAACTTGGCATGAGTATCATCCATATTCTTATTTTGACATGTGTATAAAGAATAGCTGTAAGAAAATAAACATACCTGTACAAAAATTTCATTTAAATATTTTGTAATTCTATACAGAAAACTGAGACTTAACTCACCAGAATTTAACTAGGAAAATATTTATGAAATGTGAAATCATTAGCATTGATCTCAAGAATAGGTAAACATAAGCATGTTTTTTTCTCATATACCCTTACATCCATCATATAAACCAACATTTATATGATATGCATTTTAATTCTGCAAACAAACAACATGTTTTCTTATTTTTCTTTTCATATTTTGCTGTCAGGTTGGCTTCCAGAGGTATTAGCAATCCCCAAATAATTTCAGACAATATCTGAATTAACACCAGTTCTGAGATTTTAACTCTTTCAGAGTGCTCATCTGACCCATACTTCAAGATCCTACTGAAGGCATAACAGGGAGACACTCCTCTATTATGTTGTACAAATTTTTCAGGTTTCTGTTCTTCTAAGGCTCCATGGTGTATACAGCAGTAGGGAGAATGCCTGAAACTATTACAGGAGCAGTACAGAGGTTACATGTGTGCTTTTCAGCCAGCTTCACATAACAACTTTCTAATCTCTTTATCATGGACGAGTAGCCATGCTTTAAATCCTCCCCTGCTGGTTGTCATGTTAATACTCCAAGTGAAAACTTAATCTGTGGTAACCAGAGTTTAAACTGAAATTCCAAAGAAGGCCAAAGCTTTTAAACTGAAAGCTTAGTTTCCAAATAGTGTCTCCTTTGTTGAGTGAAGTAATAATGTCCTGATTCTTCAGAACCAATGTGGGTCTCACACCTCTGCATCTTCTAGATTTTCTCTTGCAAATCCTAGAAATTGTAATTTCCTTTGTTTGCAATGGGATTCTTTTTCCTTGTATGAATGTCTCTACCAATGCAGTTTCTTCATAAAGGAGCCTGACAAGAAAAAACTGTTTTGATCCCTTCTAGCACAATGTCCCAATGTCCTTGTTATGGAAATACAATATTTTGTTAAATTTCTATTATTAAGCTGTATGCCTATTGTTTAAATACTTCATTTTCATGTAATAAGCTTTGTTGCTATGGCAAATTATTTTCAACAGGAGTATTTGCCCTTTAAGTGGAGCAGCTGAGCCATTCATTTCTTGGAAGAGGAAGTAACATCAAGGAGCAATTCTGGGTACAACTAATAGAAACATGAGTTTACAAATCACTGCACAGAAATTTCCTGTTGTCATTATCTTACTGTATGAACATTTCTGGAGACTAATTTTATGACTGTCAGTTTTTATTAATGTCAATAACTCTGAAATCATAAGCTGCTCTGAGTCAAGAGGTTTGCTATTAAATTTAACAAATTTAATTATTAAAGATAGCCACTGCATTGTTTTTAAATTTGAACCTTAGGATAAAAGTTGACATTTCATGCAATATTCATCTCACTGATGTTTAGTTGTCTACAGCACAGCTCTGAGTATCTGAGCTATTTAATTAGGCTCTCTTCATGAACAGTGAAAAGGAAGACAGAATTCTAGTATTATTCCTCTTTCCCATATTATCTAAATTAATTCAATTAATACCACTAACCACCATCACACAGCCTTCAGGCATGGCTAGATCCTATGAAATATTCTTCTTACCTCTTCTTTTTCAGCCTAAAACTGTCATTTGCTTTGAAGAATGTAGTTTCCCTCCATGTCTTAACATTAATGAACTAAAATCCTGAAGAGAGTTAAACAGAAAAGAAAGAAACAGGAAAAGAAAGGAGGGTTATTATGGCATATAGAATGTTAGAGAAGAATGTAAGTTGGAGGAATTTCAACATAGGAACTTTAAGTTTGGTGGTAAAGAGTGACTGAAAGAATGGAAGTCTGGAGACCCAAGGGAGGGAAGGACAAAGATAAAGAACATGAGACTGAGAAAGACTCTGAAAAGGGATAATTTACTGAGGGCTCTGTAAGGAGTGGAAACAGTCACTGTATGAAATAATTCAAGTTAATTTATTTGCATACTCATTCTTTTCTTCTTAACAGAACTTCCACCATATAGTTTTAAAAATAGCAAGGACATATATCAATACAACATTTAATTTCGATTTTAAAATACTTTATTACATTAAATCCTATTTTTTTTTATTATTTTTTTCATCTAAAATTACAGAACACCTTGGCTTCATGTCTAAAAGGTCTTAAAAAAGAATTAATTTGTTTAATGTGAAAGCATTTAGAATAACAGCATTGTGATAGTTTAGGCCCAGTTGGCAGCCAAGCACAACTTAGCTGCTCTCTCCTTTTCCATGGTGGGATGAGGAGGAGAAAATATGTCAAAAAGGTTGTGGGTGAGGACAAAGACAGGGACAGATCACTCACTGTCATGGGCAAAACAGACTTGGAGAAAAAATAATTTAATTTTGCAATCAATCAAGTCAGAGCAGGACAGAGAGAAACAAAACTAGATCTTAAAACCCACCTTCCCCCACTTCCTTCCTTCTTAGGCTCAAATTATTTTGCTCAAAATTCCTCTTCCTCCTCCCACGTCAGCAGCACAAGGAGACGGAGAATGGGGGTCGTGATCAGTTCATCACATGTTGTTACCACTGCTTGTCCTCCTCAGAGGGAGGACTCCTCACTTGCTTCCCCTATGTGAGGGTGAGGTCCCTCTGACAGGAGACAGTCTACCACAAATTACTTCAGCATGAGTCCTTCCCACAGGCTGCAGCTGTTCACAGACTGCTCCAGCATGGATCCCTTCTGCGGAGTGCAGTCCTTCAGGAACAGTCTGATCCAGTGCAGGCTTCCCACAGAGTCACAGCCTCCTTTAGGTACAGCCACCTCCCTTGGAGTGGGGTCCTCCATAAGCTACAGGTCCGTATCTGCATCATGACGGTCCTTTAAAGGCTGCAGGGGGACAGCCTGCTGTCTCATCATGGGCTGCAGGGAAATCTTTGTTCTAGTACACCTCCTTCCCTCTTTTCTGATTGACTTTGGCATCTACATGGTTCACAGAATCAGGGAATCGTAGAATGGTTTGTGTTGAAAGGAGCCTTAAAGGTCATCTAGTTTCAACCTCCCTGCACTGGCAGAGACACCTCCTGTTTGGCTAGGTTGCTCAAAGTCCCATCCAACCTGGCCTTGAATACTTCCATGGATAAAGCATCCACAACCTTCCTCAGCATCCTGTTCCAGTGTCTCACCACTCTCACACTAAATAATTTCTTCATGTCTAATCTAAATCTATCCTCTTCCAGTTTAAAGCCATTAGCCCTTGTCTTATACCTATGTGTCTTTGTAAAAAGTCCCTCCCCAACTTCCCTGTATGCCCCCTTTGGGTAGTGGAAGGTGTCCCTGAAGCCTTCTCTTCTCCAGACTAAGCAACCCAGTTCCTCCAGAGGCTTCTTCATAAGACTTCCACGCTAGTCCCTTCACCAGCTTTGTTGCCCTTCTCTGGACACACTCCAGCACCTCAATGTTCTTACTGGGGGAGGCGGGGGGGTCCAAAATTGAATACAATATATAGGACTGTTGTCAGAGGATATAGGGAAAGCTAAGGCCTCCTTGGAACTTAACCTTGCAAGTCAGGTTTAGGATAATAGAAAGGGCTTTTTCAAATACATAGTAACAAAACTAACACTAGAGGCAATATTGACCCACTGATGAATGAGGTGGGAGCCCTGGTGACAGAGGATATAAAGAAGGCAGAGGTGCTGAACGCCTTCTTTGCCTCTGTCTTTACTCCTGCAGGATTTCCCCATGAGCCCCAGATTCATATAGTTCCAGAAGAAGTCAAAATAAAGGAGGAGTTTGCCATGGTAGATGAGGATTGGGTTAGGGATCAGTTGAGTAATCTGGACATCCATAAATCGATGGGTCCGGATGGAATGCATCCAAGGGTGCTGAGGGAGCTGGCGGAGGTCATTGCTAGGCCACTCTCCATCATCTTCAGTAA
>NW_009954222.1:1484479-1506510 GCF_000747805.2 Chaetura pelagica
CCATGTACCAGTACAGGTTGGGGGCTGAGCTGCTGGAGAGCAGTGTAGCAGAAAGGGAACTGGGGGTCCTGGTAGACAGGAGGATGACCATGAGCCAGCAATGTGCCCTTGTAGCCAAGAAGGCCAATGGCATCCTGGGGTGCATTAGAAAGGATGTGGTTAGTAGGTCAAGAGAGGTTCTCCTTCCCCTCTATTCTGCATTGGTGAGGCCGCACCTGGAGTATTGTGTCCAGTCCTGGGCCCCTCAGTTCAAGAAGGACAGGGAAGTGCTTGAAAGAGTCCAGCGCAGAGCTACTAAGATGATGAAGGGAGTGGAACATCTCCCTTATGAGGAGAGGCTGAGGGAGCTGAGTCTCTTTAGCTTGGAGAAAAGGAGACTGAGGGGTGACCTCATCAGTGTTTACAAATATGTAAGAGGTGAGTGTCAGGAAGATGAAGTTAGGCTTTTCTCACTGATGACCAGTGATAGGACAAGGGGTAATGGGTGCAAATTGGAGCATAGGATGTTTCATGTGAATATAATTTTTATTTTTTTTTACTGTGAGAGTGACAGAGCACTGGAACAGGCTGCCCAGGGAGGTTGTGGAGTCTCCTTCACTGGAGACATTCAAAACCCACCTGGATGCGTTCCTGTGTGATGTACTCCAGGTGACCCTGCTCTGTCAGGGGGGTTGGACTAGATGATCTTTCAAAGTCCCTTCCAACTCCTATGATTCTATGATTCTATGGTTCAAGGTGTGGTCTCACCAGTGCTGAATACAAAGGGACATTCAGTTCCTGGGTCCTGCTGGTCCGACTATTTCTGATTCAAGCCAGGATGCATTTGGCATTCTTGGCCACCTGGGGAAATGGCTGGCTCGTATTTAGCTGGATGTCAACAAAAGTTACATTTTTATTTTGTTGGTTCAAGTCAACTGACTGAAATGAGATGAAAATTCCATATATTGTGTATTTCATGCATCAGAAGCCTTTTCAACCTACATTATTACTTTTGATAGCAAAGGCTGTCATAACTATGCCAAAATATTTATGTTGTATGAGAGTTTAAAAGCTTTCAGGCATTTACCTTACATTGTTGGCACATTTTTAATAATTTCTGCTATATGACTATTTGAACTCAAAGTCAAAATCTTTGAAAGGAAAAAAAAAATCTGCTGAAAAAAAGTCCAAAAAAGCCACATAGAAAGAAAAAAAAAAAGGATGAAACTTGATAGAAGGATAAAAATGGAGCAACTAAAATGATATAATATTGGCAAATGAACATTAGATGCATTGCACTGGCATCTCAGTGGAAATGTTTTCTCCCACCAAAATCAACTCAAGAAATCTAAATTGTTGAAACAAAAGAATTAAGTATGTGTGTGAAGTAAAATTAATCTTCGATTGGTAAAATATACGATAGAGCAAATAAAATGGAGAGATAATTACATTTGAAGCCTTAATGAAAAAAGCCGAAGGAAATTTTGACCACGTACTTGCTGAAAATTTAAAACTATTAGCAGAAGCAAATTCTTCATAAATAAGTCTGCAGTAGTATCATTTGCAGCCATAGGGAAGAGGTAAATATGTTACAGATTCTTACTGAAATAAGTAAGAAAATTGTAAGCATTCTGATGCCACTGTGAACCTCCAGGATCTACTTGAGTTTCAAATACTGAGCACAACACAGCAACTACGACATCTGGCACGAGAAAGTAAAACACCCATAGAAAAAGAAGGAAAAGACTGATAAAGGTAATTAAAGTTACAGTACAATGAAAAGAAAATGGGTCTCTTTCACTGGGAAAAAGAAACCAGGGATGAAAGACAGTGAATTATGTAAAATCATGACTGCTGTAAAATGCAAAGAGTTTAAGATAACAAGGAAAGATAATTCTTTTTTTCTTTATTACAAAACAGGAATTATTTATGACAACACAAGAATTTGGGTTGCCCATTGAAATTATAAGTGGCAAGAAGTTAGTCAGGAGAAGGTGAGAATATAACCCTACAGCCTTGTTGTTTACTTTTTTCTGATGTTGCAGCAGGTGGTAGCTAGTCAGAGATGAAAACTGGGGTCAATATATATTTCATCAGTACTGGTAGAGTAATTTCTGTATTCTTACAGGCAATTTTTGTTGTTTTTTTTTGAAACACTGAGAATCACTGAAGGCTTGTGATGGAGTTTCCAACTGATTTTCACCATGTGGCCTTTTTTTTTTTTCTGAAAAAGCAGGAAGCCTTCCATTTCTTACTTCCTTATACACTGGAGCATTGTAAAGAAAATTTTGCAACTATGGCATTTTATCAGTAATATAGATGTTGTAACAGCAGCAGATGTCCTCTGCCCTGTTCAACACAGGCCTTTGTTACTTAGACAAATTCCTACCTTAATAATGACCAATTCAGAAATACTTAATCCCTGTTGTGTTGATGTTACACAACTGTAGGATTCCTCAAACACTTCAAAAGCACTTTCAGGCAGCTGAACTTTGACTGCACTTGTAACTTACCCCACAAATGTGTTTTAGTGCAATGGTACCAGGAATCAAATGAAGGCATCTGTCAGGTTCTGAAACATTCTTTTGCCTGTGGTCAGACAGCCTCTCTCTCATGCCTGCCTGTTTGATGAAGGTCCTCAGTTTACAATATAATAACACAAAGAGTCCACAAAAATTAGAACTCACACTAATTTTCTCTTGTCTAATGCTCTGAATTATAATAATAGAGTTCGTTTTAAAACCAACACCAACAATATCTGAATAAGCTAGGAACACACATAGGTAGCTATGCTACATAGAACACAACAAAAATTAAAAAATAATCCCTACAGCCATTTAGTCCTCTGACTCAATGAGTGTCACAGGCCATCATTGTGGATGAGAGACATCATAGCTTTTGTTAAAAATAAACAAATAATTTCCATTTCCATAACTTTTTTCTCCTGCTACTCAGGCTTTATCATTCAAACTCTTTGCTTTACAGATTTATCAGTTTCCTGGTCCTAGTAATGTAGGCTAGAAAAGGCATGAAAACACACTCAATGCAAAACACATTCTTAACCTTCATCTAGTTTGGATAAAGAAAAGGAAATTTATTTCCATCACTTCAAAGTTAGATCTTTTCATTCAGAATTCTATCCATGGTCTTCTTTCCTCAGCTCCTTACAATTATTGGAAATTGACAACAGGACTATTTGTTGCTAAACTGCATGTTTAGCATGTGCTCATCCATTTATGAATTTGTTAGGCTACTTAACGCTATACCAACTTTAAACTTCATATCTACAGGGAAAGACACAGATTTTTTGGATGTCAGTTGCTAAGAGCAGATTTATGTAATATGTATTTGGTATACATGAACTTCCTCTGATCAAGTGCAGGTTTGTGAGATAGTATTCCAATGCCTTAGAGACTTCTACTAACAAACCTCCTGAAAGTTAAATATTTGGTTTAGGTTAGGGACCAGTGCTGTTTAACATCTTTCTTGGAGACATGGATGGTGGGATTGAGTGTATCCTCAGCAAGTTTGCTGATGATACCAAGTTGTGTGGTGTGGTTGACACCCTAGAGGGAAGGGATGCCATCCAGAGGGATCCTGACAGGCTGGAGAAGTGGGCCAGTGCCAACCTCATTAAGTTCAACAAGGCCAAATGCAAGGTCCTGCACCTGGGTCAGCACAATCCCACGCACAAATACAGGCTGTGGGGAGAATGGCTAGTGTGCATCCCGAGAAAAAGCACTTGGGGGATGGTATTAGATGAGAAGCCAGTGTGTGCTTGCAGCCCACAGAGCCAACTGCATCCTGGGCTGCATCAAAAGAAGTGTGGCCAGCAGGGCCAGGGAGGTGATTCTGCCCCTCTGCTCTGGTGAGACCCCACCTGGAATACTGTGTACAGTTCTGGTGCCCTCAGCACAAGAAAGATATGGACCTGTTGGAGAGGGTGCAAAGAAGCTCCATCAAGATGATCAAAGGCCTGGAGCACCTCTGCTATGAAGACAGGCTGAGAGAGTTGGGGCTGTTCAGCCTAGAAAAGAGAAGGCTCCAGGGAGACCTTATAGTGGCCTTCCAGTACTTGAAAAGGGCTTACAGGAAAGCTGGAGAGGGGCTTTTCATCAGACAAGATCGTGATAGGACAAGGGTAATGGTTTTAAACTGAGAGATGGGAGATTTAGTAGATATTAGGAAAATATTCTTCACTATAAGTGTGGCGAGGAACTGGAATGGGTTGCCCAGGGACGTTGTTGATGCTCCATCTCTGGAGGTTTTTAAGGCCAGGTTGGAAGAAGTTTTGTGCAACCTGATCTAGTGGTAGAGTTCCTTGCTCATGGCAGAGGGGTTGGAACTTAATGATCTTTGAGGTCCCTTTCAGTGTTAATGATTCTATGGTTCTATATGATTAATCAGTTTGCTCTAAGTACTTTGTAAAGAAGGTAGACCAAGAACATACCTATCCAGACAGGAGTAAATTTAAGCTCATGCACCTGCTGTTGCCCAGGATGAGGAATCAAAGATACACATGCAGTGTTCAAAACCAATCAGCATGCAAGTGAGAACAATTTAAATTAGCTTAGGGGAAATATTGAAAGTGGGAAGATCCATGACTTCATTTCATTGATGGATATTTTGCCTAATATCTTTTTAATGTTAAAGGGTCATAAACTACAGAACGTACTCTATAAAGCATCTTTTGCCTAGCCAAAACCCAGAAATTTTGTATGATGAATGCCCAGATTAATAGATTAGAAAGTCATATTCCTTCTTATAGTTGTGCTCATGCTCTCTTTCTCTGGCTCAATGAACCTTTCCTTCTTTGCTGCCTAATGATACGTTTGCAGCAATATGGAGATTGTGTTCTATTAAATCCCCTAGCTGCAGTTTGGGCATAACTGCAAGAATGATGGTTATGGCAAAAGTAGAAGTTAAACTTGAGGTTATAGAGAGGGTAAAATATAATGAATTCACAAAGTAACAATTTTCAGTCCTTGGGCCAAAGGAAATTGTGGATCAAATGTCAGTGTGATTTGTTTCTGGTTTTTTTTGTTGTGTTTTTGTTTTGTTTTGTTTTTTTTTGTCAAGCAGAATTAATGTGTAACAAAACTGGCTGGTGGAAAGTGACCTGGAATGTTGCTCAATAATTGGCTGAATAGGAGCCATCAGTGTGTCAAGGTGGCCAAGAAGGCCAACAGCATTCTGGCTTGTATCAGGAATAGTGTGGCCAGCAGGAGAAGGGAGGTGATTGTACTCAGCATTGATAGGGGTGCACCTTGATTAGTGTTCAGTTCTGAGCCCCTCGCTACAAGAAAGGCAATGAGTTGCTAGAGTGAGTTCAGAGAGAGTGATCAAGCTGGTGAAGGGGCTAGAGAACAAGTACTATGATGAGAGGCTGAGGGAATTGGGATTGTTTAGTCTGAAAAAGAGGAAGCTGAGGGATATTTACTCTCATTGCTCTCTAGAGCTACCAGAAAGGAGGTTGTAGGGAGGTCGGTACTGGCCTCTTCTCTCAAGTAACAGTAAGACAAGAGGAAGTGGACTGAAGTTGTGCCAGGGAAGGTTTAGGTTGGATATTAGGAAGAATTTCTTTACTGAAAGAGTAGTCAAATGCTGGAATGGGCTGCCCAGGGAGGTGTTGGAGTCACCATCCCTGAAGGAATTTAAAAAGAGTGTAGATGAGGCACATCAGCTCATGCTCTAGTGAGCTTTTTTTGATTTTTGTTTTTTGGGAGGTTGGGGGCTTCAGGGACGGGGTTTGACAGTTGGACACAGTGATCTTAGAGGTCATTTTCAACCACAACAACTGTAATTCTGTATGATTCCATGTGAAATTATTTTAGTTTCTGTCTACAGTTTATTCTTAGCCACTCTAAATATACTTTTTCCATTGACCATATATATGATCTTCCGAATAATTCTTTTGTCTTTCTTGTTTACCAATTTTTCCCTGCTTTTCCTTGCGGTCAGTGGTTATAGTCCATCTCATTCTTAATTTCACTGTGCTCAACAATGACCCCTTGTACAGCAGAATCCTCCTGCCTGTCCCTTTGTAACTGATCCAGCATTAAATAATACTTCATTGAAACTGAATGATCAGAAGGAAAGGCACAGACACAGTAAAACGAACAGTTAGACTCAGCTGAACACAAAAAGGATTTCTTGCCTAAGTATTTTCTAACTTATTTTATGAAAAAGAATTTTGACACTTGAGCCCTCATAAAAGATACGTTAGTATAAATATTAAAGAGAAGTATGCTCTCAGTAAATTTTCCACGTTTGAACTGTCCACCTTAGAAACTCTGATACTGGTTATTCAAAAGTCATGCTTATCGATGCAGTCATGTCCAAAGTATTTTGTCTCTCCAATGAGTTTGAAATCACTAAATGCAGATTCTAGTATATGCATTCTTTATGCTTCAGCAGTCTCTATTCAAATCTGACTTTGGCAGAACTTTTAACCTACCTGTCATGCATCCCTCTCCTATCTTCATCAACGTATTTTATATATCTTCTCACAAATCTTGTGTTTGTTAAGTATATGGTATGATCCATGTTTCCCAGGGGAAGGAGGGATTTTAAGAACAGGGAATACATGAATCTCCATGAAAACTGAGGAAACAAAGGGAATCTTGGCCAATCTGAACTGTCTATCCATCTGAACTGTTCACCCATACACCATAGAGAGCAGCTTGATCACATTTTAGGATGAAGTCAGATTAAATTCGGAATGTACAGGTGGATATAACAAATAGGAACTACTACTAGATCCTATAACATAGATGTATTTTATGTGCCAGGTTAACATTTCATACACTAAACCATTCCAGCTATGTGTGATTCAAGCCACCTGTTATGCCTGAATAGAAATATTTTTCAACACTGTTATTTTCTTATTGATCATCACATTAAACAGTATCCAGGATAACTTGCAATCCATGTATCTTCCTGCAATTAAATCCTGAACCACACTGCTGTGCATGTAGACTTCTTTGTTTATTTTTGAGATCTTTCATTATGTTTCCAATAAAAGGAGGTAAAAAATATGAAAGTCTGAATTGTTGATAATGTTATTTGTCATCCCATTAGTCTTGATAGTCTGAATTGACAAAAAGATTAATGGCAAATATTAATGTTTATCAGAATCTTAGGGTTCTTGTGCTTTGAATTTACATACGGAAACTGGGTATGGGCAAGTTTAAAACACACAAGCTAAAATCCTGACTGTGTTACAATATCTGCTTAAAAGAATCACCTCTCCAACATATAAAAACCAAGCACGTTTATTTTTGTACAGTGACATTTTCAGGATTCAAATTCTTTGAAACCAAGTTGTGTCAAGCAAAGCCAGGTTACAAGCTTAACATTGTGCTCTATGTCTTCACTTGCACTCTGTATACACATGTCCAAATATAAGGGGATAATGATAAAAGCATTACATCTAGTAAACTGCTCTGCAAATATTGCAAAACTTAGGACAGCTTAATTAAATGTACTTACAACCGTATTTGTACATTTTCATACTGTCTTTATTCTCTTACATTCCAAACCATTGCACAATTCCTTTGCTCTGTATTTCCTTATCACGCTATATTTACTCATACCTCAACATTCCAAGACACTTCTTAAATATAGTTCTGTTTTCAACTAAAATTTCAAAATTATTTACTGTGCCAGTTTGATGCAAAATTCATATAATACATCTACAAACAGCTGCACTCTCATATGACAGCACTGGAAAGTTAGCATTAATGACATACTGATCATCACATCATCCCTACTTCAACTGCGTCTCACTTGCAGGGAAGTCTCAGCCCTTGGTTTCCAGTACTCTACACTGAGCAAGCAGCCACAATCTGATACAAGCTCTTTTGGTATGAAAGGTGAAGGCAAAAAATTTTTTTAGTAAAGAAAATACCATGATTAGCATAAATCTGCCAACACTGTATGTTGATTTGACCATTCTAGAAAAAAAACACAACAACAAACAAATTGCTACTCTTTATTTTTTTGTTGTGTTTTTTTTTTTCACTTAATTAAGTCCTCCGTTCTTTGCACAACAGTTACTTTTGTGCCGTATTAGTTTAGTTACAGTTCTTCCTCTGTTTAATTCAAATTATACAGTTAATTATAATTTATGACAATATAAATTATTAAACACATACTGCAGCTGAAAACGACATAGGTTTTATCTGCTTATTGTTTGGAAAGGTTTCTTAGGTGTTGTTTTTTGTTTGTTTGTTTGTTTGTTTTTTGGTGATAGTTTTGGAGGGTTTTTTAAGGGTTTGATCGATGGAAGAAGGGAAAGACAGCAGACAAGCAAATGAAGTTCACTGGAGACCTTGGCTTTATTTTCCTAAAAAAAATGGGGTTTTTATGACTTTGTCAGTTCCCTAAAGTCAACTAAGCATAACCAAAAGTATCTTAGTTTACTGACATAGCAAATATGTTTTTAAAAGATTATGTGTTGTGTGATCTTATTCCAGCAGAATTCTGCCATGTATTTTCTGCAAGGTTCCACGCACTTAATCTTGTATTAGATAAATATATTAAATAAAATACAGGTATAATTTTGAAAAATGACATTAAAAAAAGCATATTTTTAAAGAAAAAAGAAAATGATCTGTGATTATTAGGAGAGTAAAACATTCACAATTTTCAATGGAACAAACAATTAATCCATTGGTTGTTTGGAGCTGCACAAAGGATGTGAACTTGCATAAAAAAACCCAAAGAAAGTTATCTATAATAGCTGGACAATGGATCTGTTATTTCAAAAGTTGCCTTTAATCACAAAAATGTATTTCTTAAATTATGCTTCTATACATATAGTTGGTAAAGAAGATGCAGATTGGTGTTAACTATTCGTGGGTTAAATTATAACACAGGTAAATCTATAAGAAGATAAAGCAGATCTACAATTTCAGACAGACCATACTATTTGTTATTTTTCTACACTTCATTGTTCGGATTCCTACTAATTTAGGTGCCTTAAAACTGGGTTGGTCGCATCGGCACCTTTATAAATAAAAGAAAAACATGCATCTCAAGCTGGTTATTTATTTGTATGCCTGTACAGGGAGGAGATGAACCATCCAGCGGGAGGTGTCTGTTTTTCTCCTATTTTTTTCTTCCAACACAAGGGCCTGGGATAACTAATACCTATTGATTACAGCAATCTAATGAATCCAATTATTTTAAATAATCCTATTTTGTGTTCTGAAGGCTTCTGAAGTTCAATTATATGGACATGTTTTGCAGCTTGCTCTATTAAATGGCTCCCTTGTCCCTGAAATCTAGCTGGTTATCTAAAACTTAAGCAACCAGGAGCTGCATCTGCAATTTTCTAAAAACTTTTTCTCCTTTTGGATTAATGAAGAGCCATCTTTATGCTTTCTTTGCATGTCATTCAGCAGCTAAAAATTATCCTCTCCTTGAAAATAAAAGCAGTGCTTGTTTTCAGTATGTAGTTGAGTTTTCCAGTAGTGTTCTAAATAGAATTCTTGCCATAATTATTTGAAATAAATGTTTGTGTGGCCATTTCCTTTTAGGCATTTACCAGATTTTTAGAGATTTATCTCACACAACTTAAATATTTATTTTAGGAAATGTAAGTGTCCACATTGTGAATGCCTGCATCTACACTAGTAATTTTAGGCCCCTTTTACAGTCAATGGAGAGAAAATCACTTTTAAAATGTGATTTATGTCACCTTCAAAATTAGATTAATCATGTCCTAGAAATATTGATTTTTTTCACTCTGGCTAAGTGGTTGAGCCACAATCCCTGGAGGTATTTTACAGGGGAGTAGATGTGGTGCTTAGGGACATGGTTTAGTGGTGGACTTAGCAGTGCTACTTAGAGTATTAATTCACTGTGCTCTCACACCCATGTTCACTGTATTTGTCATTCACTGGACAATCAAAGTTAATATTTTCAAGCTTAAGCATTGGAAGTAAAACATTTTTAAATGTAACGTTTCTTATCAACCAGATGGATTACAAGATACCATTTTCAAGTATCTAATGGCACTGCATGAGGGGTCATGGATTATATTTGCCTACACATAAGCACCTAATAAATATCATGTGGGATATTTTAGAGCTTCCTGTTTGAACTTGTTTTCTCTGCAAAACGTAGTCTGTGTTATACCTGCCACCCTTGTGTGGGTGTCTTAGACAGTCATGGGCATCTTAGATGGCATTAGACACTTATGTGGATGCAAGTAAAACAAATGCTGATCTACTTAATTTAAGTATCTCCATTTTCAAATAATATTTCTTCCTGGAGGTCTTCAAAGGCAGCAGTCCCAAGTGACTTTTCTGGGGGACAGCCTCTACGTTAGAAATAGTTCACTAACAATACCACACTTTACACACAACCTAGATGTCTAAGTGAAGATGACAGAAAAGGATCCCAGTTCACAGACCTAATTCTGAAGAGTACTAGACTTCTGAAAGAGCAGATTTTAAAACATTCTTAAAAAAAAAAAAAAAATTAAAAAAAAAATATGAAAGATTTGGGAAAATATGGGGAGAGAGAAGTAAGTTGCTTATACCTCTGCCTTAGAATGTGAGGTATTTGGCCTCTCCACAGATCCCCAAAGGGGATAGCCAGTGATTACAACCTGTATTGTTCCTTGCCACTGTACTTCTTACCTTTGCTAGTAGTTTTTTTTTTATAGTTTAATTTGTAACAGTTGCAGTCCTGCACTTAGACATCAAAGTTTTGCTGATTTAAATATTTTAAGCAGCCTCTCTGCCCCTAAGTGTACCTATGTACTATGAAGCAGAACTATAATTGCAGAGACTTTGCGATGAAGTATAAGGTTATGCCAATTTGAGCAGCTTTACACTGGATTTAGAATAAGGCTGAAGAATAACTGGTCTGCTGAATATTTCATAGATTCTCATTAAGTTAAAACAGATACATTGCATGGATAATCTATTTTTAAACAGAAATATTTCTGATGTTACTTTTACATATTGAGATTCTCTTCTGAGTTGGCAGCAAGCCTGCATTACCTACTCTAGGTACATCTGCTTGCCACAGTAGATGCAAAAACGTTGAAGAACTTAATATTCTCATAATCTAAATTATGTAATTTTTCATTGACTTCTAAATAGATATTTGAGCTGCTGGTTTTCAGTATTGAGATTTTCAGTATAGCTTTGGTACAAATAATTTTTCTTCTTTTATGGTGAATGTACAAAGTCAAGTCTTTATTTTACATGAAAGAATGTAAGAAATTACTGCTTTCAAATAGTATAACAATTTATGAGCCAGTAGATTGCTAGCAAAGTTATTCCCTAAATAAAATACCATTGGTTCTGCTGGGAATAAAATATTTTACTCTTGGGGAATGTCTTCTTGCAAGTGACAAAAATTTGTTTTCCTAATTTTTTTACATTCCAGAGATACCCTTATTCTGTTATTATTTATAAAAAATCAGTCTATCAGAAGTGTGGTTTTTTTGGTTTTTTTTTTTAAGATGAGATGGGTAAACACAACAGTAAGAAAAATTTAAAATATAAATTAAAAAAATCTCCCTAAATTCTGTTCAGGAAAAAATGCCATAACATATTGATATAGGTTTATAAAAAGAATCCAGAACCCAGATTTGTCTCTTAGTGTGGGTACATTTTACATGATCTAAGTAAGACAAGTCAGAATTTTTATACTTTCAGCATAAGAGAAGTAGTTTGAAAAATTTCACATGAGAACAATGTTTATTTTGGCAAACTGAATATTTGTAAAAGTAAATTGATAATTAAAAAATAAAAAATATGATACATTGAGGATAAAAATTATCAAGGTAAATAAAACAAAACCGTAAGGAATTGCAATTAATAGAAGCAATCCTTTTTTGAAGGTCAGGATATAGATAATCATATTTCTCTTGTTTAAGAATATAATGTAATCAAAAGGAAGTTCTGGGCATAGAATTAAAATTCAATTTCTAAGTTCATTATGTATCTATGTAGGAGAACTGAATGCTGATGTCTGTATTTAATGCAATTATAATGCTAGAATCTTCTTGGTTTGGTCTCAGAAGTGCATATTTTATGTAAAGAAAATTTTATAGAGAGGTAAGATCTTTTATTCAACAAGTTGCTGTAGGTGGGGAAAAAATTACAAGCTTATCTGAGGAAGAAAGATTAATTGCAATTCAAAAGCCAACTGACTAGAAAACTAATATTGAAGATTTTGCAGCTGATTTCTGATTAGCACAGAAAAGCATATAAAAAGCTTTAATACAGTATACTTAGGCTTTAGAACTGAACTTCAAATCAAAGGTCCCAAGTAGGAGGCTGTATGTATTTTTTCATCTCAAATGGTTTCAAAGGTTTCCACTAGGAAAACGGTTTTATCTACAACCAGAATTAATTCCCAGAATTGCTAGTGACAGTGGACTGAGAGGTTTCTGATTCTGGATCATGAAATGTTTCTAAAAGACTAACAAGTCTTTAAATAACAGGTATACTTTGTAATTCTGTTCCCAGAACATGTGGCTCCATTAATGGCCTTAAGATTCTAACTGATTTAGCTGAGCAGTTATAAAGCATCAACATCAAATCTACTCCAAAGACAAAAGCTCAAAGTATCATTACTGCTAGAAGTGAGCAAACCTAAAGGGCAACATAGATTACATTAGTATATTTACCATATGAACTTTATTAGGTCAAATGATTTAATTTTCCTTATTCCATTTGCATTTATTCTGAGTTCCCTACTTGCAATTATTCTCAGGCATAAGTGGAAACTCATAAATTGGCAGCTCTAATCAGGCAAAGTTGTGTATGTACAAGCATCAGAAAGCAATAAAATGTATCATTTTATCCCTCTTGCATGTTAGTGGAGGCTTTACAGACTGTTCTGGTCATGGTTCATCTGTTACATGATGCACTGAAGGAAGAATATAAATCTTCCAGCTTTTCATGAGCTTCCAACATGCAGGAGATTCTTTAAACTTAGAGCAGAGCCCACATGCTTAAATTGAATATAAGATTAAGAAAGAATTAGGAACTGTTCTTTTGACTCCCACATTTGCAACAAAGCCCCAGTGCAGCCAAATGATTGTTTTGTGTATGATTACACACACAGGTTTCCTCTTCAAAAACTTATAGATGGATTAACATTGACAAGGAGGTCCAACCTGAAGTTACAAAAAAAATAATCTTGGAAATTTGCATTTATCCTACTGTAGAGCAACAGCTCGGTCATTATGAATGAATCTTGACTTTTCTACCCCTTCCCTTCAATAACAACTAAATGGCCTGTTTAAATGAGAAGGCCATAGCCCATTTGAAGACAAGACCTGAACAGATACATTTTATATTACTATCTACTTTTATCTTTTAAAAAGCAGTTCAAAAGTGATTAAAGGTACCTTGATGTTTCTGTACTTAAAATTTTTGCTGCCATTAAAACTGCTCTTCTATTCCCTCCTGCTCCTTGTATAGAGCTGTCCGTTGATTATCCATTTCTCCAGGACTAGTTAATGAGAACAGTATCTGGTCTTACTACCCTACATTCACATATTTATGCCTTCAACAGCCTGATTTTTTCTTGTTCACAGGCTGTGAACAGTTTTTGTGATTTTATAGGGGACAAATACTAAATATTTCTCACTTCAAAAATTCTTAAAGTTTGCGATCAACACAGTATTCAGTGTAAATCCTTGTCTTCATGAAGTTATCATTCTCATTGTCTGATAGAAAAATAATAATTTCACAGTCAGTAAAATCTTAAGCAGTGCTGTTATGGTTGTTTGATGACTACAACACAGGCACCAGCTCTTCCAATATTTAAGGAAGCCATCTGCAGAAAAAAAAGATACATATTAATTGAACAGGGAAAAGCCACGCAAAAAATTGCCAAAGGGTTGTGTCAATGTTACTCTAAAATGGTCAAAACTTATGGGAGTATAAACCACTAAAAATAAATACAACCCACAATATCCTAGTATTGCAGTTTTAAAGTTATTTATTCACATATGAAATTCTTCACCTTAAAGTCTCAGAACAGAAAAAACAAGTAGTGATTTCAGATGTGTTGTCAATTTTTTGAATTGTTGCAAAGGGTTTCTGTAATCTGTAAAGTCTAGCTGATGCTTCCACTTTAGTACCTGAGGCAAGGTCAAGGCTCCTGATAACAAAATTGTATGGTTCCAGTACTTTTAAACAGGTTCAAGAGTCCTTCAGAGTAAGACTGGCAGCTTTAGATGCTATTTTTGACAACAACGCCCTCTTTACAATGATAAAAAGAAATAGGCATTTTTTAGTATAATACATCTGGCCTATTTTAAATGTTTATTTTAGGATAAAATCATGCTTTCGCAGGATGTATTTTTCTTCACTAACTTTAAAGGGAACTTAGGGTGATTAATTCAGATACAAACATCTACACTGGTAGGACAAATACTTTTTCAGAAAGTCTTAAAACTGAATTACTAACTGAAAGTGTTGAAAGAGACCTGTTTCTTTTTAAGGCTCTGCAATGAATCCAAATCTTTCCAAGTACTACTGTGACATAATAAATCACATTACTTCTACAACCAAACCACCAGTCTCCAGCTTCTTATATTGTATCACTGCTTCTATTATATTTATTAATTCTCATGTGGTTCAACATTTCAAAATATTCATCAAACAAACAAACAGAAAAAAGGATTTGAAGAACTACATGAAAACTTGGCCTTTTATATGAAGACCCTTCAGCACATGCTGATTACCAATGAAAATTCCATATTAATTTAGTTATTTTTTATGACATTTCTTCTGTAGGAGAAAGATGAGAAATGTGTTGTTTGTTTGTTTTTTTGTTACCAGTTTTACAGCCATGGCAAACTCAGATACTATAATTTATTTTTTTAAGTAATATTTTAATGTACAACTATCAATACATAGAGACAAAAATAATTAAGACTTTATTATTACCTGCGTCCATTCATTAGTTTGAGGGTCATATGCTTCCATAGTATTCAGGTATGTTTGACCATCATAGCCACCTACTGCATATAGTTTGTCACCAAGGAGACAGACACCAACAGCATCTCGAGGCATATTCAGTGGAGCAACCATTGTCCACGTATCAGTTTTTGGATCATACCTAAGGAAAAAGAAGAAACTGAATGTCCAGGGAGAAGATAAGTGTCAGTTCATGTTGATCTTCACTTTGTGGAAAAAAAAAAAAAAAAAAAAAAATATATATATATATATCCTTTATCATCCTATCCAAAATATACTTCCTGACACTAAGAAGAAAACATGCAAGTTTATTGCGTTTCAAATCTAGACTTCTAAATCTTGACTAGAAACTTATTCAGATGAACTTTAGGAATAAACAAAGGTATTTGTGAAGTAAGGTGTGATAAAAAGAGATCTCAGAAGGGTATAAGAGCAATATCTGCCTGTATGTATATTTTTATGCATATATTCGATATAAGAGATTCTTGTAGCATCATATTTTCTTTTTCTAAAATTGTATTACACTACATTTTAATTTCTAAAATTATACCTGACAATGTTCACAGCTAGGAAACATCTTTAAGAATTCACAGAATATGTGTAACTGCGCTGGAGTTAAATTCTCATGTTATTTGCTTGTGAAGAGAGCAGTACTGTTTTTAAGATATAATTAGAGGAGAAAAGAAACATTTGAGGATAGACATCCTTTTACTGACTTCAGCTCTTTGCTTAAGTGTAAGATAAGTCACACTTTGGGCTATTTCTTTTGTATTTCTCTTTCAGTTTATTTCTCTAAAATAATTACAAAGTAACTCTAAAATGGCTAAAAATCTTATTTATCTACAAGTCCTCTAGTATATTTTTATATAAAATCAGGCATTAAACCATTTTCTATAGGAACATTTTTTGGAGGAGTCAAGTTCTTTAAACTTCATTTCTTGTAGCCTAAACTTCATTAACTAGAAGTTGCTAATCCTACAAACAGTTGTATTTTCCAGGCCTAATACAAAGGCTGACTGTAAGACCACCTGCAACTATTTCAGTCATTCATATTTTCAGTAGGCATTAGTCAGAACATTGTCTGAAGTCCCCCATTATATCATAACAATGAAAAAAATTAAATATAAACATTGTAACAATGTTGTTACAGTGCTTTGCTTGTAACTGCCTTTTGGTATATAAATATTACCTTGAAATTGAACAATAATTTTCTTTAAACTTGATTAAATGGATCTTGACAGCTAAATACATCTATTGAAAAAATTCTACTGATCTACAGACTTTTAATCCTCCTGGCTTTATGGGGACTTCTTAGAAAATAATATGATAACATGTTAAACTTTTAATGTTTAAAATACCATTAAATTGATTGTGCTGGTTTTTTTTACTTCATTAAAAATTGTATTGATTTCATGTATTCACATTCTTTCATTTTGCTCTCTTTCGGTGAAAAGTTTTGAGTTAGAGTTTTTAAAACTTGGGAGGAAAATACTTTAAAACAATGCCTGAATCTGTGAAAGGAAAATGCATATGTAATGAGCAAAAAAAATATTATTTTTTACTGGATTTTTACTGGCCCTGTATGTGTCTTAGCTGAAAGATCTCCAATAAGTAAAAGCACCAGTGACCATTGTATCTTCATCTGCCTAAAGGCAATAACTTTTAATAAAGCATTTTTACTACTCTTGAACTGCAAGGGCCAAGGTGAGAAGGTGCAAAAGCAGGGAAACCAAATACAAGTGACATATTTGGATTTTTAAAAAATATTTATTTTTAATAAACAGTTGAGCAAGGGCTAAACAGAATTCTTACAACTCATTTCTGTCCATAAAACAGAATGGCACAAGAACCTGTTTTTTGTAATTGCCAGGAAATAGTCATTTCTTATGTCCTTTTACCTGCTAAAAATAACTGTACATTTCATCTTGATAATAACTAGGCTGCCCAAGGGTGAGAAGGGTTATAATAAAAGTTCCTGAATGTGGAAAGAAATCAATCTGAAATCAAGGTGATATGAAGGGGAACAATTATAGAACTTTGCTTTTGTTTTTAGTAGCTGTCAAGTTTTGAGCAACGTTTGGAAAAGAAAGCTACTTTATAACATACAGCAAAATGTTCAAAAATTTTATAATTCATAAATATGAGCTAGTTATTTTACCTTTAACAAGGAATACAACATTGTTCTTTCCCAGCTTGTCAAGAGCAGAAAAGACATTATTTTATTTTATAATTCTTGAATCCATGGAAAATCATTTAATCAACCTTAGAAATCCTTAAACTGGAAGTCCTAATTACTATTGAGGAAGATTTTAGCAGTAACATGTAAAAAATGATGTATCTGCTCTGACTAGGTTTACATGATCTGAAAAATATATTTTAACACATTATGTCTGGTTTCACAGTCATCTTCTTTGAATGAAACACATCCTAGCATGCTGTATCAGAATGACAAAACTACTGAAGCAGAGACTTATTCCTGAAGAAGAATGAGACTTCATTAAAAAGACTGATGATCAAATATTTACAGAGAGTAAAACTTTTGAGAGACATGAAATAACTCTCTATAATAGAACTTGGATGTAAATACAGAGACACTATATCACATCCCAGCCACCTTTTAAACTTACCAATCACTGAGAGGGCCGTGAGAGTTTTTTCTTGTCTTGTTAGAGTCCAGCTGTTAATTCAAATCTACTCTATGAAAGCAAATAGCCTTACAAGCTCTGGCTTGTTAGTCTCAACTTTTAGTCTGGAAGTTCACTGCACTTGAAGTTATTTTTTTTTTTTTTTGTTTTTTTTTTTTTTTTTTGTTTTTTTTTTTTTTTTTTGTTTTTTTTTTTTTTTTTTGTTTTTTTTTTTTTTTTTTGTTTTTTTTTTTTTTTTTTGTTTTTTTTTTTTTTTTTTGTTTTTTTTTTTTTTTTTTGTTTTTTTTTTTTTTTTTTGTTTTTTTTTTTTTTTTTTGTTTTTTTTTTTTTTTTTTGTTTTTTTTTTTTTTTTCAACCATTGCAAAAATACCTGCATGAGGAGCACTGTATGTCATTCCGATACCAGTACATAAAAAAACTTAAAAGATATGTGGTATAGTTTGCTGTTATAATCCTACCTGAGAAATACAAATGTTGATGGGCTGTGATTTGTCTTCAACAACAGGAGGTTTTTCATCTCGAGAGACCAAAAACTGGAAGAAAATTTCCCTTGCATGCACCAGCAAGCAGAAATATTTCATACTTCTTAATATTGTCACTAGTAGTATTAAATTAAATTTACTTCATTGAAAAATCTGGCTATTCATCCTTATAAATAGAAGCCCAAGAAGACAGGCCCTGTAAACACAGGCAACACGGGATTTCTCTGAACTTTTCATCTGTTGAAAATGAGAATTGAAGTATTTGGCAGTCTATGATATTTACTTGTATACAGCAGAGATGGGAATGAGTCTAAAACTGAGAAAAATAATATGGATAGCATAAGAAGCAAGTTTCAACTCCCAATTTTTAGATTGCATATTGGCTAACTGTCGAATGACAAGTCAGATTCCAGAAACAGTGACAGACATTTGAGTAAAGTTTAACCTCTTCAAAAAAGATAAATCTCTCCCAGCAGCTATGTCTATTTTTCTGTTGAGATAAACCAACTACTCCAATACATGCTTTAACCTTTACAACCGGTACATATCTAGAAATTATTCCTTATTCTATTTTAAATCATACAGAAATAGAAAAATGTCAGACTCATGAAACATTTGAAGACTACTTTCAAACTGAATGCTATAATCACTCCTACTGGCCCTATACTTTTTTTTAATTTGCAAAATATCCATCTGCAAAATTCAGGGCACTGTAAATCCAGTTTGTAAGGCTTATATCAATGTGTTAGAAAATGGCAGTATTGCTTAAGAAAGCAGTATCATACACTGTAAATATCCACTACTTAAGCAGTTCTATATTTCTTCTTTGCTCAGCTACATTTTCGGTTAGAAAATACTTCTAAACATAATTTGGTGTTATAAAATTATGTCAAGGCTGAGTTTTTTATCTCTGCAAATTTTAGTTCATGACTCTGCAATGTGTAATATCATGCCTTAAAAATAGAGACTTCTTAAGTGAAATGTGAAGAGTTTTGTGTCCATGATAATAAATAGTAGTACTCTGAAAAAAACTGGGAAGAAAATAAACTTCAGAGAAACTGTCTTCTACAAATCTCCATGGAATTTTTCAAGTAAACAACAAGTTGACATTTCTTGGAGTAAAAACAACTTTATTTTTGCCATCATTTAGCTAAGAAAATTATGCTACTGGACATTATTTCATAGTAAAAAATACATGTATAATTGGATACCTTTCTACATAATCCAGCAGTCGGGAACAATGGTTAGAAGCAGGAGCATCGTGGCCTCCAACTGCATAAAGAAAGCCATCACATGTAGCCACTCCTACACCTCCTCTTCTCTTACACATAGGAGCACACATATTCCACTTGTTTGTGTGAGGATCATAATATTCCATTGAACTCAAACATGAACTTCCATCCCGACCTCCAACTGAATATAACCTAAGAAAGTCCACACACACACAAAAAAAAGTTAATAAAACAAAAGCTCGGAACTGTAGAAAAAGAGCATCTGGGTTTTTATCTGACATCAGCAAACAACAACAACAACAAAAGTAAATCTCATTTAAATTTCATATGGTCAGCAAACACAAGTGATTTTATTTTATTACCAGATTCACACACTACTTGGTGCTTTGCTCACCTGAAGAGAAAGAAAGATATTTTCTTTCTGGGAGTAGATATTTTTGTTCTTCCGTTGCACCATAGACTGCCAAGAGTGCCATAAGAATGTAAAAAAAACCCCAACAAACAAAAACCAAACTACATAAGTTTTGTATGCTAGTCCAGAATGAACACTTATGGTACAGACCAAATTTGCAGTGCATTGCAGAGAAGAATATTGCATTGTGTTTTAAACGTGGATTTGTAAAAAGTACTACCTTGATTTCAAGGATCTTGGTTATACTGAAGAAAAGTCTTGGTCAAACTAACATTCATGTATCTGCTCAGCAAGTAAGAAAATGATACCCCTGGGGATTGTACATTGATTTTCTTCATTAGAATATATTATGAGGAAAATTTTAGGATGTTTTAAATTCAAAATGGTAAAAATGCGATTTTAAAAAATATGTTGTGTTGGTAACCATCTGCAGGCAAGAAACTTGTTTCCTTTCTCCTTTTATAATAGTTCCCAGGAGTAAACAGTTCTGACTGTTCTTTCTCACTATTACCACGCTGCATTCATTTCTTATATGAATAATTTTGCAGTCTGTTGCCTTTTCTATAGTACCTGGAGATTAACTAATAGAAATGCAGGCTATTTTAAAGTCCTACCACTGAGCAATGTAGGACGTAAAAGCTGTCTATGTAAAGCAATTGTTCAGTTGGAAGCTTTTACAGTCCTAAGTGCTCCACGAATTCAGAACTACATAAATGTGCATTTGACACTATGTTTTGTTGGCATGGATGCTGAGGAATAAAGAAGTACCATACTACCAGTAAATGTGTCACTGAAGCCACAGAACATTTTTGGTACTGCCTAAGAGATAGACTCTAAGGTAGCCAGGAGAATGCATACTCTTACATGAGAGATGTTTAAGCAAGTAAGACTTTTGATAACTATTTCTGTGCATCCAGCCCTAAGACATCTAAATTTCTATATGATTATCAGACATCTGTTGGTGGGATCCAATTCAAGATTAAGACACCTACATGTATGTGTTAATCTCTCAGTGTCTACAGTGTCTAAATTGCTGTTATGCTCAGGGTAGTCAGCCAAGCCTAAAGAAAATTTTGGTTCATCAGCTACAAGCATACAATTTTTCTTCAGCAAAAAATAAGAAATGCAGAACAACACTAAAAAAAAATACTAAAATGTGGTCCAAATACATTTATAACAATATAAGTGTTTACATGTAGGTGTCTGCAAAGGTGTTATCCTTAATTTCAAAGATGGGACTTGTTTCTGCTGTCCACAGTGATCAACATTTAATTGTGACACATAGTGTACTGTAACATTCTCTGCAGGCTGACAGATATGACAAAAAATACACAGGAGAAGAATACATGATTGCTGGAGGTCAAGCAGGCTATGCTGAGGCAATTCAAATGGCAGTAGACAATTATATGTAGATAAGTGAATTGATCCCAAAAAATGAAGATCAAAGATAACAAGTCTGAGACTTCCAAATAGATTTCTAACTCAATATTTGGAAACCTATACATTTCATATAATTTCTAAAAAATGCAAAATACCAACATTTCTGCAGAGTTCAGTATGAATACTCATGTGTTCCCCTAGTCTGAATACCTGCCACTTTGTTTATTTCTTCTGGCATGAAAAGTTCTTATCTATTGCATTCTTTTTGAACTGAAATAAATCTTCAAACTGACATCTCCACATTGAAAGTGAAGCACGCTTTTTCATTCCTCTATTTCAATTAAGAAGCTAAGGCATTCCAAAGTTGCTGGTAAAGAGACAGCAATCACTGTTCATAAGTAACTGATAACAGTTTCACTTAGCAATTAGGACCATCTGGTTTTTGTTAAAATATTTTATGCTATTCAGAACAAAACAAAATGAATTTCCAAAATTAGATTTTGGAACTATCATTTTACAGTTTGATTGTGTTTACATCTCAGCAAAGAACAGCTCATAAGACTAACAATAAAAATTTATTTCACAAAGGTCTAGTTCAGTCAAATAAAAGTGGGAAATTGAGTAATTTTCTTAAAGCTCTGGTTGTGACTAAGCCTGAACACCTTAGTCAGCAATTGCTTCCACTCTTCAGCCTTCAGTTTCCTAATCCATAGTCACAAAGGCTCCAAATGACTGCAGGATTAACTCTGCAACCACTGCTGAATATTCAGGATATTGTACAGTTAAATTAAACTTTTGCATTACTTTGATGCAAAGATATTTAGTATCCTTATTTCCTTCTTAGTGATCACAGTCTTGTTTTATTGGATGACTAAGAATGAATCAATGTTTACACTTTGTCTTATTTTGTACCAAATTAGGACAAAATTTTCTGTAGGGAA
>NW_009954222.1:1506560-1549087 GCF_000747805.2 Chaetura pelagica
AAATAGAATGTCTTTCTCTAAAAGCCCTAAAACCTGGCATTACTGAGAACAGGTACCAGTTCTGCAATTACAAGGACTGTTCTTGTGCCTTTTAACTATATTCAATTCTATTATTTAGTTACCAGGTACTACCTCTGCACTGGATGATTTCCTGAAAATACTAGAAAATACTTGAAAAAGTAGACATCCATTTTTATGTGCAAATACTTTCAGAATTCAGAGATGAGAGATTATCCAGTGAGTCTGAATTTATCAAATTCAAGTTTCTTAAATTTTGCTTTGTTTGTTAGTTTCACATTGTTAATTATCAATATTATCTTAGTAATTTTACCTCAACTTCCTTACTACTTCTTCTGTTCTTTTACTATAGGTCTACCACAGGGATTGTATATATACTATTCCCAAAAGTCTAACTTAACATCAAACACATAGCTTAATTTTTTCTATTTCTCTGATTTTTGGTGTCTGCAGACTTCTTGTAGATGGCATAATTCTTTATAGCTTTTTAGTATCTACAGTATTATAAGACTTTTATTTTCAACATTGCACAATTAAACATAAAGCTTGACAATAAGCATAAATATGATTATATAATAGTCGCATCATTATTTTTTGAGTTAAGAATATTCTGTTAACTGAATTGCACCTCCTTTTGCACTCCATTGAAACTGTTGGGATTTCTATTATAATTATCAGTTTTGAGGGAACGATCAACGAGGAAAAGAAAGCATCAAGTACCAAGTACTTTTATCTCCACTGATCACAGCAAAAATTTTCCTGTGGAGATGTTATAGATTTCTGTTCCCCAGTGGCCTAGATTTTAGCTTATTCAGACACTGTGGGTAGACAGAATTTAGACCAAACTCAGTGACCTCTGAGCGGAAAATTTATCTTTTCAGTGTTTGGTCCCTTCTTTTTGTATTAAGATGGTTAAAGAATCCTAAACAGTTGTATATAAATATAGATTTAAAGAGGCTAGAAAATGCAGTAGAGGTTTCAAAGTAGGAGACATTAAGAGAAATCATGACTTGCTGGATCAAAAGCATTTATCTTGGTGCTATCATTACAAACCTTTGATAGCTAATCAGAAAAGCCACTTTCTAATGCAGTTTGACAAGCCAACCTCTAAAGACCAGGCTGCCTTTGATGTGAGGTAGTATGGCTTGTGAAAACAGTTGAATCATGTCTTTGCGGTGTTTCTTAATGAGGTTTTGCCTTTCAAAATTCTTTCACTGTGAATATCAAAGACCATATCTAGTCTTCTGTTTAGGCCCCTTTGCAACCTCTTCAGCCCTTTCAGTGTGCCTGAAAGAGCAACAGAGAATTACACTGGCACAAAGGATATCCGCTTGGTAGAAGAAAGAGGATGGTAATAATTTTGATTAGTGTTGGACTTCTGTATTGCTCAATGAGTCCATACCTGATCTAGGAATCAAACTGGAGGAGAGGAAAAATATTTAGTTATGCTAACGAACAGTAGTTTTGTTGGCAAAGGTTGAAAAATAAGACATTTTTCTGAATCGAAGCTTCTGAATGTAGTCTTATTTCTGTGTGTAAATTTGGAATTATATTTCATGTATTTTGGTGCAGTAATGCAGTAGTGGAGTATATTAAAAATACATAAAGTTTGACCAACAAAAAAATGAAGGAAAAGAAGTCATAAAGTACCTGCAATTAAAATATAGTAACTACTGATTTATAAAACTGAGAGAAAAACACCTGTGGATAGTATTGTTAGGACAAAGTAGAATTTCTATCCTAGAAATTATATTTCCCTAATAGAAAGAATCTGTTTCAAGTACAATTAATTCTATTCAAATTATAGAGGTTAAATTATTTTTGCATGACCAAGAATTGAATGGTAATTCCACCTGTTTAAAATGTTCTATATTGTATCAGCTATAAGATTGTTAGGGCAATTTTGTTTGTAAATTAATAATTTATTACAGCATGAGCTTAAGACCCTTTATTTGCTCTCTCATTTATTAAAAACAAATACAGTGAATCTGTCATTAAATAAGAAATTGCAAATGGATACACAAAATTATTTTGTGCTAGGCTGTGTTTATGATATTAATCTTCTTTGTGAGTTTAATAGTTTTAGGCTATACAGCTGTTTCATTTTCTTCACTTTCAGTATCCATTTATTGCTTTATTCTAACTAAAATACTGAAAAAAACCCTACACCTCTTTGTATTTATATAGTTAAAAAAATATTCTCCACATGTGTCCCTTTCTCTTTATAGTGGGAGGCAGAATATTATCTTTTTGAGAAAAAAAGTGTGATTAAAAGCAGCAGTTAATAAACAGCCCATTTATAAAATATCAGCAGTGTCAAAACTGTCATAAAAGAACATCAGATAGCTTCTAGAAGATTTAAAGTAAGGTATAAATTTATTTATAGGTAAAAGGATATTTAGAGTAAAAAACAGTAAGAACAGAGACAAAAGTTCTAAGGCTGATAATTTGTGAGTTAGTCTTTGAAACATGTTTGTCTTTCTCCCCATTGCAAAAGCATTCTTTAAAACCAATTACATTTATGAAATACCTAATACGTAATTAATATCACCATAAGTAAAATTTCATTTTACTCTCTAGTTGGGTAGATAATGTAAGAACTGATGTGGAAACAAAAGAGTGAAAGCATTATTTTTTTTATAAGGAAAAGCACTACTGTATTTCAGTATCAGGCAAAATATTAATGTCATACATAAAATATTGATTTAGAAGTGTTCATTTGTAATCAGTGACAGTATCATGGGCAGAAAGCATGCAGTATAAAACATCTTCTCTCTTTACATAACTGTAATTCAAGTAATTCAACTATAGTATTTTTATTAGTTTAAATGGATTAGTAAAAGAATAACTGAATCATCAATAAGGCACAAGAGCAAAGAAACCCTCAGGCAAAAAAAAGCCATGAAAAAACCTACTCTCATGGGAAATATAATTGTTTCAGACATACTTTCTTATCTTGTTATCTTGGCATTAAATTTTGAAGTGTTACTTCACTTTAAGAATCACAATTACAGCATATTAATACTTCATTTCTTCAATAATTTTGAGCTAGTTCCCTAGGTTTTCCTCAAGTACGAACATTATCAGTGCATTGCAATTATATGGATGACTTGAAGAAAAGTCAGATCATTTAGTCTGTGACCTCCACAATGAACAAATTATTCTCAATTCAATGAATTCAACCAAGAATGAAAGATTCAGCTGAAGTTAGTCTACTGAGTGAAAAGGCATTTCATTGTACCCCAATATTAGTTATTGAGAAGTTAATCAAGCTTCAAAGTAGAAAAACAGAAATACCAGTTAACAGTGGAGGTGTCAGGGCATTCTGTTCTGCTGAGTAGATACTTGATAGCTGCAGTAATGGATGCTGCCCATAAAGATACTCGAGCATCAAATTATTTAGCTTTCTTTAATTTCAGTAAGGTTTATATGTCTAAATATCTTTCCAGATTTCCACATATGTGGAAACGTGAAAGTGTATGTATATACGTGTGTGTGTGTGTGTATATATATATATAAAAATGTGTGAACGTAATTCAACTAAATGCGTACATTTAATCAGGGGATTACCTTTAGACTTCTCTGACTGCACTGAACAAGGACTTTGTGGAAGACGTACAATTAAAAAAAACTGGCTGTTATTCTTTCTAGGCGTTATCCATGCTGCTTTCCACTGTCTAGATTTTTACTTATGTTAACCTTAAAAGCTGAAATTAGACAGTGGTCCCATTGCCATCTCCTGTCAGGTATTAGGACTGACTAAGTTAACTTACTGTCTTCTTGTACTGAAGCACAGCAAAATGTCAAAATTAAAGCATACTATACTATGTCATGTTCATTATCTATGCAGAATTTTCCATTCATTATAAAGTTTACAGAGAAAAGAAATGTGTAATACAAGCAAAACGTTTGTTATTACAAAAACTGAATAGCAGACCTTACAGCAAATGACAGTCACACTAGCTGTATGCTAGCCCACCGCCAGCAAACCCAAAAATCTTATTTGTGTGGGTGAAGGATCAAGAGAACCACATGATGAGGAATGCACACTTGAAGCTGTAGATGTGCAGTAAACAAGAAGAACAGAAATGTGGCCCAAGCATCTGGAAGCCTAAATACAGCATACCAAGAGAAAGGCTCATCAAGTTCCCACTTTGCAATGTAGCAATGGCTTCAGCATGTCATGTTTCTTAACCATCACTTCTGTTCTAAATTGCAATATACCCTAGATGCATATGAGGCTGCCTTAGATGTAGGAAAAATATCGGTTTTACTGTGAAGTGTCACAATTTTTCATTATCTTTTTCTATGAGCTACATACATTTACCTAACTTGTATGTGTGCTACCTCCTTTTAAGGCTAGTCCAGCCAAATGAAAAGAAGCACGCCTGTGCAGAGACTTCTATTTTGCAGGCTGGATGTAAAATAACAAGTTAAATCTTGCTTGAAGAAGAGAGAATATGATACATATCGAATTGCATATCCATTGAGCTGCATGGGACCCCTATGTAGGAAATATAAATTTGTGTGCAAAGTACAAAAGATTAGACCAGGGCACTGAGTCTGTAATAAGCCATAATGATTCTGCTAAGAGCAAATGCCACAGATGGTTTTATTATATGATGCATGAAAGGCAAGGAAGAAAAACTCCTGGAGGAGGTTGTAATCAGCCATGCAATCAAGTTTAGTAGGTGGTTGTATGAGTGTAATACATTCCTAATTATCTTGGGCTAAACACTTAACTGCTATTAAGAACTCTGTGGAATTACTAACCTATGCTTCTCCAAGGCCAGTACACAGCAAATATACTCCTGCGAGTGACTAACTACAAGACAATTTTGAGAACCTATCTTGTGCACACAGTAATTTAGTTTGGATCCTGCTATTTTCTTGAAAATGAAGGTTCAGCAAGCTAAATTTTCTGATATTCACTTTGTAATAGCGCATAATGGTCATAAGGGACATATTAAACTGCTATTTACCACAGGCACAATATTGATCTAAATGAGACAAATTGCATCCCAGCTTTGTTTCATTAAATGACCTGAAAACAAAACATTCGTCCACACATATGCTAATGCCTGTATTGGCCAGCTCTCTGTTCCCCATTCAAAATGAAAAAAAGAATAGTTGGAAAAGTACTGCTAAGCCAATTATCCAACTTATGAAAATCCATTACTAAATGTATCTAACTCCTGCAAAATTGGTGGAGCTCAACGAATGTGACTGAATACAAATAAATAGAAAAATTTAATATTTAAAAATAAACAAAGCTACATGCTATCAAAGCCTCTTCACCTAACAAATAAAATTGAAAACATAAAAAATGAATTTGCATGGATGTGAAGGAGCAAAATGATAAAAGTGCATGCACATGCGTATTTAAAAAAAACACAACTCATTAGTATGCTCTTTTTATCAATGCTTAAGTAGAAGTGACAGAATGTGGAAGTAATTTTAAATTCCATCTGCTACAATCAACAAACAAAATCTGACATTGTCTATTGATAATAAGTAACTTCTTAAAGGACACAACCACAAAACCGTATTTTTATGTTGAACTGTCTTTCAATAAAAACACAAAAAGGGAATATATTGAAATATCCGAGACTAAGACAAGCAAATGTAATTAATGGAGAAAAATGAGGCTTCCCAAACAACTCCAATGTTAAAGATGTTGTATTGGATTAAGAAGATTGATGTTTAAGGTTTTCCTCCTAGAAAAGAAAATATCTCAGAGTCAGTTTAAGCATCTTGCCTTTAGCATTTGTATTGCATTTTCCTGTTTAAAAAATCAGCTCTCAGAATTTTGATATCTGTCTTGAAATTATAGTTACTTATGTTCCCAGGAGTGTCCAAGCATTGGGTTACTTCCTTTGGTATCAAGCTTATGAAACAAGAATTGCAGACAGACCTTTGGCACCAAACTCCTGAAAGCGGAAACATTTTTAAAATGTTCAGCTTTTCTTTTTTTCAAAACTGCTATGAAAAGAAAAGGTCAGAGCTGGTCATTTACCCTAGGATAGACCAGATTCTTGGGTGCTTGAAGCCCATTCACATTCTTCAACTTCCACCTTTGCCCAATTAAATGCCTTCCTTATTGGTTTCTAATAATTCTTTCTTTTCCAAACTCCATTTAGACAACATGTGAAAAGAAACCTGACCTCCTAACTCAACACAAAGATGTCCAGTATATGGCATTTATTTCATGATTACGTGTGCAAAAATCAATATTGCAGTTGTAATGGCTGTAAGCACCAGGTGCTGGGCAGAGGGCTGAAAGGTCACCTCTGTGAGGAGAGGCTGGGGCTGCCCTGTGCTGAACATAGCCAGTTCCAGCTGGCTCCAGCCAACCCACTTCAGGGCACAGCTGAGCCCCTTGGCCAAGGAGGTGGCACCTCAGGGAAAAAAGATTTAGAAAAAAAGCGAAAAAGAGTGAGGAGCAGAAAAAAAAGAATGAGAAACAACGGAGGCGCATTTCTTAAAGGACTGCAGCTTACAGGGAGCCAGTGATGGAGCAAGGGAACCATGTAAGGAGGACGGAACAGCAGATAGGAGCAATTACGGACTGATCTTATATCCCATTGCTCGTCCCCCTGCACTGCTCAGGCATGTGAGTATAGGAACTGGGAATGAAGAATGTAAGTTGACCCTGGGGAAGGAAGGAAGGTAATGTTTAAAAATTTTACTTTGTTTCTCACTACCTGGAATCTATTTTTAATAGCAATAAATTACATTTATTTTCCCCACGTTGAGTCTGTTTTACCTTTGACCGTAACTGGGAAGTGATCTTGCTGTCTTATATCAATCCATGAGCTTTCTCATCCTACTTTCTCTCCCTGTCTGATGAAGGAGAGTGGCTGGGTGGGCACCACCAGCTGAGTGGCTGGGTGGGCAGACTGTTAGCCAAGGACAACCCACCGTTATAATGCGTAACTACCTCACAGTTCACAGCATCCACTTTTTCCTTCCCTAAATGTAAATGTCTGTGCCTAAACACAGACTGTAAAAACAACTATAATACAAATAACAATGCTACTAATAAAAAATATATTCCTGCATCTCTGTTGAAAGAAACATACACAGGATAGCTACTGACAGGGAATCACATTCTCCTGCAGCATTTCTCATTGCTTTTCTTCAGAGAAAACGAATACTTATAAAACTTCTTTTTCTAAAATAAAAAAATAAAAGATGGTTTGAAAAGGCCCTTTATTTATTTATTTTTTAAGTTAATATTAGTCAATTCCTTCCTTTTCTTAATCTATCACAGATCAATAATAATACGTGATATTTTATACAAATAAGAGCAGCAGGTTGAAATACCAAGTTTGCTAAAGCACATCTTTAAGGATGTGGCCATCAATAAAAGGGCAGAACTCCTTCCTCTTTAATACTCAAGATGTTACCATGTGAATGAACTGCTTCCCAGTGCGTGCCAAAGTCATTACATCTGATGCTTAACTGGGTGTACTGCTGTGATGTTCTACCATTTAAAGTCAATCTGCATATCATATTAACAGCTGAGTACTATTTCTTTTTGTAGCCCAAATTAATTGATACCTGCTAAAGAGAGTAAAAGGGTCAGTTTTTTTGCCATGAAAGCTATATTTAGATAAAAAGAATGTTGATCATTTCCAACACATAAGTAAACAAATCAATAATATTTTTTTATAATGTAATTTTTATTGCCATATAATAGAAAAACCTAGAAAATTTTCAGCTAGGGTTGTGTCAAAAAAATATTTGGAATAACATTTATCAGAATCTTTTTTAGGTACATATTCCCCAGGAAAGTGTGTAAACCTAATTTCATTTTTACTTAAGAGTTTTCCCATTAGAATAAAATCTGTTCTGAAATTAATTTACATTATTTGAAAAGTCTTGGCAGTCTGTCAAAATTCCCACTAACTGGAAAAGGGGAAACAGAACACCCATTTACATGAAGGGAAAAAAGGAAGACCCAGGGAACTATAGACCAGTCAGTCTCACCTCTCTGCCCAGCAAGATCATGGAGCAGATCCTCCCAGAAAACCTGCTAAGGCACATGGAAAACAAAGGGGTGATTGGTGACTTCCAGCAGGGCTTCACAAAGGGCAAATCCTGTCTGTCTAATTTGGTGGCCTTCTATAATGGGGTCATGGGATCGGTGAACAAAGGAAGAGCAACCGACATCATCTAGCTGGACCTGTGGCAAGGCTTCTTACATTGTTCCACGTGACATCCTGTTACCATAACTGGAGCAATATGGATTCAATGGATGGACCACTCATTGGGTTAGGAACTGGCTCGATGGTCACACTCAAAAGAGTGGTGTTCAATGGCTTGATGCTCAGATGGAGACATGTGATGAGTTCCTCAGGGATCGGTACTGGGACTGATGCTGTTTAAGATCTTTGTCAGCAACATGGTCAGTGGCACTGAGTGCACCCTTCAGCAAGATTGCTGATGACACCAAAATGTGTGGTGAGGCTGACACACTGGCAGGAAGGGATGCCATCCAGAGGGACCTTTACAGGCTTGATAACTGGACTTGTACAAACTGTATGAAGTTCAACAACGCCAAGTGCAAGGTCCTGCACCTGGATCTGGCAATGTGAAGCACAAATACAGGTTGGGTGGAGAACAGATTGATAACAGTCCAGAGGAGAAGGACTTGGGGGTAAAAAAACCCATGTCCTCAGCTGTATCAAAAGACATGTAGCCAGTAGGTCAAGGGAGGTGATTCTCCCCCTTTACTTGGCTCTCATGAGACCCCACCCAGAGTACTGTGTTCAGTTCTGGAGCCCTCAACACATGAGAACATGGAGCTTTCGGAGTGAGTCCAGAAACAGTAAAAGACAATTCAAAAAAGTTTCTGAAAAAATAAGAATTTTTGTTGTTGTTCTTTTGGTTCCATGGTGCTTCTGTCTTGCTCTGTAGAATAGTACTATGGCTCAGCACCATCTTCTGCAAACTGTAGAATATTAGTCTTATGTAGCGTATACTGCATACTAGTTACATGTCACTTATGTCAGCTCTCTAAGAGCAATTCAAATCATCCCAATTTCTGACCTCTCATGTTACCTGCATACAAAAAGCACCATTATTTTCTGTTTGTTTGGGGTTTTTTTACAGTGTAAATTTCTATTTCACTTCTAATTTTTTAAAACCCACATTTGATGCTCCTCTTCCAGGCTGTGCAACAGGGTTGTTAACAGTAATGGGCAGAAAAGACAACTCTTCTTTCCAGATCAGGAAAAAACTACTGACCATGTTTCATCCTATGAAACTTTACTGTCACGGCAAGTCCTACAGTAGCTGCCAAATAGTATCAAGTTAAAACAAATAAATAAATAAGCTGTAGTAAGGCTAACACCCTGTACACTTCAATTGCTGTTTAACTATGGAAAAGATGTGAGGATGAAGGAGGTGAAATCTCTAAAGCTTCCATACAGATTTTTACTGCTACACAGCACCAAATGATTTTGGAAAACAAGATGTTACTGAAAAGGAAACATCTTCAATTCCAATCTTCGGTGTCACATGAAAATGCTACCTTTTCTATGAACATGGACTTAGGACCTGATGAGAGTTTTGAGTACACCCTCTTGTTGCCTCCCTATCATTTTTATGATATCTAGACTTCCTTAATTGAATTTTATGCACTTCTGTCCATCCATTCCTTTCCCAACTGTAATCCTTCTCTTGTGTTTCTTTGGTATGGCAGGCATTCTTGATAATCATGGTACTACCTATTCAATCTTCGAGCTTTCAGTTAAACCTTTTTCAATATGCATGACCAGAATTGAACACAGTAATGCAAATGCCATAAGTATTTCCACAGTGTATCAATTCTTCAGTTGCATTCCCTTTTTTCACACATTCCTTCTGTTTTTTTCCATACTAACAAAGTTTAGAGATTTTTTCTGTCTTCTGCCACTTCCAACTGGTAGTTTTTTTCAAACACAAGACTTGCTCATTCACACATACGCTGTTAAATATCCTAGCTGTGTTGCTTCTTATGGTCATCCAAATACTTCTGTAGAAGTAAGCAGAAATATATATATTTTATGTATGTGCGTGCATATATGTATATTTAAATGTATTTTATACAGGTGTGCATATATACACGTATATTTATAGTTGTGTATTACATATATAAAATAAATATAAGCAGTATAAATATAAATATGAAGATACAAAAATATAAATGTAAATATATAAATAAATACATAAATAAATATATAGACATGGAGAGACTGGATGTGGCACTTAGTGCCATAGTCTAGGCAATGTGGTGGTGTCATAGGCTGGACTTGACAATGTTAAAGGCCTTTTCCAGCCTTGGTGATTCTGTGATTCAGTGATTTATATTGATATGGTCTTTGAATGGTCTGATAAATTAACTGGTAGGCTCCTACTTTTTACAGTCCTTTATCCCAAGGCTGACCTTTAAAAAATACCAGCAGTAACTTTGTGATGTTCTAGCTGTCACATAAAATTATTTTTTTCTTGAAATCCCTGTACTATAAATCTTTTTGCCATCTTAACTAATTATTTCCTGTGTAATGTCAGATAAACTGCTTTATTGAAATTCTGGTAGAGTAAATGTTCAATGTGTCTTTCTTTTTTTCTAGAAAACCATTAATGTCTTTTTCACCAGTTGCTCTAGTTTCCCCTTAGGTTAGCAAACCACTTAAGGATTATTGTTTGTGTTCCTAATTGAAGAATAGTAACTACAGTATCCTATTACTGTGGAAAATCTGAGGGTAAAAAGAAGGTGACATTCTTGCTTGAGGAAGATGCTCCATTAAGGCCTTATGCATGAAACAGAACTGTGACTTCAAATTGCAATTCTACAGATGAGCCAAGTCAACTGGGCTATTAAAAAAACCAACCCAAAACAACCAAACCAAACAAAACCCACTGTACTTTAGATATTTTTTCTGAATATCTGAATTTCTGACAAATTCAGCATGATATTATGGCTTCAAAATTAAGTATTTTCAGCCTGGATTATGATGCACATGTTGGCACAATCCTTTTCAGGTTTTCATATTATTTTTTTTTATAATCTAGTTTTCCATTTAAATTTAAAAATATATTTCAGTGTTTTGCCAAATTCTGATAACATCACTTTCCATGTATTTGAGCAGCAAAATAACTAATAATATACTCACACAGACTATACAAGTGAGGTTCAAAACCTTAAATAAGCATAAAAATGTTCAATACATTAAGAACTAATAAGATGTTACAAATCAATCATCTCAGAGCCTAGGGAGATCAGAACCACAGAATGGTTTGGAGTGGAAGGGACCTCAAAGATCAGCTTTTTAAAAATTTATTTCCAGCATAACTTACAACTTATAGAAAAATAACTTATAGAAAAATGTCCTTTTAATCCAATTTTATTACAAACTCTGAATTATTTTCTGATTAAAACAGCTTTAACTGGAAAACCAATTAAACAGACCACAGAGAAATGGAAGAACAAAAATTAAATAGTTTCCCATGTTAAAACACAAAAGAAGACACTGTATTTTTCCAAGTATTTTAGCTCACATTTGAGATACTTAGCACACAGTATCCCTTCTGTGTAAAGTGCCCAATGTAGTTGGGAATATACACACATGGAACAGTTTCTAGCTTTCTCACTTCAAAGGTAGTTGAACCCTGCTAGATTTTATTTACTTATTTAATTCAGTGCATAAGTAAAGAAACATAAGGAATAACCAGAAAAAGACTTCTCAGAACTTTCATATTAAACCGGTTTCTCCTCTGTTGAATGTTAAAAACATTATCTTGTTTATCATATTATCACTTTTATTATCTCTAAAATTCCTCTAAGCAAACCCAAATAAAATCCACAAAAAACCTCCGAAAACCAAACCATAACTCTCTGCCCATGTCAAAGCAAAAAGCTGAGATGAAGAATGTAGCAGATGGTTGTGTGGAACATCAGTGCAGTAAGAACAGCACCAGAGAGTTGAAAGGTCTGGTCCTTACATATGTTTTCAAGCTTCAGTTCTTGGCATATAGAATATTTTTCAAAGATGGTTATTCAGTTTAGAATAAAAAATATATATATATATAAAATCAGTTGTATATTTGTTATTTGCTTTAGTGAGACACTGTTTTTTCAGTTTTCTGTGGTGTCCATTCCACTTTTCTGAGACAGAGATAATATCTCATTTCATTCATACTAATTTTGTGTAAGTCAGGCAAAATTCAACGGAGCATTTATTAACTGAGAAGCATTAAATACATGCTCATCTGTGCAAAAGAAACATACCTGGAGTATATGAATATGACAATATGCAGTTCTTCAAAATTTTGGATCTATATCTGCAGGATTAATTGTCTATATCTTGTCTCTGCTGCACGGCTCATACACTATTACAACCATTTGATTTCAGAATTACAGGGCTGTTAAAGCAGCTTTGTACATTTGATCTACTCTGGAACATTTCAATGCCACTGTGACTTCATAAAAATAAACCATTATAATTAAGCTTCAGTGGTCTGCAGGTGATTTTGCAACGTAAGACTAGCTCCTAATGTCATGGATGAGAAGTAGATCATCTGAGTATACGATACAGTTAATCAAATAATATAATATTAATATTTAATGCATCCAACAAAGTCTATTTTATCCAGTGTTACTCTGCAAATAAGGTACAACTGTAATATGAAAAACTCCTAAGATTAGTTAACATTTCTAAAGTCTGTATTTTTAATTAATTTGGAATTTGATTAAAAAAAACACAACTGCATATTGTCATAATGTTGGGATTATGGGTGCTCTGTCAAGCCTCCTGCCTCTGTACAGAAAGGTACATGATCTTCTATAGGTCTTGTAACATAGTGGGTTTAATTAAGTTCCTTATTTGACTTTTACATCCAGTGCCTTTTACAGTCATTGGAAAGAGTCTGACAATCCCAGAAATCAATTCAGCTTAATATTTAAATCCTTTATCTTAGCTGTGGTGAACATAGTCTAATATAAAAAAAAAAATTCAGGGAGTTTATCCAACTGTATAATCAAAACTGAATTATTTGCAATTAGAAGAAATTGAGTGGACAAAATGTAGTGGTTTGTTGAATTATGCAACAGTATAGTCAACCAGGAAACCCAATAGCCTTGTTTTCTGTATATACCTTTTATCCTAACTTTTACTGTCTTTTTTAATGTACTCAACACTCACTCTCTCATTCCATCCCACATCTGCAGCTCTTTCTCATCCTTTATTACTTGCAGTTCAGTAGCAATAAAGTACGAGGAAAACAATATTCCAGAAATTTGCCTTGCTCTGTTGCTACCAATCCTAGGGCATTCTTTACTGACTGCCCTTTATTTATGTTCAGTTGTCCACAGTGGAATTAATCTTCCTCACTTAACATATCAAAAACATAGAAGTTAGAATCTGAGACAGAATCCTCAGGTTTCCTGTATACTAAGTAGAGAACAATAGGCACTTAAAGAGCAGAATTCATGCTGTCTTAACATAAATGTCTAAAATAAGTTAAAATATATATATATTCTAAAAGTACATATGTCTTCCACTGACCATAAAGCAAGTTTAGGACAAGTGGCTCAGTTGTAGATGTCTAAACAAAAATATCTGATGTGTGATGAATTCCTTCCCTCTCTCATAATTATTACAGTTTACATCATATACTTCTTAGGCACACAGATAAAAACAAGTACTTTAATAAGCAACAAGAAATACAAAACATTTACTGTAAAATGAGTTTTAATAAGTGCCCCATTCAAATTTTAAAAAGTGAAAGAGAAACTTAGAATCTGAACACAATTAGAATTACAGGTTTAACGCCATCTGATTGGTTTGAGAAGAATTAAATTTCTGTTTACTTCCTATGTAAATGTAGTTGCCTTCAGAGAAGGAATGTTTAATAGCTCAATGTTTAGCCAAAGCAAGGTACAAAATGCATTTGCAAGAAATCTTATCACTGGGTACATGACTACATGAGATGGATAAACTCAGTTGGTTAACTAGAACTGACATATAAAACATCAAAGTCAGATGAGTCCTGACAATTTGTCCTGAATTGGTTTATACCATACACACTGCAATTTCATGTCTATAGACTGAAGCATTTTACAGAAATATTAAACAAAAATAATATAGAAAATATATATAAATTATGTATTTAAAAAAATGTGAGACCCTTGAGACATAGAAGGGTATGCACAACTGTGACTGCATGTATTTTAAGGGACACCCTCTTTTATAACATGCTAAAAGCTACATGCTACTGTATGTCACAGTTATTCATCCCTCTAAGAAATGCATTTCAACCATACAAGAATACCCTACTCACTTGCCATTTAATGCTGCTACTCCAACAGTGCTTCTGGCAATTGACATACTTGCCACAAATGTCCATTGCTGAGTTTGAGGGTCCCACCTCTCAACTGTATTCAAATAACTCCAACCATCATGTCCTCCCACTGCATAAATAGGCCCTTCAAGCACTGTAACTCCTAAAATGAAGGGGAGAGTGAGAGAAGATAAAAGTATGCTTTCTCTATCAATAGCAAACAAAATATTTTAAAATTTCCAAAATTCTGCCAACAACTAAACTTGCATATTCAAAATGAAAATGTAAACACCAATTTCACATTTGATTGATTCAAGATTAACAAACAGAAATAAAATTAATGTCACTCACATGGCTTTATGAAAAATAGATTTTGTGAAATACACCTGATGGCATTCCTTCAGAAGTTTACTTGCTTCATAGAATAATGTGTCAATGATGGGATAGTTTTGGAGTTCTGTATACTGTTTAAATTAGTATCTCATAATATTCTGATTATGAATTAGTTATTTGGAGTATCAGGAAAGAATATAATACATAAATTAAGGGCTGGATACCTGATAGATTCAAAATTATTGGTAATCTAAGGGGGATTTCACCAAACGGGATTGTTTCTATCACAGTTCCACAGGGAAGAGAAAGAAGTCTGATGTTTACAGCATTTTTGTCAATTATGTGAAAGAAAATGCACAAATTTTCACTATTGGGAAGCTTGGTGGACTGGCAAAGAACTGAAAAACTCAATCAAGCAAGTAACTTACATTGAGAAACTGAAGGTTCTTCAACAATTTACCTTACAAGACAATGGGTATCTCCACAGGAAAATAATGCTGGATTTATAAGGATTCTTTCTCTCATGAAGAGAAGTAAAACAAAATTTGAAGCATGGAAGCTGAAGCAGGAAAATTTCAATAAGAAATTTTTAACTATGAGGATTTTAAATTACCCTTTCAAGGGAACTAATGGATTACCTGCCTCACAGTTTAGTTTCTGTCTGGAAGATATGCTACAGCTAAGCACTGCTTGTTACAGTTCAGTGAGCTCAGTAATTCCATTGTATGAATCCATGATCTCAAGTGAGCAGTTCTGAAAATCTCAGGCAAAATACAATCCTAGTCCTAAATCTTTTTTTCCCCATTCCATTTCACATGATCTAACTCATCAAAAAGTCAGAGATCAGCAGATCACTAAAGTTTCAGAGAATGTTGCTGTTTTTACTTGCAGAAAACTGTCTTTCATGTAAAACAATGTAAAGTTTCCACTTTCTGTATAGAACTCTGTTTTGTTCTATTCCAGAAAATGAATTAATTAGGTTATTAAATTAAGTAGGTTAATTTGGCATAATTCATAACTATATTTATGAATGAGTTTGAACAAGTCTCATCTCAGCAGTCACAGAAAGTGTTCCTCCACTTTGGGTGTTGGTTTGGGGTTTTTCAGGTGGGGCAGGGAGGTTAAACTTCAAAAAAGAGTTTTAAAACCCTTCTAACCCTTACTGAAATTTTCCTTCTTATAATGTCTGAGCCTCATCTTTTTTCTGTAGAATCTTCTGTGAACTCATTCTCCATTTTCTTCTGGTATGAAAAGTCTTGCTTATAAATGCTTTTTATTCAATCACAAGTTTCAGTTATATTTGCTTCCAGAATATTAAAGTGAATATTACATTGAATTCATATCTCAATTTCTTATCTCAGAATGCAACCAGTAGCAAACATGGGGGAAGATGAATTAGAGTTTGAATAGAAAAATCAGGAGGTAACATGATTTAGTTGTGGAGGTTTGTTTATGTGTTTGTTTTATCCTAATACCTAATAGCTACAAATATTCTTAAATCTTGAACAAACAGGTTTATATTGTCAAATAGTATTTGCTATAATTTACTATAAGAAGACAGTACTCTCTAACTTTTCATGCACTTAATGCTAAGTTAAATAGAAAATAAAATACTTGTTGGAATAAAAAATCAGTCCTATTCAAAGAAAGCTGAGGTGTCTGTTTCTATGCACACACATACATGTATACTTGGCGTCTAGATAAAGACACAAACCTTCTCTCTCCTTCACACATAAGCAGAGTTGTATTATTATGCAGTGAATTTCAGAATGAAACTATGATGCATGTCAAAACATCTCATCAGTTTTTAAATTTCCACCTTTTTTCCCTCAAATAGCTATTTTTCTCTGTCAGTAGGACAAAGAGAGCTGACCTCAATTTACTCTTTTTATCTTATTCTCTATTTCATGTTTTTTGTCACTTCTTTTCATATTTGAGTTTTATTCTCATCTCTTTTTCTTTTTTCTGAAAATTAAGCCATCCTGTTTATTTAATTCTTTTTTTAAAATTGCTTTTCTCTTAATCAAAATACTCTTCTTCCTGCATTTTCATGAATTTAGAGCCTCTCTTTTTTAATGACAAAGAAAATTATGAGCTCATTGCATTAATGTAATGGATTTTTTTCTCTGCATTTCCTGTCACACCCTTTAACCAGGCTTCACACAGAAAAATACCTTCTTTGACTTCTATATAATGAGAATTTCACTCAGTTTTTACAATGTATGGTGGATGCACAGTTCCTTCAGATTATTTCCCCAATGTCTTCTACTTTGTGTTTACCACTTGGTGTTGTACTGTGAATTCAACTGGCTTTTAAAGTTCATCAGAATATTCTCTGAACTCATCTGACCTTACAGAATAAGTCATACATACTTTGCTATCCTGATGTTCAATTCGATTTCCACACAAATTAATCTTACCTTGACATAGAGACATGTTGCACTTAGAAAATGCCAAAACAAAAATGTTGTTTTGGTGTGAGATTCATGTCATGCTCCTCTGTCAAAAGATGTGAACGGAGTACAGCTACACAATGAAGAAATATGGATGTTTATTTTGCTTGGGGAACTTTTAGGGATTGAATAAAAGACTGCCTGTTTGAGTTTGTCAGTTTGTATTGCTTCTATAATATGAACATTTACTGGCAAAGCTATAAGAAAATTATTATTTCCATACAGGACAAAGACAGAAGGGCTTCTCTACAAAAGTCATATTTTATGCTGCTGACTACAGTACATACTAACTTGCTATGGGTTTACACATTTAAAGTCTCTTCTCTACATTCAATCAAATGCATTGATATCCCTACATTTGCACCTTAGTAACTGGTGGAGTTCTGGCCCTCTGTGTTTAAAATTACTAGACAAATACACTCTTCAAAAAGAATTACAAAAAAAAAATATTATAATGTAGAAAATCTGATGCAAATGCCGTAAGAGAAGTAGGGATTATAAAAATACTTTTTCTAAGAGGAAATCCAATTGTAGTGTAAAATTACTGGCATAAAAAAAAAATATTGTACAATTACAAGTCTAACTGTAAGAGGAACAATAAGCTCTAATGAAAAGAATTAGCAACTTGTTGAATTAAGCCTAAGAAGAACATTCCTTATTTTAACCAATGATGGTAAGGTTTTATACGCATTTAGAAATGTGTCAGTTTCTCTGTTACTTGCTCAACCTTCTCCAGATGGCATGTCCTCATAATAGAAATGCTGTGGAGAAATAATGTGTGAAAGTCAGTCTACATGATCACAGGAGTAACCTGAGGCCATTAAATCTATGAGTCTATACAAATTTGCCAAATTAGGGCATGGATAACACAGTCTCTTTGAATTCGGTACAGCCTATCTCTTGCAATATTTGTGCTGGATGAAATCTGTCTTCCCAAGTCAACAGCTCTGAAGACTGGGCTAGAAAGACCTGTTCAATTGATAATTGCAGGGCATCAATTGATGACAGTTTGAAATGACAGAAATGGAAGATTTTTCACATAATCATGACATAGACAATGAGATGTCTTCTGGGACAGAAAAGTCTGTGGCAGAAACAGCTAGGCTTATATAATGAATCTAATTGTGCATGTTGTTTTTTTTTCTTTCATGTTGTTTAACAGTAAAACTATTGTCTCTCTTCTGCTCTCACTCATGTACAAACTTGCCCATTCCAGTAGGCTGCTAAACTAGTAAGTGTCCTTACCTCCCACCCATTTGTCATTTATTGCTTAACAGATTACATAGCACAGGTATTATGATGTAGGAGGAACAGAAAGTCACCTTCTGAAACCTCACCACTTTATTGTATCAGAGACCTTTTCGTGATTTGGTCTGTCAAACAACTCTGTAAAATAAGACAAAAACAAGTTGAATTGGTTTCCCAATCGTGCCTCTCTCCAGAGAGCCAAGGCAAACCAAATAGTATATTCTGCAGAAAAAAACCATGGATGCTATTTTGAGAATAGTTAGCTCCAGAAACAATTATCTATTACATACAGATAGGACCATGCCAGATTTGCTGTCAGGAGTCCAAAGATTTTACTGGTAGGCTCAGCATTCTTAACACCAGTGTAACTTCACATAGCCCACCAGAATTTACAAAAGCTAACTTCCATACCACACCATTAAACACTTTTCTACAGCCCTGTGGCATTTTCCTCAAATTATTTCAAGCTCTTTGGGGAAAAAAAAAAAAAAAAAAAAAAAAAAAAAAAAAAAAAAAAAAAGAGCATAATGTTACATTAATCGCGCACATTGCAAAGTGGAGACACAGAAGGATAGACTTAAAAAATACAAAAATTTGTATTCTTTGTAAGTCATATTATGAAGTGTTGTTTATTTTTGCAAACACTTTTTAATCAGAGAACTGTATATTGTCTTACAGGACACAACAGTCTCCTTGACTTTCACTCTTTCTGAAAGTGAAGTCGATAATGTCAACTCTATTTTGCTAATGAATTATCCTAAAAGGAAGAATGCCCAGGAGAAGATATTCACTATCCCATCTGGCATAACAGTGATTGGAAGTAGGAGAAATAGTGACTGATAACCCTTAATATGTTCAGCTTTTTTGGTTAAGAAAGTAAAACATTTCCAAAGCAGGCAGTTTTGAAAGATTGGACTAACTACACCAATTCTTTCTCCTGTATGCAGAGGTTTTTTTTTCTGTCAAATACTTGCAGCTTACTTTTCAATACAAATATCATATGGGAATTCTAAGATGATACCAATTTAGTCTTAAAGATTGCGCTGAAACTGAAAGATCATTAAAGGCTGTTGAAGGAAATTTGTATTTTCTCTCTAAATCTCTCTGCTTGTTCTGTTTCCACCACCATCCTACCCACTCCTTATACTTCACTGCCCTTCTATGATCTTTCTGTCATCCATATTAGTTGTATTTCTCTAAACATTTTTTAGACAATAACACGCTACTCAACAAGATCCAAAATACACTATTGGAGAATGAAAAAGTAGTACTGAAAAAATAAACATCTAACTTTTGCTTAAACTGAGGAAACAGTTTTGATTGAAAGTTATTAAATGAGTCCCTCAAATTTTACAAAGTCAGTATCAAAGATTTAGTTAGACATATGTTTCTAGTTTTATGTTTTATACCTTACAGTAAGTATACCAAAATGCAAATTATAATTGAATATCTTTTACATCAAGCTAAATTATATGGGACTTTTAAATCTAAGTATAGAACTTCTGAAATAAAACTGTAACAGCGAAATTAAGCAATGCAGAGATAGAAGTCTTGATATTACTGATGACAATAATTTACGGAAACAAATTGGTTCATTCTAGCATCAGCAACTGTAGATTTAACAGTGTACTTAGAAAATGAATAGCTATTTAAGAATGGCTGAGAAGCATGAGTTACAACCACTAAGTTCATCTTGTGTTAACCAATTGTCTTCAACAAGCAACGGCTGAAGTAATTTAAATACAAAGTTAAAACTGACAAAATATTTAATAATTTGGAAATGTTCTTTGCATTATTGCCATCTGATCTTGTGTCAGGCTTAAAAGAAAACTGATTTAAACCTGAAAAACAAGGTATTCAATTGGTTGTAATTCTTCTCCCATTGTGTTTTGTAGCTTCAGACTCCCAAAATCACTTACAGCAGATCTATCACAGAGAGGTTGACGGCAAGCACCTCTGTGCCTAACCACAGGGCCACCTAAAGCCAGCTGCCCAGGACCACATCCAGATGGCTTTTAAATAACTCCTAGAATAGAGACCCCACAGCCTCTCTGGGAAGTCTGTGCCATGTATCACCCTCGCAGGAAAAAGGGGTTAATTACATTTAGATGGTATCACTTGTATATCATATATAATATATAATAATATAATAATATAATGATAAATATAATTAATATAATATAAAAATATAATATTACATATATATATATTTACTCAGTGTTACTGAGGACACCACAGATCCATTTTCTTTTCTTCCTCTAATCAGGTATTTCAACATCCCCCTGAGCCTTCCTTATCCCAGGCTAAATGGTCCCAGGTCTATCTGATTCTCCTCACATGTGAGATGCTTCAGTTCCTTAATCACCTTTGTGGCCCTTTGCTGGAGTCACTCCACTAAGTGAGCTGGACCTAGCCAGCTTGATCAGGAAATATCTTCTTTCACAAATTCATATTGACTATTCCCAGTCAACTTCTTATCCTTAATATCAACTGCAACTGTTCCAGTATTGTTTTCTCCATCAACTTATTGGGGATCATGGTGAGGCTGACTTTTCAGTTTGAGGAAAGCTCAGTCTGAGGCTGAGTCTTTACTGAGGTTGAGTCTTTCCAGACTCTTCTTGCCCATTTTGAAGGTACAAGTGGAATTTACTTTCTTTAAGTGCTCAGGAACCTCTCATGATCACCATGATCTTTCTAACATAATTGAGATTGGCCTCACAATAACATCAGCCAGATTCAGCCTTCATGGGTGCATGTTTTTCAGGTTCCATGGACTTGTACATGGTTTAAATATTCCTCAACTTGATCCTACCCATGTGAGAGTAAGTCTTAATTGTTCCAGACTTCCCCCTCTGGATTCAGGGACCTGGGACTCCTGAAGCCAGTCTTAACGACTGAGGGAAAGAAGGCATTGAGTATGTCAGCCTTTTTGAGGTCTTTCTCACCAGGTCCCCTGCTCCAGTCAGCAGTGAGCCCCTATTTTTTCTAGTTTTTTTTCTTTTGCTGTTGAAAGACCAGAGCAAGCCTTTGTTGTTGCCCTTTGAGTCACTTACCAGATTAAACTAAAAACCAGCTTTGACTTTCCTAACCACACAGCACCTCTCTATTTCTTCTGGATCACTTGTCCATTTTCCATCTCTTGTATGCATCCCTTTTTAGTTTGAGTTTAATCAGGAGCTCTCAATCCATCCATGCAGGCCTCCTACAGTCTTTGCTTGATCCCGTGCACACCAAGATGGAATTTTTCTGAGCATAAAGGAGATAGGGCCTAGCTCTCCTGGGCCACTCTTTTATCCAGATGTGTACTCCCTGGAGCTACCATTGCAGAGCCCACACATACTGCCTTCAGTTTCCACACCCTTTTATGGAAGCTGTTGCACAAACTGTTGCATCTGTTGACTGCCTTTCTTACCTGTGCTCAAACCCCCATAAACTATGACACTTCACAGTCTGATTCTTGCGTTATGGTTTCCAAGAAATCAACTTAGAAAACTTCTAAGCAATGCAGAAGTATTTACTTCCAGGTAATGCTTGCAACATGATTAAAAAAAATATGAGGAGAGGGTAATAAAACCTAAATCAATAAAAAGTAGGTAATAAACCCTCAACTCCATCCAAGCAAATAAATAAACATATAATGTCATATAAAATGAATTAAATATTCAAACATTACCTGTTCTTGTAGTTTGATCAAAATTTAGATGCTAGAACTTCTATGTGATTTTTATATCACACATATGGATTCAAGGGTAGGCCTAAAGGTGTTGCTTTTAGCCTCCCCATCACACAGAATGAAGTGTTGTACATCCCACCTCTGTATCAAAACCTCTACTGAAGTTACTGAACAGCCTATGATAACTGCAAATGTCAGTACCGCAATAAAAATCTTAAGGGATACATTCTACCAAGATCACAAAGCAAAATATTTTCCATTAAAATTGATGGAATAAGACTATTCTCTTTTCTGAATGTTCCAGGTCATTAATTTTAATAGGAAAAAAATAAAATTAATTTTAAACCGTCTGTGATGAAATGTCAGAGCTCCAATTCTATTAGTGCACTAGAATTCCTCCTCCTTAAAGAGCAAAGGTACTGAACTCTATGTACATTTTATTTCTTCTAAATGGTGCAGCTAATTTCTGCATGGTCTTGTGAAATAAGATTTTTCATCTTTTTTGTAGTCAAGATACTGTTAGAAGACCAGAGTTCACCTTATCTTCATGAACCATGTTTTCATGTTCACTGTAAGTATTCTGCACTAAACTGTTATTAAAGTATATAATTTTGTTTTCTGTGTTCTATTACATTAGATAATAAAACATCCATCTAGATTTACACTCAAAATGTAGATGATGTTTTTATTAAAATATATTATATAGAATGGGCTTTTCCTGTTCCTAAATGAGAAAATAACCAATTTCAGGATGACACTTGAAGTCTTGTCATTAAGCAAACTGAACAGAAGAACATTGTGATCTGTTTCAGGACTCTTAAGAGAAAAGAAAAAGACACAAGGGCCTCACAGCTTTACTTCCTGCATCTCATCTTCAGCAATTTGAGAAAACCAGTTTAAGGCACAAAAAAACCCAACCAAAACCAAACCAAACCAAACCAAAAACTCTTGGATGTAATGAGCCACATGATTCTAGTACTGTATTGTTTGCTGAGAAAAGCAATCATACATTGATAAAGGGAGGCTTGCACTGTAAGAATTACAGTTAAAAACCACAACATTATTATTTACCTGAATAAAGAAACTGGAAATTGCTGGAATCAGATCTCACAGTTTTTTAATTGGTAGAAAATAATTATTCAGGCAGTGAGGGACTAATTTACTCTATATCCATCTTTTGATGAATTGGTTTAATTTTCATGACATTCTGAAGAATTTGGCTTATGCTAATTTACATACAATTACTGGACAGCTGAGACTAGAAACCCAACCATGAGGATTTCTTTTAGGAAAAAAAACAACAACTTTGTTCTGAAGGGGAGATATGTTTTCAAAACTACACTGAGCAGTTAGATGCAATAAGTAGAGTAGAAAGGTTTCCCTGAAAACCATCAAAACCTTAATAACTCAATGTTTTATATTTATTTAGTCATACAAGAGTCAGTACCTATTAAACTCTATTTTCTGCAATAAAGGTGCTTGGTGGGGAATATAGTCTGTAGACTATAGTCCCAGCTAGACTAGTGTCTTGATGTATTGTTGTTTATTAATACAATCTGAAACTGGCAGATTCCTAAACTAAAAAAAAAATAATTAAAATGGCAAAATAAATTTTCCAGTCAAATTGTACACGTAGACAAAACAAAACAAGAATAAAGTACAAGAAAGAAGGATACTAAGTTGTAGTACTGTGTTAGTAACTATGTACTGTGAAGTAATTTTTTTTTCTGCCTGCAAAATAATTCATGTAAGCATTTGGACTTAGATTTATGAAAGAAAACTGTTATTTTTTAGCTAAATGAGATCTGAAAATTAATATTGTGTAGTGTGCAATGGCAATAATTTTCCTTTTGATTGCTTTTACAAAGCTATGTAGCAAAAATCCTATTATGTATAATTAGGTGCTGAGATCTGTACAGTTTAAATTATTTATACTTGGAGATTGGAGTGGGATTTTTAAATTGATTTTCTGTGATGTTATGAAATAATAGAACACTGTCTATCATATTTATAACTCTGCTTTTTCTTATTTGCCTGCTAGACCTAATTTCACAGAGTGAAATTTAAAGAAGTGTCAGTTTAAACAAACAGTAAATATAGTTTCATGTTGACACTTTTGAATATGAAATGGTAAAGAAAAAATATCTATGGTGTTTGATGTGTTGTAGTCTATACATTTAATATTTGTAGAGACACGGAATTTTATCTGGAAAGGATGAACTTGTATCCAACAATTAATGTTTTAAATAAGGAAATTACCTTTAAGAAGAAGACATAAATATCACAGAAACACAGGTTGGAAAAGACCTTTAGGATCATCAAATCAAACCATTAACCCTACTCTACCAATATATGCTGTTATCATGACATAGAAGGTGAGTAGACAAATAAATCAGTGACTTGTTATCCAATTATTGAACTTGATTAAATAATACATAGACTTTACTGCACCAATTTAAGCTCTGCATTTGTTTAGTTTCCAGGTAGCTGTAAATTTCTAAAAATTTCCTTTCTCACCCATGTCCACAGAAGCGTACTTACACAATTCTGTATTTATTGTAACTAACACTGCTGCTTTTCCTTACTTTGTTCTTGCTCTCTTTAAATCTTCAACCACTTTTATTCCATACTACTGCTGTCAACATAAAGAAAAGTAATGGTATTAAAGTCTAATTCATTTTAAATTATGCATCAATTAATTAAAACTGGTAAATATTTTGAGGTGTGAAATACAAATATAGTTCTTTGGATGCTGCATGTAGGACTGCCATAAGCCAAGCTGGGAATTCAGTATGCAATAAACTGGAGAATTAGACCTGACCTTCCTTCCTTAGTGAATATTCAGTGACACATTTTTGAAAAGACCTCTTTCTGTGTTTATTCATAGGCAGGTATCAAGGCTGATTAAAAGAATTATAAAAATACCCCTGTCCTCTTGGGCCAGAAGATATTATACTGACATGTTAATACAATGCAAATTTGTGCAAGTAAAGACCTGCCTGCCACCTCTTTATTTACATTCAACTTTGCAGATGACACACAAGGTTCTCAACTTTGCCACACTATTATCCTGAGAACCTGATTCAGAAATTATTGTAAGTGTTGTCATTATGATTTGTAGCTCTTCAGTGAATTGGGTCATGATCTACTACTTACTAAAAGTGCAAAGTACAATGACAAGGTACTTAATAATTCAGAAAAAATATCCCTGTAATGTTCCGGATGATTAGGGGAAAATCCAAAGCAAAAAATCTAATATACATGCAAATCAATATTACAAAGAAAATACTTTAAAGAGCTCAGGTGTTCAGTCAAGAAACAGTGAAAGCTAGAATAACATTTCGTCTCAAATGTCAACATTAAAAAATAACAATAATTTAACTACATAGTGGTACATCATACTAGGCAATATTGCATAAAAGATTCTCAAACTCATCTCTAAACAGCTGCTTCTGAAAGGGTAAACAGTATGGCTCTGTTAGAGCTTTGCTGTGCTCTGGTAAGCTAGTCTGTTGAAGAACTATTCCACCCTATTTAATGCTTAGGTGGTTAATGGTTTGGGGTCTTTTGGTTGGTTGTTGGATTTTTGGGTTGGAAGAAAGCAGAGAAAGTCCTAAGGACTTGATTGATTGAAAGCTGGCTGAATATGATCTAGCAGTGTTCTCAGGTGTCCAAGAAGGCCAATGACATCGTGGCTCGTATAAGGAAGAGTGAGCAGCAGGATCAGGGAAGTTATTGTCCCCCTGTACTCAACCCTGGTGGGGCCACACATCAAATGCTGTGTTCAGTTTTGGGCCTCTCACTATGAGAAAGACATTGAGGTGCTGGAGTGAGTCCAGAAAAGAGAAATGAAGCTGGTGAAGGGTCTAATGCACAAGTCTTATGTGGATCATCTGAAGGAACTGGGATTCTTTAGCCTGAATAAAAGGAGGCTAAGGGGAGACTTTATGGCTCTATACAATTATGACAAACGAGATTGTAGTGACAGGGACACTGGTCCTTTCTTCCAAGTAGCAAGTGGGAGGACAAGAGGAAATGGACTCAAGTTGTGCCAGGGGAGGTTTAGATTGGATATCAGGAAAAATTTATTAACTGAATGGGTTGTCAAACACTGGAACAGGCTGTCCAGGGAGGTAGCGGAATCACCATACCTGGAGCTGTTTAAATGATGGTGTGGATGTTAACACTGGATTTGGTATTTAGGTTAATGATTGGACTTGATGATCTTATAGGTCTTTTCTAACCAGAATTATTTTATTATTCTATTCTAAGTATTCCTGTCTTTTTAAATAGTTGGTGTGCTTATAGCAATTTTGGGAGAATTAATTGATCATAAATAACTACAGGTTTTCATACCAATGCAATATAAGCTACCTTAGTATCAATCTGTTGGCTTCAATGTTACTTAAATTCTCATTTCACTGACATTTCTTTCTTCTGTCTTTCACCTCCTGCCTCCTGTCCATAAGGACACCGAAGTTCAAATCTGCCGTCATATCCATAATGGAATTGCAGATTTTTATGGAGATGAAAACCAACAATGGAACATAAAAACAACATACAGAAAATCAGGATTATTTTTTTTTGTTATATTAAAAAAAAAAAAAAAAAAGGTGAACCAAGCCACTATATATTTTTGTTTTTATTTTAATGGAAGATGTGAATTTTCCATTTTTGCCTCCTCTATAACCCAGAATTTTTAGTACCTAAAAAGTAGAAATTAACTGGAAAGCTAGTGGGGAAAGAAGAAAAGGATCTCCTCTATTCTCTACATTTTTTTAACGTTTATTTTACAGTTATAATGGATGTAAGTCTTAAGGATGTATCAAGCTTTTATTTATATTTGTATTTTACTTTAAGGGTTTCTGCTTTGCCTTGAATATTTTTTTGATAGATTGTAACTCCACAGACCAATACGTATGTATCTGGGCTTAAGCACTATCTAAAATAACATCATTGCCTATTTTTCTACTCATTGTTTAATAAATTGGTTAGTAACACCTATTCTTTCAAGTCTTTGTCTCCAAAAAAGAGTTTGCTTGGCATAAAAGGAAGTAAGGTGAACAGTCTCCACATTTACCTCATAAACTGCAACCTTAAGCTGCATACATTTTATTGCAATATCCTGTTCATTATAAATTTGTGGTATCAAGCTATTTGTTACCTTTGGTCTTTCCTTCACCTGTTTCCTTGTGATCAGGTATTGTTTTGTTATTACGGATCTCTCAAGGTCTCTAGCATCTGAACCTTTTTCTGGTATTTTCACTGAATGAAATGCATATTATAAAATTTTACACATTTCTTGACAAAAAGACCACTTTTTTATTCATTTCATCAAGTGAAAACAAAAGAAAATAGAAGTACTTTCCTCACGACAGTATTTTATTTGTGGAACTTTCATTATATTGAATACATTAAAACATTCAGTTAAGATTCTGCAACTATGCTTCAAGCTTTTGCTCCATCCATCCACATTGTCACAGTAAAAAATTATATCTTAAGCAAGAAGTGTAAAAGGACATTTGAAAGTCAATGGCCTTTATGACCAAATCTGAACTATAGGAAACTATTTTTGCTGTAAGTCTGTTTCTGTATAAATTTAGATGCTTAGTTTCTGTATAACTGATTACATCTAGTTCACACTATTAATTTTCTATTACATTTTATTGTACTTTATTATACTACTTCAATTTTCAATCAAAAGGGAAAAAGAGCTCTCTATTGGTAAGTAAAAGTGATAAGAACTAATTTAAACTGTGGTACACAAATCATTATCTCTAAAACTGTACATTGAAATGTCCTTACAAAGGGGTGCTTTGGACTCTCCTATTTAAATGGAAGACAACTGATGAAGTGTGATCAATTATATGAGGATTAAATTCCAGGAATTCCTTTGCAAATTAAAAATATTAAATCTATTTTACATAGATTTACAGTCAACTTCCAATCTGGCTAAAACTGAAATATGCTTTCTTAGAAAACAAACAAACAAACAAACAAACAACTACTAAAAACCCCAGGTTAAAATACTTGATAAATAATAAATATTTATTTTTTTAAATTCTTTGGAAAGCATCACATTAATTTTGCATCATCAAAACAGACAACAGTGAAATGCTTTTGAAAATAGTTCAAATATTTTATAAATTATAACTTGATAATTTAAAGAATGTATAGGCTTAGATTGATTAATGTCTATATCGATACATGTATTTTCCTTTCAAGATTTACCATGCAGTAAGATTAAATCAAAGCCAAGATGAAGTAATTACTCAGGAGATAATTTTTGGTGACATTTCGCATAAATGAAAATATAAAGCTAAATTTACATCATTTTGCACTTCAGTCCTTATTTTCTCTATTAAAAGTCAGAATCACTATCATACCATTGACAGTGATTTTGTGATATGTTGATCTCACGTGCAAGCCCATGAATGACAGTTATTACAGTTATTTCCATGGGATATACAAAACTCACTAGAAATTAGAGTGAAATGATGAAAATTGGACCTAACATTTCTAGAACTTTTTAGAATGAATAGAAGATTATTGTCTTTAAAGTTCAAGAAAGCTTCAAAATTGTCTTTGAATAGGCAGAATTTAATTATTCTTATTAGAAAATTCATAGTGGTTAGTTCTCTGTGTTGAAAGAATGTAAAATAGTCATCTTTTCCCCTAAAATAATAAACCAACAAAAAATATCTTCCTGGGTAGGAAGTTCACTTTATTAAACTTTATTTTACATTTGCTATTCTTAAAATTCATAAAACATTTAACTATGTTTATATTCTCTGTAGATTTTAATATGCATTGTTCTTCTAAGCAAGTACTAACAATAGATCTGCAAAGCTGCAGTCTCATGCCTGTATTGGAAATTTCCACTCTGACTGGTGTCAGTGTTGTGGATTATTATTTTTGTCACTAGTATTTAACACAACTTCACATCCATAAAAGTTAATCGCACATAATAGTTTAGGAAATTTTACCTTATTCATTGTCTTGTACTTAAAGTGCAGAGGAGAAAATTTAGATTAATTGAAACATTGACTTTAAATTTTGTATTATTTAAAAAATGGTTTTGTATGCAAAGAGAAATAAAGAATTCAATAAACATAACAGCCTGCCTATTGTTATCAGTTTCAGGAATGTAATTACCTAAGCATGCAGCTGATTTTGAAATTCATCTATCAGTTAAACTTCTTCATGTTTGGGCATTGCACACATAATAATTGCTGATAATGCAAGAAACTGACCCACAGCTCTTCTACAGACACATAGATTTGGAAATAAGTTAATGTTTCACACACAGTTAAGGCGGTTTAATTTTACTTTGTGATTAAATTGGAAGTTTATGACTTAAAAGCTGAAGAGATTCTTCTACCAAAGCATTGGTAGTGCTATGAATCACAGTGTACACAGAAAAAAAGCTGCAATAAATTTAAACTATCTAGATAAGTGTTTGTATATATATATATACACATACAGCCAGGTACATAATGATATACATCATACATGTAATACATATATCACATATACAAAATACTATGTATGTATTACTTATGTAATATTGACCAAAGTAAACAGAAATTCTGATCTCACTTTTTATTTGCTAGCTTTGATTTTTATCTACTCCCTTTGTAACCTAGTAGCGCTTTGACTGGCATTTCAGTTTCCCCCCAGTCTTTTCCGCTATTAACATTTCTCATTACTTCTTAAAAATTGCAGAGCTATCCCTGTTTTTTTTTTCTTAGTTAACCTTTTTTTTTCCCCTTCCTTCTGTCTCATGTATTGGATTCTAGAGCAGCAAACATGGAAGTGGAAAATCAAAATGGGTCTAAGGAGCATGGTTGTTCCTCATGGCTGTGCAAACACATATGCCATTTGATATTTTTGTCATAAACATCCAAGATATTCTGGGATATTTTATCCTACAACTCCCTAACTTCCCATATTTTCTTTCCACTTCTGACTCTTGAACTTACTTTTCTAGACACTCTCATTATGGGCAGATATTCAATATATCTAACTTTAAGCACACTCCTTATGTCCTTAAGAATACATTACATACTTAGCTGGTTCAGAAAAAAAAGCGTTAAAGCCATAACCAACTGTGTATGGAGACTTGGAAACTCTCCAGGTCCTCTGGGACCTTTCACTCTGGATAGAGTGAATTCTACCTACCCTAGGCCTAGATGCTGTATAAATAAACCTAAGGCTTTCCCACCAACACTAGACATTATACAGCATTTTTAGAATGAAAATTTCAACTGGAAGAATACTCTTTTCCAAGAGGGTAGGAGGAAATATATGTAACCTATCTCGACTCTAAGCTGCACAAGAGTTTGTTAGGTAACACCATGCTCTGTTATCTCTCTTCCTACACTGATCATCTTGCAAGTACATACTTGACTGTGGATAGTGACATCAGTATATTTACAAAACCAAAGACCTAAGCTCAAGTCTAGGCTTAACAGAGTGTAAACCTAGCCTAAAATAGGAGCTTAGACATTCCCTACATAATTAATAGAAAGGTCACCTTCATTTTGATACAATACTACATTAAAGGATTTGCTGTTGATTGTAATTCAGGCAAATGGACATGATAACCTAGCATGTATTTTCCATTTCTATTTTTATAATGTTGCAATAATCTTATTACATCAGGTGATTTTGGCAGATTCCTTCCTTTAAGTGAGAAAATCTCATTGCTCTACAGCTAATATTTAAAAAGGTTACTTTTGAATCATCACATTACTGAAGTAACTGAGTAAATTACAGCTTTCTTTACCTGTTCCTCTGACTTTTATTTGGGTTTTTTTGTTTTGCTTTCTTTTTTCTTTTTCCCAGTATTATTTTAGTAAATAATAAAATTCCATAAATATTCTTAGCAATCTAAGAACCATTATTGCTAGTGTTCATAATGCTACAATAGCATAAAATACCGAGCTTTACATCACAAATTAAATAGCTGAAAAAATTGTAGAGCCTGTTTAAGACGTTCTGTTTTCCTTACCTAAGCCATGCCTATGCGTTGACATTGGTGGTAGCACAGTCCAAGCCTTGGTCTTTGGATTGTAACATTCAACAGTGTTTAATGTCTTTAAACCATCCCGACCTCCAATGACAAACAGCTTGTCATCAATGACAGCAACACCAAACTGAAGCCTCCTGCCATTCATCACTCCAGCCTGGATCCATATATCTGTTCTGAGATCATACTTTTCAATAGTTGTAGCACCTGACGAGACATAATGAGGATAACATGTACAAAATGCATACAAAATTGGCATTGGCTACCTTTTTTTTTTTACTTAAAGTGTAATATCTTCAATATTATTTTCTGTTTACTTCCAGCATTTTGACAAATATTTTTTATTTCTTCAGATAAAGAATATATGTGTGTGTGTTTATCTATATAAAATGTTTTTACTTTCCCAAGAAAAGTGAACACCCCCCCAAAACGGCCTGTACAGAATCAAAGTATTGCAAGTCTGAATAACAGTATATTCTCTGATCATTTTTACTGTTCAGTGGCATAACCAAGATAACTAATCTTGTTATACTTGATTCCACCTTCCATAAAATGTAAAAAAAAGCCTGCAAAATTACATGAAGTTTTAATGAAGGATTCAAATTGTACCTCAATTTTAGTTCATATTTCTTTCTCGTTTTTTCTCTGATAGAGCCAACTCCAGCTGGCTCGAAGAGGGACCCACATCCTCAATGTGGACTTCTTAAATCACAGAGAAAAAGTTGCTGTGCAACAGCAGATGCAGATGGAGAGAAACAACTCTGCAGACACCAGGGTAAGTGAAGAATGAGACAGAAGAAGTGCTCCAGTTGCCAGAGCACAGATTCCCCTCCAGTCTATGGCAAAGACCATCTTGAGGCACGTTACTTCCCTGAAGCTCATGACCCCATGTCAGAGCAGCTGGATACATTGGAAGGAGGCTGTGACATTATAGAGAGCCCACAAGGGAACAAGTTCTTGGCAGGATCTGTAGACCCATGGAGAGAGGGGATCCCACCCTAGAACAGATTTGCTGGCAAGACTTGGGACTAAATTGTGGGCCCATGCTGGAACAGTCTGTTGTGAAGGACTGCACCCCATGGAAAGGGCCCACACTGGCGCAGTTTGTGAAGAACTGCAGCCCATGGGAAGGACCTGCATTGAAGAAGTTCATGAAGGACTGTCCCCCATGAAAGGGACCCTACACTGGAGCAAGAGAAGAGTATAAGGAGTCCTCTCTTTGAGGAGGAAGGAGCAGTGGAAACAATATGTGATGCACCGTAACCCCATTCCCCATCTCCCTGCGCTGCTGGGTGGGAGGAGGTAGATAAATCAGGAGTGAATTTGAGTCTGGGAAGAAGGGAGAGGTGGAGGAAGGTGTTTTATGGGTTTTTTAGGGTCTTTTTTTTTGTCTTTTTTTTTTTTTTTTTTTTCCTCATGATCATACTCTCATTTGATTGGTAATAAATTAAACTAATTTTCCCAGAATCTGTTTTGCCCATAACAGTAACTGGTGAGTGACCTCTCCCTGTCTTTATGTTGATCCACAAGCCTTTTTGCAATTTTTTCTTTCCTCTGTCAAACTGAGAGGGGGAATGATAGAGAGGCTTTACTGTGCACATGGTATCCAACCAGGGTCAGCCTGCCACCATGTAGAGCAATAAAGGAACATAACTTAGATTTCAGAAGGTGAAAGAGTAATGCATCCCATTCATTGTAATATGAGTGTGGAAAAGCTAATTTAAAGCAAAAATATAAATATTTAATTGATAGATAAGTTTAAACTAATTCTTAAGATAAACACTTGATAAATCATTTGAAATGTAATAATTTTATTTTTACATACACATAGCAGTGATTTATTTATAAAGTTTAAATATCCCTACAGAAAGAATCAACATAATTATAAAATTGTACCAACTTTTTTAATTATAATAAAAGGTTAGTATTCCATGGGAAATTATTCTTTTAGGAGTAATTCATTCTTTGGAACAGATGAGTAATGAACCAAGTGGAAACAAGTATCTTGAAAGCAATACTTTTGTTAATTGAACTAAGACATATAATTTAAATTCAATTTTTATCTAAGGGTAACAGAGTAGTAATAATGTACAATTCAACTGGATGTATTAAATCCCCTGCTAGTTTTATGAAGCCACAAGATAAATGAAGCAATTTTTTCATTCATGTCTCATTAGGGAGACGTATTTATTTATTTTTTTTGTCCCTAATTTAAAAAAGAACTGTGCAAATGCACTAATCTTTACATGAGCAAGAACAAAAATACAGACTGTTTGATACAGTTGTTTGGTGGTGTTTCAGGGCATATTATAATGATGGACATTAATAGATTTATTTTAAAATGCTTGAAATCTTGGATATGTGAATCTATCTAAATTAAAATGTAGAAATGTAGCATATGAGTTCCGTAACTGCCTACTTCCATGGTAAAGAGTGCACTTAGAAGCTTTGTCATTCTGATTTCAGAAGATCTTACTAACATAACAAATGCAGTCTTCAAATTATGCTCAGCTATGAATATTCTAACACTAGTTTAGTCTGAGGTTTCTACAATGTTTTATTAAACTACATATTGAACATCTAATCAGGTGGTTCCCAGAGTGGCTGAATTCTCTTTATCCAAGTAAGATCCCTTGCTAGTCTAGTAATAATACTAATAGTAATAATAATAACAAAACCAATAATAATAACATTACAAAGTGGAACAGGTACTGGTCATATAAAACGGTCATAGAACTGGGAACATGAATACAATATATTCCAGACTGCAATGCAGACAAGAACAAAAGACCTTTCAAGTTACCGCTGTCATTGGATGAAATCATGTCATGGATGGAGAAGAGATGATTCAATCAGCTGAATCACAGATAACTTTGCAGTGGACAGAAAAGCATAGTTTTAGTCTTTTGTGGCTGAATTCTACATCATGCACCTCACTCAGTTTGGTTCCTAGCATGGGAATGCCCATAGATTCTCCATGGTTGCTAAGACTGCATGAAAAAGAATGTGGAAGTGACACCTTTTTAACTCTATTTGATGACAGTCTTCTTAAAGGAAGAGCTCTAGGCCTAGAACTTATTATCAGAAAAAATTAGTCACCATAGGCCTTTTCAGTACGTTATCACCGCATTCAGGCCAGCTGCGTCACTTCATGCAGGTCTTGCATTCTCTAGACATTCTTCAAAAAACACTAAACCAAGTTAAAAATCTCATTCCTTGACTTCAATGACTCTCAGCATGGATGATCAGTCTGCAACTTGTAAAGTGAGTAAAATTTACCAATGCACCAGCTGCAGCTGTACACAACAATGTCTAAACACGAAATAGCTGTGCAGAAAACATCTGTGGTCTCTTCCCTGTTCCTGAAGTAAATAGGGAAACAGCCAATACTTCGGCTGACAACCCCAAACACAAGATGAGGTAAAATCTCCTATTTTGTTAAGACATCTAACCTGTCATGGAACAATCTTAGTATACAGATGGATATCGGCCTGTCTAAACAAGCAAATGAACAAATACATCTTTTTTAAATGGTGCCATGTCCTTATAATGAAGATGGTCAAGTAGATCAAACAGTTCATCTGTAGGGGCTGGGCAGTCCTCATCCTCTAAGGTTTTCAAGACCCAAGTGGATATGGTGTGATATCATAGCTGACCCTGCTTTGAGAAAGAGGTTGGACTAGAGAACTCCTGAGATCCTTTCCAACCAAAATCATTCTATGACTCTGTGATTGCTCCATCTGGGATGGATATTGTGGTCATCCATTTCTTTTCCTAGGCACAGCTAGCTTTCAGTAAGAGAAAACCTCATATATAATAGTTTTATTTAAGACTGTGATATGAAATACTGTGGAACCAAAACATCATTGAAATCTTCTTCATCTTCCACTATGCCATAATTTTATTTTGATTTCTTATTATTTATTCATTATTTATTACTTACATAAACAACTATCCATGTAAAATATACATAGTCATGAATAAAACCTTAAAAATTTCTTGTCAGCTTTCGCTCTCAACAGAACCACATGAAGTGGAACCACTTTAATATGATAATAAGTTCAAGTTAATATTGTATATATATCCATATGTTTATATATATTGCATACATTTTACACAGAGATACATATATTTTTAAACATGCTTGGCAATTTTTCATCTGTAAATAAACCAGGGAAAGCAGAAGAGTACTTGTCTACCTTTTATATTTTATTTTAGAGAGAATAATATAATACCATGGCATATAGGAGTTCCTAAAAGGGAATGTCATAATAGCAATTCCTGACTGATTTTTTTCTTCCAAAATTGACAGGAGGTGTTGGTGTCTAGTCGCTGACACACTGGAGTGAACAAAAGGTATCTAAGTAAGATTAACAGACAGAAAAGGAGTGACTCATCAATCCAATTGACTATCAAACTGCAGCAGAACACTGCAACAAAAGCTCAGTTCACAAAGCTTTAAGAAAGTATACTAGTCATAAAGACATCCTTACACATATAATAAAATGCCAAGTCATAGTCTCGGTCATTATGGATGAAAGTACAACTAGTTTTCCTTAAAGAGTCTGGATAATAATAAACTAATGGATAAAAGACTAGTTTTTCACTTTACAAGTAGTGGGACAGTAATAGAAGATAGCGATTGTATTTATGTGAGTAAAAGCAAGGTAAGAACTTGAGGCAAATACGAAATATGGCAGATATTGCAACATTTTGCTTTAAGGGATATTCTTATATATATTCTCAATAAGGGACACATACTGACTTTAGGCGGTCAGTGGTATTTTAAGTATTACAGGATTATGCAGGTCAAAGTGATTATGATGGATATCTATACAGAAACTAATTAAGAGTAAATTATGTGTCACATTAAATTTAACCTTTGTATGCACTCCATTTTTTTATTGATGTTCCATCTCTCTACATGTCAGTAGAAAGTTGATGTAATCTAAGTCCCTTGTTCATCTTTATATATCTTGCTTTCTTTTTTTTTCTTTTTTTTTTTAGCAAAAATCATGTCCTTCTCTAGGTTGTCATATCAACTACCATATTTTCATCTACAAACTGGTAAAAATATTCACATGGCTGGAAACAAGTAAGTCCCTTATTAAACTCGCGTGGTATCAGAAAGGAAGCAGGAAACTGGAAACATTAGTGAAACAGAGACCATAAATGGTCTAACTTGCTTGCAGGTCATAAATGGTCTACAATTTTCTAACCAACTTAAGTTTCTGCTTCTTTGTAGGCTTTTTACAGTAACATACATATATATGATCTCATAGGAGTATTTTCACAGTATAGCTAAATAATTTATGCACACAGAACAGTGATAGTTCTGTTTCAGGCCTTACGGTGTTAGATTAAGCCTCTGTTGCAGAGGTTCAGGAAGTTATGATTTTCTCAGATGCCACAGGAAAGTGTCAGAAGTATAGGAAAAAAATTAGCAGAAAGGAGAAGAAACATAAATATATAAATTCAACACTACATGTAAAAGGAAAGAGAAATTCTGAACTTTGTTGAGCTGCAGAAAAACCACAACTATCAACAAAAAGCTGTTTGTTGAATTTACTGTACTACTGATGTTTTTTTATTGTGTTAATAACAATGTGGTGGTGCACTTGAAATGGTCAATAGCCATAAAATTATTATTTCTTACTTAAGTAAATAAAAAGAAATAATCTCAGGATTTCAAACAGCTGTAGATTTCAGGACCCAAAAAATCTACATGATTAATCATCTTTACTCCAGTAGAAAGCAAATACCTATTCACAAATATCACTTATTGTTCCAGACACTGCAAAAAACAATGTAAAATTCAACTGTATATATTACCGAATGAAAACTAGACATAGGCAGAAGAAGGCACACATTGGCCCATTCTACGGATATGTGTTTACTCACTAGATTTATAAAACACGTAAATAAATTAATAAAAAACTGAATAGACTAATAAACAGATAGCAAAACAAAGGTAAGATGGTGGAAAGAAGATGATGGTGGAAACCAATAAGTATTTTTGATCAGCAGGAGTGAAGACACACAAGAGATAGTTAGAATATTAAATTAAACAATAAGAACAGAGTGGTGACATTCTACTAGAGCCACTACTATCTGAACAGCCACAGTTTGTTTCTTCATTTAATTTCCTGGCTGTGAGTGATAACTAAGATGGATTCAATTTATCCTATCAGGATTGGAGACGGGCACATCTGCAAACATGAAAATGTAGGTATTGGCAATCAGAGATATTTATACAAGCTCCCAGGGCAGTCCAGGTAAGTGCTGCCAATGGATTCTGTACAGCTCTCCTGTCTAGCAAATGTCAGTCTAGAGTGCACCAACTGCACTATCTGCATCTGTATTGACTACAGTGGACACTAAGTTTATAGTTTAGGTGTAGCCATATATAGTGGAAACACTAAAATTTAGGTGAACCATGTTCTAGTTACAGTGTCAGTTGTTAGCATCTTCCTACACTAGACTGAAAGGGGAAAAGCCATACAGGTTCTAGTAATGCAGCCTATGGCATTTCAAGACAAGGGAACGGACCCCAAGAAAGTTTTCTATTGCATGTTTTCCATGAGAATTTTTATTTTAAAAAGCAAACAAACAAAAAAACCAAGCAAACAAACAAACAAACAAAAACCAAAAACCCCACTGACTTTTAAAATAGCTTTAATAATAGATACTTGAAAGCCCAAGTTTTAGGAAGCAATAACTGTTTTCAGCCTTCATCTTTCAGACATAACTTGTTTCACATAGATAACATATTTCAGTAACTGTAGTACAAATGTTTTTATAGAATTCTGCTTCACTTTATTTAATGTGAAGACTAAGATTAAATGCTCAAAAGTACAAATTATTAGGTAAAATTTTATGCAGTACCACTGCTGTAGGTTCTCTAAACTTGACATTTCCTTTCAGTATTCAAAACTCATTATAATTTTATTATTAGGACTTCTTGCAGATTTTTATTGTTTGAAACAAATAGTGACAAAAAAAGTTTCTTTGTCAAACTCTGTAACTGTCTGTTATTGTACCCTGTAGTAGCTCCCTGTGTTACTAGATTTAAGCACTTCACTTGAAAAATTAAAAATAAAGAAGCATCTTTGAACTAGATAATTAAGGAGGGATATTATTCGATTTAGAGAACTGAAATATGCCAGATTATATTTTATATTTATGGATTGTAGTATTCTCTCCAGATTCAATCATCACGGTACCTAGAAGACAAAAGACTTCTCACTCCCAGCACCTCAAAGAGCATTTGAAAAGTGCTTTATAGAAAACTTGAAGATAAACTTTTTGATCCAAAAAGCTGTTTTTATTGAAAAATTAACCCTTCCCTCTGAGTGGTGACTAAAAAAACTCCTAAATTTTGAAGTAAGTAGGCAACTTACAAAGCTGCAGTCTTAACATATTGTAAAACGTAATTGTTAGTATTTCACAACTCTTCCACTTTCAACTTATGGTCACCCTTCATAGTAATGGCTCTACTCCTGCTTATAGTAAATATGTCCTTGAATTTAACACTGGTTTAAATGTTATTTAAAATTATCCCCCAATAACATTATCACAGCATGCACATAGAGATTTTTCCTAAATTACTGACCAACAGCCCCCAAATTACTGGCCCCAAAACTATATAACCATATGTCACACACGGCTACCTAATCTATCTAATGATAATGGATATGAAACTGCAATGATAAACAAATATATGTTATATTGAGGAATGTACTACAAACATACTATGCACTCAGGCAATTTCTCATCCTTATAATACATACACGATATTTTCCAGCTGGACAAAAAGCCTGAATTACTTCTGTGAGTAGTACTGAATAAAGAATATAGGAAAAAGACATGGAGAGGTGAAACAAGTAATGTAATACAGATATGTATGATAAACAACAGTGTGTGGTAAATTAAAAACCTATACCATGGGTGTGGCAACATAAACTATTTCAAATAAGAAGTTAAGGATTTAAAAAATATATATTTATTTTTTAATACTTAAATTCTATTTATAATCCAATTGGGTATTGGATGAGATTAGTTCTGTGTATTGTGCATACTTCCATGGGTATTATAAACACTAATTAATCAAGATTTATGAAACAATGAAAGAAATGAGAGGTCTACAGAGAAAGAAAACTTTAGAAATTAAAGCACTGTAGATTATCTAGATAGTTTTGTATGAATGTTCAGCTGCTGATAACCCCTATGTTCACAAAGCACGGGTATATGAGATTCTCCCATACAAGGTTTTTGATTAAACTATCAAGTAACAGATCTCACGATTTTACCTTCTTCCACAAATCAGTACACCATTGCACAATTCAAATTTCTTTCTTTCTTTTTTAATGTTTTCTTTATAACTTGTAAGCTTTTGAATTTGTGGGATTTATTTGGTGAAACCTTTTGAAATGGTTTTTATATTATCTCTCTATTACACTTACTCTTTTTCTGAAGATAAGAATGTTACATTACCTTGTTAATGTTTTGTAAATTAAGAATTTTTTATCAAGCTGACTGCCATTCTCATTGTGTTGGCATAGGTAATGAGTGAAGACTGTTGCATGGGAAAAAAAAATAAATATTGTGTAACTCAATGTTTTAAGTCAAGTGCAACAATATCAAGACTGTTTTCTGTTTCTGTTTTCTGAAGATGGTAGTATTTTTTAACAACCTGATGTAGGTTACTTGAAATTAGATAAACTTTGTAAAGAATGTCTGAGACTATGACAGCAATATACTAATTTCAATTAAATATAAATGCAGGGATTTTGGCATAAACAAAAGGAAAATAGCTTCAGAAGCACATACAAATGCCTAAACATTCCACCACCCCTAAACCTCACCTTTGCATTCAATGTAGACATTTCCCCAGAAAAAAAGTACTTTTTTTTTTCTCCTAGCTAGAATGATTCAGTACTTAAACCCATGAAAAAGACTAGGAGTTCTACATTTATCATCACAACATTTCAACTTTGTTTTTTTCCTCTTGTAAGTGCTGATTTTGCTATTACTGAAGCTGCTGCTGACGTGTACTTTGACTATTTGGTTCAAGATTTAGAGATGCTGCTATGAATAGGTGAAAAATTATGACCTTGATCTAGTGATCTGCAACATTATACTTTGAACTGAAAAGATGGTTACTCTTGTGGAACTAATGTGACCTAAATAGGTTACTGACAAAAATATCAAGGAGAAACTCTTGGTGAAGAAAATGATATACAGAAAACAAACTAGCAGTATACTACTCTTCTCTTTAGTTAGACTGTAAGAAATTCCTTAAGCACTCAAAATATATAAGTTGTATATAATAATTCCTAGCTCAGTTGACTGAAAAAATATTAGCATTTCATAGGGTTTGTCATAAAGTGACATTAACAAATAGCAGAAAACCTTTGGGAATATTCAGTTATTCAATATGAAAATAATTCTCTAAAAATAAAGGCTCTAAAAATAAACCAAGTGTTTTTCCACTAATGTTTATATTTTAAGGAGTATCAGAAATCACAGCTTTTAGACAGTCATTTTAGGTAACGCCTTTAATGCTGGATGTTTATTTTATAATATACCATTATGTTTTACAACACAAAACATTCATGTTTTATGGTTTTTATCTAGTCTGGAACTTATGGAAGTCCCTTTTATTAATTATTTATATAATACTGTATGCTACTCTATCTTTGCTCATCAACAAAAAACGTGCCTTTTCTTTAAAAGCAATTTTCTTCCCACTGGAATTTGTGCAATTAAGATGTTAACAATTAAAAGAAACGTTCTAGACATGGACAACAGTAAATCCTGGGGCAACTGCATCTCGACTGCATCTCTTGTGCACACAGAAGAGCTACCGAAATGGGAGGGCAGTGATGGTGATCTGCACAGATTTTGAGAGAGTGATTGTGGGTATCTCTGTGTGCCTATATGTGTGTGCACACATGTGGCTGTGACTAGAAAATGTGGGCATTTGCTCAAGAAGGGCATTCAAAAATTTGAAGAACTTAATCTTTTGTAAGTGTCTAGTATTGCAGTTTATCTACTGGCATGACTGATTCTGATCTTAAACACATAGTTTATCTGATTGCCAGGTAATTGTCATAAGCAAATCATTAAGCTATATTGGCCATAATTTGGTTTAATCTATGTGAACTGAGCAGTTTGGTGCTGCCACAGAAGCCATTTTCCATTACCATCAGCCTTCCAGAATTTATCATTCTAGCTCTACAGATGCTCATCCACACTGCTTAGCTGTTGGCTCAGATCCTGGGAGAGTCTATTATCCCTCAGTTACTTCCCTCTAAGATAGATCTGTTGTAAAGAGTGCTATCCCTAGCATGCATGGACAGGAGCCAGCTAATGCTCAGTAATCATTGGGATTACAGTCTCTTCTGCAGTCCAAAGAGATATATTCGCTTCTTTATTTGTTTTTCCAGTTAAGAGTGTTGAAAATAAGGCGGGAGCTGTATTGAAGCTTACTTGGATGTTCTTCTGTATGAAATTAAAGTTTTTTTGAGCATTTCTTAAAATGTGAAGATCTATGAAGTGGGTGAAGGTGCAAGATAGAGGTGGAGAACCTATTGGACCGGAGGACCTAGGGGTTCTAATTGACAAGTGGCTGAATATGAGCCAGCAGTGTGCTCAGGTGGCCAAGAAAGCCAATGGCATCCTGGCTTGTATTAGAAACAGTGTGACCAGCAGAAGTAGAGAGGTGATTGTCCTCCTGTACTCAGCACTGGTGAGACCACACCTGGAGTATTGCATCCAGTTTTGAGCACCTCAATTCAAGAGAGATATTGAGGTGCTGGAGCGAGTACAGAGGACGGCAACGAAGCTGGTGAAGGGCCTAGAGAATCAATCTTACGAAGAACACTCGAAGGAGCTGGGAATGTTTAGTTTGAGAAAGAGGAGGCTGAGGGGAGACCTCATCAGTCTCTACAACTACCTGAAAGGTAGAGAGGTTGTAGAGAGGTTGGTGCTGGTCTCTTCTTGCAGGTAATTAGTGACAGAACAAGAGGGAATGGCTTCAAGCTGCAACAGGGTAGGTTTAGACTGGACATTAGAAAAAAAAAAAAATCACAGAAAGAGTGGTGAGGCGCTGGAATAGGCTGCCCAGGGAGGTGGTTGAGTCACCATCCCTGGATGTGTTTAAGAATGTGGTGTTAGTGGATATGGTTTAGGGAAGAACTTTGTAGAGTAGTGGTGATGGCTGGACTCAGTGATCTTTTTCAATCTGAATGGTTCTATGATTCTATGACCACACAGGGCAGGCTGTGCCAACATTAAGTCTTATCCACACTGGCTATTGAGTGGAGTTCCAGCAGTGAACTGAACCAAGAAAAACATTTACAATTTGTGCTGGAAAAAACTATTTGGTCTACTCCAAAGTCAATCCCAGTAGTAACATCCATTAATGAAACCTAGGTGAATA
>NW_009954222.1:1549102-1558804 GCF_000747805.2 Chaetura pelagica
TAGGGAAAAAGTTAGGGTTTCTGACAGTATAGAGGTTCACTAAATTATCAAGCTGCCATGTGTCTTCTGTAGATCACATACACGGTTTCCTTTGTTTTCTGTGTACTTTAATCTGTGATAAAATATCTGCGATAAAATATCTGCACTGGAAGTGCCAGAAAATAAAGTAATTAAGAAGCAGGGAAGTAATGAGAGGGGATACAAGCACATTCCTGGGAGAATGAACATTTCCATGAAGGCAGCACCCTCTTGTGCTGTCTACTTGTTCCCATTGGTTGCAGCAACAGGTGTGAATAACTGAGTAACAGACTGGCCAGGTGAGGAACTTGTGGGATGATGAAATTCATCTTCCATGTGATAACTTTGGCTCTTCATTTATATATGAAGCCATGCAGGGTTTGGAATAGATTGCTTCAAGTCCTTATTTCAAATCATAAGTGAATCAGCAATTTCAGAAGTTAACTACACTGAAAATATACCAGAAATTAAGCTGAAAAAGTACCAGATGGTGTTACAATCTGGATTTTTTTTCTATTCAGAAATCCCTATATAAATCACAGTACTGTAACTGCAAATTAGCCTATGAGGCTGAATGTTCTGGAACACATTGAAATTCGTGGGAGTGAAAAGAAGAAAATAATAATGTTAATACTTATAAGAACTGGTGATAAAGTAATTTTAGTGTGACATATAATTATCTCATCAGTCATTAGCCAGTGTATTTAATTTTCCTCGGGTGAAGTAATTAAGCAAGCTCCGCCTTTACTCTACAATTGTGCTATCATATTACAGAATCAAGAGATCACAGAACAGCTGAGGTTGGACGGGACCTCTGGAAGTCATCTGGTCCAACTTTTCTGATTAAACAGGGCCACCCTCAGCCAGTTGTCCAGGACCTTGCCTAGACAGTTTTTTAGTTTCTCCAAAAATGGAGGCTCCACAACCCTGCTGGGCAACCTGTGCCAGTGCTCAGTCACCCCCATAGTAAAAATGTGTTTCTTGATATTCTGAGGGAAACCCCTGTCTTTCAGTTTGTGTCCATTGCTTGTGGTCCTGTCACTGGACAGCACTGAGAAGAACTTGTATCTGTCAGCTGTGTACCCTCCCTTCAGGTATTTATATGATGCCCCTAAGCCTTCTCTTCTCTGGGCAGAACAGCTCCAGCCCTCTAAGCCTTTATACAGAGGAGAGATACTCAAGAATTTTCATAATATTTGTGTCCCTACACTGGAGTCTCTAGAAGCAACTTATCTCTATTGCACTGGGAAGCCTGGAACTGGACATATGACTTCAGGTTTGGCCTCACCAGTGCTGAGTAGAAGGATCACCTCCCTCTAACTTAGAATCATAGAACCATTCAGGTTGAAAAAGACCCTTGGGATCACCGAGTCCAACCATCACCCCTACTCTACAAAGTTCTCCACTAAACCATATCCACTAACACCACATTCTTAAACACATCCAGGGATGGTGACTCAACCACCTCCCTGGGCAGCCTATTCCAGCGCCTCACCACTCTTTCTGTGATTTTTTTTTTTTCTAATGTCCAGTCTAAACCTACCCTGTTGCAGCTTGAAGCCATTCCCTCTTGTTCTGTCACTAATTACCTGCAAGAAGAGACCAGCACCAACCTCTCTACAACCTCTCTACCTTTCAGGTAGTTGTAGAGACTGATGAGGTCTCCCCTCAGCCTCCTCTTTCTCAAACTAAACATTCCCAGCTCCTTCGAGTGTTCTTCGTAAGATTGATTCTCTAGGCCCTTCACCAGCTTCGTTGCCGTCCTCTGTACTCGCTCCAGCACCTCAATATCTCTCTTGAATTGAGGTGCTCAAAACTGGATGCAATACTCCAGGTGTGGTCTCACCAGTGCTGAGTACAGGAGGACAATCACCTCTCTACTTCTGCTGGTCACACTGTTTCTAATACAAGCCAGGATGCCATTGGCTTTCTTGGCCACCTGAGCACACTGCTGGCTCATATTCAGCCACTTGTCAATTAGAACCCTTAGGTCCTTTTCTACCAGACAGCTTTCCAGCCACACTTCCCTAAGCTTGTAGCATTGCATGGTCCTAAGAGCTAGGCAAGGACACAGCAGCATCACAAGAAGGATAAGCTGAGTGGATACAAATCAGGGCCACACATGTACAGATCTTGAGTTTTCAGGAGCACAGGTTACTTTGCCTGTAACAAAGACTTTGACACAGGTGCTGCTCTGCCAAACCAGCTCCCATCTCAAAGCAGCTTTTATCTGTTATGGATGTATATAAGCCCTGGTACTTCTTTTTTTTCAGTTGGAGTTCATATTGTTGAGGGCTGAACTTCTGCCATGCTGGGTTCTCTCCTGCTGCTACAGAAATAAACCACTTCCACCTGACCTGAATCTGCAAAATTGGCTGCATGTTGATACTGAGGCAGTGCTAAGCTCTCTGCAGTCTTCATAAATCTTTATGTATTGGATTTGCTTTGTGAACCAGGAACAGATCTGTACAGTAAGGTAGAACAAATTTAGCTGCACCTAAATTGGGTTTATAATAATTCTCACTACGTGAATACTTAAAATGCTCATTGTCATTTGTCCTAGGAGGAAATTTGTATTTCAGGTGTTTTATGATCTGAAGGCGATATTTACTATGCAAATTCATACCTAATATTTAGCAACAAACCCATGTATAAATGCTAAAAGGAGAAAAGTAATCCACAGTTATAATAAGAAAATACACGTATTGGTTCTTTACTGAAGATATTTCTATTCTTTCAACATTTCTTTTTCACATGAGCACAGATGTCATACAACTTTCTCATTGCTGTAACTTTATGGAGAAAATATTATGTGCCCTTTTGCAGATGATATTGCCACAGTTATTTAGTAAAACTAACTAGTTATTTATCAATATCTGCACCTAGAAATTGTTGTGAAATACTGAAGAACAAATATTGTGGTTGTTTTTTCTTTTTTTTATATGGGTTGTTTTTTATTGGATCTAATAGGCATATTGTTCAGTCTAATACTGACATGAAAATGGAAGATACTGTGGACTTGTTAGTGCATTTCAAGTAAAAACAGCAACAAAAGCCTTTCCGGGTTTATAAACTTGTAACACAGCTAGTTTTTAGTTAAAATATTTAATTCCATTCAAAATAACAGTAGATTATACTTCTTTACCAGAAATAAAGCACATCATCATAATTCTTATTGCCAACTAGTAACACCAAAATACTTCAATAAAATTTCTACTATTTCATACTTTTCTTCAGAGTAAGATGGGCATAGTACTACCTTTCTCTAGCTTCTGAAAAAGTAGTAATACAGTTTAAACTAACTGCTTAGGCTTTTTCGCAAGGCGATTGATATTCTGCATCAGAAAAACATGAATAATCCATAATATTTTAAACAACTACTTAAGGATGGAATACACCTGCTATTAAACTGCCTTTTTTTCATTTATTATAAAAGATGCATAACTTATAAATTAAACATAATTTCTAGAAAGTTAACACAAAGACAAATAATGTTTTAAAATAATTGTTAATTAAAATTCTTTATGGAAATAATAATTTTAACAAAGAGTTAACCCAAAACTCAGTTTCCTTCCTCTAACAGTATTTTATTTTTCCTTAAATATCAGTAGATTTTCATCAGACCCAAAGTCTTGGCAGCATTTCTTGACTTAGACACCACCACCCAGTTTTGGAATATAAAGCTCACTACTTTCTAATAATGAAAATAAAAAATATAACTTTTATAAAGTAAAAAATACCCTCTAGTACCTTTGTTGTTATCCATTCCTCCAACAGCATAAAGAGTCCCAACTGTAGATTTTCTAGGTTTAGTTCTTGGACTTTGCATGAGAGTTCTTCTCTCTGGCAAAAGATGATATTTCATGGCTTCCAGAATAAGCTTCTGGCATTCTAGATCATCCTTAAAAAGTGCATGGTTTTCTAGGTCAGCCAAGATCTGTGAATGACATGATCATTAATAAAAAATGCTAGAATTTCCTAAAAAAGCAATGAGAGAAGATCACAAACAGACATAAGTATTATCACTTCATTATAGAATACATGAGTTTACAGAGTTTTTAGATCTCTCTTTCACCATCCCTTAAAACTGCAATCTTATTGGTCTCTTACTGAAGACATTGGAGAAACCCACCAAAACCCCCAAATTTTGAAAAGAAGAAAAGAGAAAGTAGAAGGACATTACAAAAAAAATAAAAAAAATAGTCCTCAGCACAAAGTAATTAAACTACTTTGAGACTGAAGGAATAAGACTAAAAGGGGGAGAAATTAGCATAGGAAATCTGGCCTCTAGGTTCATACAAAGCTCCTAGGTTCGTACGCTTCAAATTAGGAAGCATTTCTTTACAGAGTGGTCAAATGCTAAAAAAAATCTCCCCAGAGAAGTGGTTGATGCTCTGTGTCTGTCAGTGTTTATGGTTTAACTTTTTGGTCAGCCTTGAAATGTTTAGGCAGTTGAACTAGATGATGTTTTAGGTCTCTTCCAACTGAAATTTATTTTATTCTATTCTATTCTCTTCTATAAGCTTGCAGATGCAACAGCTGATACAAAGGAAACCATGGCAATTAGCATTTTGCATAAGCACTGCATATATTATAAACTTACAATCGTAAGTAGTAATCCTAATAATAATCTGTTCTTCTTCTTAGTATGTGAAAGTAAATTCTGTCATAAAAAAATGTTATATCAAAAATGTACAAATAAGAAGGCTAAACCAAACAGGAAATATTTATTTTGGTCACAAAATCCATGAACTAAACACAGTGGTATCGTTTTGACCACTTAAGTTATAAGAAAGTTAAATGCACGAAAACATGAATGCAAGGACAGCTACAATAATTGAGAATAATGCTTTCAGAACACCTCACTAAACTTGGTCCAGGTTAATAGTTTTATATTAATGCTTGCAAACAGATTATTCATCCACCACAAATGATCCCACAACCATGAAAGTAAAAGTATATGTACGAAAGGAGAAGATACAAAGAGACTGAAAATATATATACAAATATTTTTTGAGACTTTAAATATCCTTCAGAATCTCTGAATAAACTGGTCTGAATTTTTTCCTCCCAATCAATATTGAATGGCTCATATGCTTTACTTCATATAGGAAGATTAGGTTTTTGAAAATTGTCATACCAACTTATGTCTGGTGAGACAAGAACTAATCACATTTTGCATGGAAAATGAGGCATTAGGTCCTTCCAAATATTTGTTTTTCATAAATATATTTGCTATTATCTTTTAATAAAACAACATCTCTTATATCTATTATATTCATTTTTATAGATGCATGTGATTACTTCATCAAGAAAATATTAAAACGTCTTTGAAACAAAGCAGCAGAATAAGAAGTGACTGGAAAAAACCAAGAAAAATATTGAGACTGGCTAACATCAGTTCAGCCTCAGAAAAATGTTACAGAAAAGATTTGATATTAAACCTTCTGCTCTTTTTAATTAATCACAATCTCTCATTCTGGCATCTCCCTAGCATGTATGTATCTTTTAAACTAATTGGTTTCTGCTGATCTATATGCTTCAAGGACATATTGCTTTGACCACAGGAATTCAGTAAGAGGGAGCTAATATAATAGACGTAATTATATTGAAGGTTTGCTACTCAGAAACACTTGCCTGTACCTAGATTTCAGATAATAATTTTAAAACGAAAAAACCTCTTTTGGAAAAACAAGTTCACTAAAAGGGCAGTAATACTATGGTCAGCTTAAAGCAATGTATCCCTACATCTGGGATGTAAGTGCTTTGTGGCTGAAGGCTAAAGATGCTGGGTTGTCAAAATAGTATGAGGCAGGCAGAACAAAAAAAAACACATGCCAGAAAACAGAAAAGACATTTATGTTTCTTGATGGGAGTATTTTTTAAAGGGGTCACTACACATGGTTAATAGCTTGTTATAAATATTTGTAAATTAATTGCATATGAAATAAAATTGCACATGAAAACATTCTTAAACTCTGATATTGACTTATTTTCTCAAAGGAAGATGTCCACCTCCCAAAGCCTTCTATTTTCAATTAAAACAGGAGACCCTTACATTTTATCAGGAAGTGCATTTAATTGTAGATCGCTCTGACTTACTGAAATATATTATTATCTAACTTCTAATATCCTCATGTATAACCTCATTAATTTAAATATCAAGATTCTATTATCTTCTATCGTAGCTGGTGACTGGTGACTGTAATGTTATTGCATGGAATTCAGCATTTTTATATGTTTTCATATTTAATATTATTGAGTTAGTAGTCAGTACAAGAATAGTAGAATTGTCACTGGAATTTTTACTGTATTTCTTAATGCAAGCTGAGCAACAAGAAAACTGAGTCTATGGTTAGAGTCCAATTTATTTTCAAAATTATTTATTTTCCCTAGTGTGTAGAGGAAAACACAATCCTTAGGCAGGTATTTAAGCTATTATTTTTCATACATTTCCTAAGAGTATATCCTTAAAATCTTGGCACCCACAATATCAGCGGAAGACACTTCAGATTGTCAAGAAACTAAAAGCAAGCAGCTGTATATTATAAAGATTTTTGCGTATATATGTGTCTTCTGATGTTAATTATTATGCAATTAGTATTACTAAATAAGAATATTAAAGTGTGCTAACAGTGGTAGTGTTTCATAATAACATTTCATAATAGCAGGTCAATTTATGTTTCATAATGTTAAGTTTTTAATATATACTGTCTCATGCTGTCTTAAGTTTCAATAATCTGCTTCAGTTTTCTTCTACTCCATAGCAATCTTTCCTTATTACACCAAAATAATCAATACATGTTTATTAAATCAGGATGCACTTGATCAGGAAATTTAGTTAATAAGCATATTCCCCTGGAAACCATATTACAATTGGCTTGCTATTTCATGGCTATGCCATACTTCATTAAGAGAGAAGTGTGTCTAACATTTAATGAAGATTTTTGGGTTTTGTGTAGTATTAAATTTCATACTCAAGCATATGAGCTTTATGGTAGGCAGAAAGCAACTTTCAGTTGTCTAAAAATTCTCTTGGTACCTGGATGTATTCTCCCTGAAAAATACCCTAAAGAGCACTGTGCCCTCAGAAACTTACATGCCACATTATGTGGAACACAGGATTAGGCTTATCTTCATAGTACTAATAATCATAACAGAAGAACAAAAAGCTTAATATCTTTTAAATGAACAGTGAGTAAATGAAATGCAGATTGTTATAGAACATTTTATTTAACAAAGCCCATAAGTCTCTTTCTTGATCCACAATGTATCTGAAGTTACTTGACAACCTTGAGTCAGAGAAACATATTACCATATGAAACAAAAATCTGAAGACAGAAAGACCTAAAGTTTGCATATTGAATGGTCCTCAAGAGAGACATTTGATTAGCCATTACTGTCCTTTCATATGTGTTCTTCCACTTTGAGATTTGTTACGGCTGCTTGTTGTTGATGATCACATAATACAGCTACAAGGAAAGAACAGAGGCTTTGGAAATGTAAGGTCATGATTGTTCTTTATACAGATTAAAATGAAAAGCAAATAAAGGGTTTGTATAAATTCCTGGAAAATATAAAAATACTGTTTAAAAAAATATTTTTAAAAGTTCTCAATCCACATCTCAGTCTTCTAAAGCTGCTCCAGATGTTAGGAAACACTCAGCATCTTTGGAGAAAACGTAATTAGAAGAATCTTTTTATCTGTCTAAAGCTGATAGAAAAAGATGTCATCATTCTTACATCACTGTATTGGTATATGAATGGGAGTATTTAAGTTGCCTAATGCGGAGACCGGAATAATTTGACACTTTTGTGTTTTCTGTATATAAGACAACTTCAAGAAATGCCTGTAAATACTATTGTAAGTGCAGATTTCAACTTAATTCCTTGATATTCTGATTAAAACTTCATATGTCTATTGTAAGAAATACCAGTTTGGCTATTTATGCTCCACTGCAAACACAAAAGAAAGAAAAAAAAAAAAAAGAGTTCCCCACTAAGTCCTACTTCTTTTTTACAAAACCAACAATCTCTGAACTACTTCTGTTGGATACAAGCACTCTTATTATAAATATTAATTGATTCATAATGTTTAAATGTTGGATTCTTATATTAAAACTTTTGAGCCTATGAGTTAAATTTAAAAAGTGAGTTAATTGAGTGAATTAATGGCTTTTTGTTTGTTTGTTTAATCTTATGAGATTGTTGACATGCTCCATTTTCAAGAGAGCTGAACATAGGTTCTGCAACTGTCAATTGACCGGCATTTGTAATTTACATTTTTCATAGGTAAATTGATCTTGGAGACAGTATGTTTTTCTGGACCATTCTGCAATGGTTCTCAATAGTTTTGTTACTTCCATTTCAAATAATAGCCTATGTCAAACAATTATTTCCACTTAAACTAGAGTTTATAGGTAGAAATAACAGTATGCTGAGTTAATATTATTGACAGCATTTCAAATGGATCTACCTGATAGCATATCAAATGCATCTACTTCTGTATGAATACACTTGGTCATGCATCAGTTAATTCAGGATTCTGCCTGAAGAAATGTAACTAAGTCTTCTCTGGGATTAAAATGATGGTTGATATAAACAAGATCTTTGGTTCAGTCTGCAAGTATAGAATACACATCAGCTATTATTAAAAACTTAAATAAAATTGATGGCAGATAATTTAACTGCTAATCTCTCTAAGAAGGTTTAAATCAGAAGTAATAGGTTTTCACATGAACTGTGATTTTATTGTTATAAATCTTGTTAAAAATTAGCTAGAAAAGAGGTGAATGTTGCTTTTCATTACTAGGTAATAAAGTACTTTCTTTTCTAGAAGTAATGCAAGTTTTTGTTTTGTTTCAGGATTTTTTTTGTTTTGTTTGGGGTTTTTAAAAATTGTTTTTAATTAAAAATCCAATGAAGTTGAGAAATTAAACAGCATACCAAAGGTGATGCCGTTTTTCTGGAAGGCATGATATGCTTTGCTCAAATCAACTGGACTGTCCAATGCAGAGATTTTTTATCTGGATGAACACATTCCAGATGATTCCCAAACTCCACTATATTAAGTTTTATCCTAAATAGTTTTTTTCTATTTAATGTTACTAAGTATATTAGGAAAATCATACTGAAAATTCTGAAAATTATACAAGAACTGAGAAAACTCAGACTTAGCACTTACTACTAGGAAGTATGATGTTACAAGTAATTTTGAGTTGACCACTCATCAATTAGTCTTCAGAAATAGGAATTTTTTTAAAGGCCATATAAGTTTGTCACATTTATGCTAATTATTTAGCAGGCATTACAAGGAGATTCCATTTAATTACTTGACTCCCTGACATACATCCAAGAACTAAAGTGTACATGCTAACTTGTATACTGAGAAAGGTGCATGAGTAGGCTTCCAATGATGAGACACAATATCAAATATTACCAAACTCTGCCTGCCTAGCTTGCCTTGTATCTAAAAATAAAAGTAATTTTTTTTTTTATATATGGAAGTGCTAACATGCTTGAAAAAGTGGATAAAAGCTTCTTAGTATCAACAGTTACCCACTTATAGGGGATAGTGTTAAAATAATTTCCTTTCTTCGCCCAAGGCAAAAATGAGCGAAATTTATTAATTTTATTTCAGTAAAATACTGCAAAACAGAATTAAAGTAATTTCATTTTAATTTT
>NW_009954222.1:1558832-1561657 GCF_000747805.2 Chaetura pelagica
CTGCTGAACATTTATACTTGAAAAGGTTTGATTAAGAGTATAATTGTTGACAATGCAAGATATTAATTTAAATACCTACATAAGAACTTTTAATTATTCCTACTAATATTACTAATTATCCTCCATGAGAATTTAACAAAATACTTCAGTCATCAATAGTATTTTCTAATAAGGAAAAATATATACTTTTTTAATACACATGTAACATTAATTATTAATTAGAAATATTAAGGCAATAGAAATGAGAACAGCAGCCTGTTTGCACTGTTTACATGAGAAAATGAAAGTATTTTGGGCTATTGATGAAGCATGCATTATTAACATGCTTAAGAATTACATTCAGAGAACAAAGAGAGCAAAAAAAAAATTAATTTATAGATTGAAATTTAGAAAAAGATATAGAAATTAAATATCTATTTGAAAACTGGGTCAGTTTTGTACAGAAACAATTCACTTAATTTTGCATAGCAGATAGGACAACTTTAAAGATTATCTAATTGTTGATTTCCTACAAATACATTTTAGCAGTTCTTTTAACTTTGTTTTTTAAATTATTTGCTCTGGTTTGAAACAGAATTAAGCCAATTTTCCTTTTACAGTTTTTTTTTCTTCAGTGAACTCATTTTGTTTTCTACCATTATATTTGATCTCACTGAACATTCTGGATCTGTTCAGGATTCTTTTCTATGCATGTTTAATTGTTTCAGTAACCTGTTTTAGTTCAGAGATTATTTCCATGAATTTTTCTGTAGTAACACAAATATTCAGCGCACGAAAGTCAGTATTTTTGTTGCTCAAGGACTAAATTATTCATAATGTGTGATTTACTCAGACCAGCTGCTCAACCAACTCACAAAGAAAAAGACTATACTGAATCCCTCAGAGAAAGCTTATTACTCAGAGAAAGATTATTTTCTTCTCAGCAATAAGATGCAGCAGACTTAAGGATCTTTAAAAAAATTTATACAAGTCCTTTATGGAAGCATATGGCTAATTATTTTTATTACAAGTAATCTATGTTAAGATTTACTGCTTGGGCACAACAGACTATCATTATTCTGTGTCTGATCTGTCTGTGCATGCAGGTGGTAAGACTGCAAAGAGAATGGTCACATAGCAATAATGGTGAATGGTCTTGGAATGGAATTTTGGAAAGAAGTCTGATTGTTTTCTGTCTAACAAGTGAACTCTGGCATCTACAAAGCTGGTGTTTCTGGTGATCATAATCACTGGCAAAGGAAATATGTTCAGTATTTAATTGATTTGTAATTTCAAATTTTTCTCCATACAGTAAAAATAATTTCAGATTCCAGATTTCCAGATTTTCAGATTTTAAACTGGCTTTCTACCCTCCAGCTATAATCCTTAGTCCTCCTTACCCCTCCTCCATATCAGGGTACAAAAACCAACCAAACAAAAAAAATTAATATAGCATAGTTGAAGTTTTTGTCTTTAACATATAATTAGGTTACCAAAATGAATGCAACAGAAAAACAAAAATCACACACACATTCTGAGGCTTTACATTTGATACACAAATGCATACATTGTTTTTCTTCCCCAATCTCTTGAACAAACTAGCTAATTGGATTGGAATATTAATTGGCAGCATCCGTGGTAAGCAATTAAACTGTAGTGATGAAACCACCTTCACAACACGAACACTTCCCTGAAGTTTATGATTTAATGAGCCTATCTAATAAAATCTTCAATATAATTTTCTGTAAGTGGTCCTTTTTATCCTTTATCACACTTTTCAAACTTTAATTTCAACTTCATTTGTAAATATGTCCAAACTTTTTTGAACACACCCTGACTTATTGGACCACTGGTCTTTATTTTCAGATTAAACCCCTTCTTAAAGTAAATACCGATCTCATATGTTAGATATTTACTTTCTAGATATTTAAAGTTAGGTGAGAGTAATCTTTCTTAGAGTACCTTGTTTTATTAATTCTCTAATTCTGGAGGAAAAAAATGACATAATTCTGAGGCCCATGCATATTTTGAAATACTACAATGGAAATAAGAAAAGTTCTAAAGTTCAAACTGCATTCATAAAGAAGATTAACAAAAAAATATCCCAATACTCGAATCAATACAAAAGTTGGGCTATGACTAAATATTCTTATTGTCTGTTCTCCTTTGGTTCAAAGGCAGATGTTTTTATTTTAAGCTCTTCAGAATCTTTTGTTTTATTATTATTCTAAAGGTGATACATAAAATAGAAATTTAAGTGAAAGCAGAACAGGTCCCAACAAATGGAACACAAACACTATTCAGTAAATCACAGAATCACAGAATTTTTTGAGTTGGAAGGCACCTTAAAGATTATTGAGTTCCAACTCCCCTGCATTTGCAGGGACACCTCCCACTAGAGCAGGCTGCTCAGAACCCCATCCAACCTGCCCTTGAACACCTTCAGGGATGGAGCCCCCACAATATCTCTGAGCAGCCTGTTTCAGTGTCTCACTACCCTTACACTGAAGAATTTCTGTCTGATCTCTAACTTAATCTCTCTTATTTCAGTTTAAAACTATTATCCCTTGTCCTCTCACTGAAAGTCCCTCTAAAAGTCCTTCCCCAGCTTTCCTGTAGGCCCCCTTCAGGTACTGGAAGGCCACTATGAGGTCCCCCTGGAGCCTTCTCTTCTTGAGGCTGAACAACCTCAACTCCCTCAGCCTGTCCTCATAAGAGAGGTGCTCCAGCACTTCGATCATTTTTGTGGCACTTCTCTGGACATGTTCCAACAAGTCCACAACTTTCCTATGCTGGGGACATCAGAGCCAGATGCAGTATTCTAGGTGAGGTCTCACCAGGGCAGA
>NW_009954222.1:1562678-1581427 GCF_000747805.2 Chaetura pelagica
CTGCTGAACATTTATACTTGAAAAGGTTTGATTAAGAGTATAATTGTTGACAATGCAAGATATTAATTTAAATACCTACATAAGAACTTTTAATTATTCCTACTAATATTACTAATTATCCTCCATGAGAATTTAACAAAATACTTCAGTCATCAATAGTATTTTCTAATAAGGAAAAATATATACTTTTTTAATACACATGTAACATTAATTATTAATTAGAAATATTAAGGCAATAGAAATGAGAACAGCAGCCTGTTTGCACTGTTTACATGAGAAAATGAAAGTATTTTGGGCTATTGATGAAGCATGCATTATTAACATGCTTAAGAATTACATTCAGAGAACAAAGAGAGAAAAAAAAAATTAATTTATAGATTGAAATTTAGAAAAAGATATAGAAATTAAATATCTATTTGAAAACTGGGTCAGTTTTGTACAGAAACAATTCACTTAATTTTGCATAGCAGATAGGACAACTTTAAAGATTATCTAATTGTTGATTTCCTACAAATACATTTTAGCAGTTCTTTTAACTTTGTTTTTTAAATTATTTGCTCTGGTTTGAAACAGAATTAAGCCAATTTTCCTTTTACAGTTTTTTTTTCTTCAGTGAACTCATTTTGTTTTCTACCATTATATTTGATCTCACTGAACATTCTGGATCTGTTCAGGATTCTTTTCTATGCATGTTTAATTGTTTCAGTAACCTGTTTTAGTTCAGAGATTATTTCCATGAATTTTTCTGTAGTAACACAAATATTCAGCGCACGAAAGTCAGTATTTTTGTTGCTCAAGGACTAAATTATTCATAATGTGTGATTTACTCAGACCAGCTGCTCAACCAACTCACAAAGAAAAAGACTATACTGAATCCCTCAGAGAAAGCTTATTACTCAGAGAAAGATTATTTTCTTCTCAGCAATAAGATGCAGCAGACTTAAGGATCTTTAAAAAAATTTATACAAGTCCTTTATGGAAGCATATGGCTAATTATTTTTATTACAAGTAATCTATGTTAAGATTTACTGCTTGGGCACAACAGACTATCATTATTCTGTGTCTGATCTGTCTGTGCATGCAGGTGGTAAGACTGCAAAGAGAATGGTCACATAGCAATAATGGTGAATGGTCTTGGAATGGAATTTTGGAAAGAAGTCTGATTGTTTTCTGTCTAACAAGTGAACTCTGGCATCTACAAAGCTGGTGTTTCTGGTGATCATAATCACTGGCAAAGGAAATATGTTCAGTATTTAATTGATTTGTAATTTCAAATTTTTCTCCATACAGTAAAAATAATTTCAGATTCCAGATTTCCAGATTTTCAGATTTTAAACTGGCTTTCTACCCTCCAGCTATAATCCTTAGTCCTCCTTACCCCTCCTCCATATCAGGGTACAAAAACCAACCAAACAAAAAAAATTAATATAGCATAGTTGAAGTTTTTGTCTTTAACATATAATTAGGTTACCAAAATGAATGCAACAGAAAAACAAAAATCACACACACATTCTGAGGCTTTACATTTGATACACAAATGCATACATTGTTTTTCTTCCCCAATCTCTTGAACAAACTAGCTAATTGGATTGGAATATTAATTGGCAGCATCCGTGGTAAGCAATTAAACTGTAGTGATGAAACCACCTTCACAACACGAACACTTCCCTGAAGTTTATGATTTAATGAGCCTATCTAATAAAATCTTCAATATAATTTTCTGTAAGTGGTCCTTTTTATCCTTTATCACACTTTTCAAACTTTAATTTCAACTTCATTTGTAAATATGTCCAAACTTTTTTGAACACACCCTGACTTATTGGACCACTGGTCTTTATTTTCAGATTAAACCCCTTCTTAAAGTAAATACCGATCTCATATGTTAGATATTTACTTTCTAGATATTTAAAGTTAGGTGAGAGTAATCTTTCTTAGAGTACCTTGTTTTATTAATTCTCTAATTCTGGAGGAAAAAAAAATGACATAATTCTGAGGCCCATGCATATTTTGAAATACTACAATGGAAATAAGAAAAGTTCTAAAGTTCAAACTGCATTCATAAAGAAGATTAACAAAAAAATATCCCAATACTCGAATCAATACAAAAGTTGGGCTATGACTAAATATTCTTATTGTCTGTTCTCCTTTGGTTCAAAGGCAGATGTTTTTATTTTAAGCTCTTCAGAATCTTTTGTTTTATTATTATTCTAAAGGTGATACATAAAATAGAAATTTAAGTGAAAGCAGAACAGGTCCCAACAAATGGAACACAAACACTATTCAGTAAATCACAGAATCACAGAATTTTTTGAGTTGGAAGGCACCTTAAAGATTATTGAGTTCCAACTCCCCTGCATTTGCAGGGACACCTCCCACTAGAGCAGGCTGCTCAGAACCCCATCCAACCTGCCCTTGAACACCTTCAGGGATGGAGCCCCCACAATATCTCTGAGCAGCCTGTTTCAGTGTCTCACTACCCTTACACTGAAGAATTTCTGTCTGATCTCTAACTTAATCTCTCTTATTTCAGTTTAAAACTATTATCCCTTGTCCTCTCACTGAAAGTCCCTCTAAAAGTCCTTCCCCAGCTTTCCTGTAGGCCCCCTTCAGGTACTGGAAGGCCACTATGAGGTCCCCCTGGAGCCTTCTCTTCTTGAGGCTGAACAACCTCAACTCCCTCAGCCTGTCCTCATAAGAGAGGTGCTCCAGCACTTCGATCATTTTTGTGGCACTTCTCTGGACATGTTCCAACAAGTCCACAACTTTCCTATGCTGGGGACACCAGAGCCAGATGCAGTATTCTAGGTGAGGTCTCACCAGGGCAGAGTAGAGGGGGCAGAATCACCTCTCTTGATCTGCTGGCCACACTTCTTTTGATACAGCCCAGAATAGAGTTGGCCTCTGGTCGTGACCATCTAGCCAGTTCCCTATCCACTAAACAGTCCACCCATCAAATCTCTCTCTCCAATTCAGTGAGAAGGATGTTGTGGGGGATGGTAACAAAAGTCTTGCAGAAGTCCACATAGATGACATCCACTCCTTTTCCCTGGCTGACTGATGCAGTCACTTCATTGTAGAAAGCCACTAGCTTGGTTAGGCAGGATTTGCCCCTGGTAAAGCCATGCTGGCTGTCCTGATCACCTCCTTGTCTTCCACGTGCCTTAGCATGTCTTAATAGCTAATAGCCTACATTTGAAAATCACTGGGTATTTTATTTTATTTTCTATAATTACCTGTTAATTGTAGTTAACTGTAGCCTATCAAAATTGATGTTACTGTGAGAAAACTTCTATAGGGAGTAACTACAAAGAAATGGAATACAAAAGCATAATCTTCTCCCTAAATCATGTCTTCCTCTTTCAAATATCATCTTCAGGTTTCAGAAACAGGTACAAGTATGGGTAAGAAAACCTCACATAGAAAGGGAACTATCCATTTAAACACCTTTTCTTTATAAGATAGTTCAAAGATAAATATTAAAAATGCCTAGTGTGACGAATTCTTCTAGTACATATATAATACCTGAAATGTTGATGGCTCAAGGTAAAACAAAGAAGAAAATATTTCACATTATTTGGTTTTTTTATTATGCTGAATTAATCTGAGAGAGAAGGAAGGATGCAAATAACAGCACTACACTGCAAAAGATAACATTAACTTAACAAAACTTAACAGTACGGAAGCAAAGTTCAGCCCATCTCTTAGATCTCTCATTATGCTTTTCCCAGGAGAACTATTCAAGATACTTCATTGTACCAGTTTAAGCATTTGCAAGTGCTTTTTCCTTCCTTCTTTATTTAGAAGCAACAGATTTCAAATGATGTCGACAGCAACAAAGGTTTCTGCTTTTAAAACCACCTGTTGTTAAGAGTTGCTGAGAGTAGTCATTTATCTTTGCCTTCACTACTTTCAATGAGTTCTGTTTGTGTGAGTTCTGGAGCTTAATCTACGGAATGCCAACAACTAGCCACAAAACTTATCATCTAGAAGGATGGTTTAATCTTTGATGTGGACAACTCACACGCTGTAACTATCCTTATAAGTGAGTTACTCTAAAACAAGCTTGGGTACCTCTACACTAAATTACAGAAATCTTTCATGATCTGGACGATGGGGCAGAGCAGACACTCAGCAAGCAACTTCAGCAGGCTGGAGAAAGGGCCTGACAGGAACCTAATGAAGTTCAACAAGGACAAGTGCAAAGTCCTGCAGCTATGGAGGAACAACCTCAAGCACAAGCATATGCTGGGGCCACCCAGCTGGAAAGCAGTTTGGCAGAAAACTGGGGTCCTGGCAGACACTAAGTTGAACAGGAGCCAGCAGTGTGCCCTGGAAGAAAAGAAGCCTAAAGGTGTCCTGGTTTGCCAAATTGCCAGCAGATTGAGGGAAGTGATTCTTTCCCTCTAATCATGTCTGGGGATGCCACACCTGAAGTGCTGTGTCCACTTCTAGGCTCCGCAGAGTAACAAAGATAAGTGAAATAAGGGGAAACTACCAGGTCCAGCAAGAGTGGGATCTTACCAGTTTGGCTCTTCTCAGAGGTGCCCAGGGGCAGGGCCAGAAAAAATGGGCACACTGACACAGAGAAGTTTCATCTGAACATGAGGAAAGACATTTTTGCTGTGAGGGTCACTGAACATTGGCACAGGTAGTCCAGGGACGTTGTGGAGTCTCCCTCCTTAAAGGCATTTAAAAACAGTCTAGACAAGATCCTAGGCACTGCTTAAGCAGAGAGGTTGGACCAGATGACCTCCAGAGGCCTACTCGTGTGTGAACCATTCTATGATTCTGTGACTGTAAGTAGAAAATAAGTACAACTTCCATTAAATAGGTATGGAAGTGTTATATATTATGACAAGGTAAACTTAAACTTCTAGGTTTGACTCTGAGCACCAAGGTTTTAAGGTAACTAAGATCACAATTTAGGTTGTGCTTCCCAGGTTCTGTACAGCATGCTGTTCTCCAGATAGCTACAACATAACTCCTGAACTGACAGGCTGCATCTACTCCACTGACAGTTTTAAATGTCTTCCTGGTTTGGAGATATTTGCAGCTCACATTGAAAGGTCTTGCTACCTTGTTTAGATCTCAACAGAACTGTGAAGTCTGCAGAAAGCTTTTTTCTCCTATGCTAAAACCTCTCTCCAATTTATTTGTTGCCCTCATTAATCAAAATAGAGCCCACTACTACATGGTAAACTCCATAAAAAAAAATAAAAATAATCAAGCAGCACTGAATTTTTGCTATTATTGCCACTCACGGGTATAATGTATCTGGAGATAAAATATAACTGGAGAGTAAAACAACAGTGTTAATTATATGCAGTGCAGTTTGAGTCTGATGGCAACTGTCATGTCATATGCTTGTAGATGAAAAGAGAGGCAGGACAGGTCTAAGGGAAACAGGAATCTGAAAAGGTATTAAAAACAAGATTTTCAAAACTGGTCAGCAACTTGCAGCTCTGTTTAGGAACATAATCTGCACTGCTAGACTTTTAAAAGTGCTTGGCACCCATCCACTTTCATTAAAAATGCTATGAACAGCTGGGTGTTAAGCATGTTGGCAAGTCTCAGCGTATCAAGTAGCTGTCTAAATGACAGTGGAGCTTTGCTGAAAGTTATGCTAATTTTCACTGCTGCAATCCATGCAAGCTATTTATCTGAATGATTAAAAAATAAGTGCAAACGAGCATTTGAACTGGAAGAAGAAACGGGGTATACCACTGTTATTTGATCCACTCCCATTGCATTTATTTTTATAAGTTTCACTAAATATACAGAATTTTTAGATATTAATTATAGTATCCTGGTACCCTAATCAGTTAAAATTTATTGATAAAATTTAAATATATGTTGCCAAAGAAAATAACTGAGTAGCCAAACACACTGAGTAACGTCTGCAACAATCTGATATATTCAACACTCTGACAATCACTAAGACAGAAAAAGACAGAAAAGTTGCCAATAATGACAATAAATAATGTGACCTTGTAAAAACATAAACAACAGGCAAAGCCTGTCTTCTCAAAACTTAACACATGATTTTATTTAAATAAAAATGTATTGAACATTAAAGTATGCACTGAAAATTGTGTTGTTTTGAAGGTCAAGGAACTCTTTTACACAAGTAAAACCAGAGCTTATAATTCACTTGGACAGTTAATATAATGTATCAATAACACGTGTTTTCACATGAACATACTCTATACATTCTAATAGGGACATTTATGAGAATAAATAGAATGAACCGCATAGAATGAACAACAGAAGTAGCATATTTTATCAAAACATTGTTCTGAACCTTTGGCAAGGCAGAATTAACATGAAGAGAGGCAAGGTTTCTATTTTCGTTTTGTCGTATTCCCCAATAATTTCACGACCATGTGCAAAAGCAATTTACCTAGTGATGACCCATTCTTCTACTAAATAAATTTACCCCAACAGATTTAGTAGCACACCATAGGCTCAGTGTATCTTGAGACATTGCATTAAAAAGTCAGGTAATGTGTTTGAGTAAAGGATAGAAGTGTGTATTACAGCCACAACTTTTTATTTGAGCATTTTCTCATGACAGCTTCAAAGCATTTACTGATACTTTCCTGATATTTACTAAACTTTACTGCCAAAAAACTATTTGGAAATGAATGTCACTCATAACCGTATTGAATGTTGAATGTTTTCACTGTTCACAAATTCTTACACTGTCACTTATCTAAAGAGGAAATGCCATCCATATTGGTATGATATGTGGACAATTAGAATTAGCTAAAATACAAAAAAAAATCCCCTTGGACTCTATCCTCACACTATACTGAACTATCACGTCTTTCTTCATATAAAATATTAGATAGCTCCACAGCCTGATAAGCTGTTTTGAAAAAAGAAAAAAAGTTAGCTTTGCTACGTGATCTGTGTAAGAAAAATAGAAAAAATAAAACATATTCTGCCTGTACTGACTATAATCAACTAATTGTCATTTCATCAGCAAGTGAAATTTCAGACCCAAATTTCTCCTACCTTGATAAGCTAACAGAGGAATATGGACATCATCCTAGAAGCTTGCCTGAAATCTCAATTTTTGTAGACCAAGAAGTCATTCTTAATGTAATTAGTTGATATTTATTTACTTGAAGTTACATAAAAATAGCATATAAATATTGTCAAACTTCCTCACATTCACAAGTTTTTATTATTCAGATACAGACAGGCTTCCAAATCAAGTGATTGCTTGATTCACTTACATAAACCAAAGGATTTAGCACCATCTGAGTTGCCATATGATGTCTACGAATCCACACTGGGCCAATAAATACAGCAGTGGACTTATGATGGAATGCTTCCAGAAATCTTCTAGGAGCCAGGCAGCATTATAATCCATAGCACCTCAACACATAGGTTCAGTTTTTTTCCTATATGCTGCACTAGATCATCATTACCTACAGTGGGAGGTCAGGAATCTCACTGATGTGCAAAAGCCTACACAGCTAGGTGAGTAGGAAACTGAATCATATATTCAGTCCTCTCAGATGCCAGTTATAATTTCCTGGCATCTATTTCATTTAGAAATGATTGAAAGACTTGAGAAAACACAGAGAATGACTGAACATACATATATACTTAGCATTTAACTCAGACTAGTGGATAAGAATCAGTCTAAAAAACATGGAATTCTAGTCAGGTGGAATTCTAGTCAGGTGTCATACCACCTGCACTTCTTCAGTGATGCCAGAGATGGTTAGATAACTGTAAAAGGTTATTACCTCATATTATCAATCACACTGCTCCAAAGAAGAAAGTTAGAGATTGACTGACATACAGTGAAACCCTCCATTTTTGCTAAGCAAAGGATTCTTCAATTGTTTAATCTAGTTTAATAGATATTGAAAAGCCCAGAACTCAATGAACCTGTCTGATGACTGCCTGGATAATTGTTGTTTTAACAGTACAGAGAAATATCTCTTTGTTAAATGCCTGCTAAGCTGGGGAAGGAATTTGCAAGTTTGCCTCAAAAAGTCAATTATCCAAGTCAGGATTTAAAGGTTTATCTACTTGATTATTATATGCAAATTCATATCCACTTTTAAAATTATGTACGACCAGACATAGTGTGTGCATTCTGAGGGGATTTAAAGGCTTAGCTTTTTCTACAGGCTCCCTAGAAATTCTCTGTATAAACAAGAACAGAACCCACGTGGATCAGTTCACTTTCTCTCCAGTGACTCACAAGGTATTTAAGTTCTTCATTTTATAAGGACTGGATTGTTTCTGCCTCTGGGCAAGAAATCTAATTTAGATGCCTATGTTACTTTCACTGAATCTGAGACACAGTGTATTTAATACTCAAAGACTATGCATTATCCTACTGATGTGATTTGCAAGCCTCTGAAAATTATATTATTAAATGTTGCAGAGAGAAAGGCAATAATATCTATGCTTTACTCTATGCTATTTTTTATTTTTCATAGTTAACCCATTATTTACTGTCACAAGCAGTTGCAAAACATCCATTTTAAACAGAACACACTGGTGGAGTACAAGTTTGTTGTTTTTTTTTAACTATTTCTGCAAGTAAATATTTGTGCTGTTTTTATCACGCACCGAGAAACATTAAAACATAAGTATAAAACTCTCATTCTTTACTAGTCATTTATTCTCGGCACTCAGTAACATGGGTTAACTCCTAAATGTTGCTTGTAAATTCCTTCAGTAGCCCAACTGTTACTAATACCTTTGCACAATCTTAAGAATCAACATAAAATAATGTTTTGCCCAATGGAAGCCACACATATTCCTGCTCATGCTGTAGCCCCAGCATTAACAGGTATATTACATTTGTTCCGACAATCATCTAAAGCAAACTTTTCATATAATCACATAGTAAATGTGATTACATCACTAGTAAACAAAATAGGGATTGGCAGATGTTCAAACATGCTGATAAATGGCACTGAATGTTTCAGATACAACTTGAGTCAGAGAATGGGAGACACAAGCACAGAAGAAACCACTCTGGTGTGGGAAAGGAGGAAAGATAAGGAGAATTCATTGATAAAGACATTAATAGAATGGTTCAGGTTGGAAGAGACCTTAATGATCATCAGTTTCCAACCTCCCTACTATGAGCAGGGCCACCTCATGCTAGATCTGGTTTCACAAAGCCTCATCCAACCTGGCCTTGAACACTTCCAGGGAGGGGGCATCCACAACTTCCCTTAGCAATGTGTTCCAGTGCCTTACTACACTTATGGTGAACAATTTCTTCCTGATGTCTAACCTAAACCTACCCTCTTTCAGCTTAAAACCATTACCCCTTGTCCTATCACTACACTCTCCGGCAAAAAGCCTCTCCCCATCTTTCCTGTTGGCCCCCTTTATATATTGGAAGGCTACTATAAGGTCTCCTTTATATATAAATATGTATAAACTCCTCTATATGTTTACATTCAGGGACAGAAGTCTATATTTTAGTTTCAACTGCAAATGAGGTTAGACTTTTGTCTAAACAGAGTTAGTGAGGATTCATATGAACGGTTTTGCTGCCTGAGCTGTGGGGATGGTAATCACTACACATCATGTCATGGGGAAGGTAATAATTAGGTGGTGGGTGTGGAAAGTCATAAGGGAACCAGGTTAGAACACTGTTAGCTATGCTAGTTAGACCTTAATTAATATATCTTTCCACAACTATAGATTTTCACCTCTCTAGTGGGTTTGCTTGGAAAGGTTTTCTAGGGTGTGACAGGGGTGGCTTCTGTGAGAAGCTTCCAGAAGCTGCTCAGTAGAGCCAGTGTCTGCCATCAAATAGAGCCAATGCCAGCCGACTCTAAGATGTACCTGCCACTGGCCAAGGCCAAGTCCATCAGCTATGCTGGTAATGCCTATATGATAACGTATTTAAGACAGGGAAAAAAACAACAAACCAAAACAAACCTGTAAAACTGCAGCTGAAAAGAGGAGTTAGAATATGTGAGAGAAACAACTCTGCAAACATTAAAGTCAGTGAAAAAGAAGGGGGAGGAGGCCCTCCAGGCACTGGAGCAGAGATTCCTCTGCAGCCCATGCTGAAGAGCATGGTGAAGCAGGTTGCCACCCTGCAGCCCAATAAACTCCACACTGAAGCCACTGCAGGTCCACCTGCAGTTTGTTATCTTACTCTCAGTGAAGAATGCTATTAAAAATCACAGGAAAAATATTTATAAGAAGCTTGTAAATTAAAAATTCAAGTAAATAATTTAAAACACTTCAGCATTAACAAGTTTTAAGACACCCAGCACATTTTAACTCCCCCTGAATCCTTTAAGAGTGAAAATAAACATAAATTTAAAGGTTTTCTGTACAGAGTAGCACAAAATACTGAGAAGACCTATTGAAAGTATGCAACTAGATATTACCTGTCATATAGTGCAATAGTTTTTATACTGGCCAAGTCATCAATCTTTCTAATTTGATTTGAATGAAAAAATACAAACTTTTAGAGTAGCAGATGGTTTTAGGCAAATCAAAGGAGCAAAATTAAACTAAAGTTCTATGGCAACATTACAGGTTTTATTCTTTCATTTTCAGCTTCATGATACTTTTCTTTTAATATGGTAATACTGATTGGTTTCTCCTAAATTTTTCTACTGAATTTTTAATTACATTGTTTGATATCCTATTACTCAAGTCTGACTACATTGGCAATTACTGCACCTTGAAAGCAAAATTAGGCATCATAAAAACTCAGGCTATAATTTTAAGCCTTCATTGGAAGAGGATCTCAGTACAGTCTTTTCAATCTGTTAATACTCTTTGCAGTCTATGACTTAATCTTTTTAAATGAATTTAGAAGTCCGTTAACACTTTTTTTTTTTTTTTTTTTCTCAAAGGTCCAATGATTAGCTTTTAATTTGCACCTGCCTTCTCTTCAGAGAACTCTTCGGTTAATTTTCCATGCAGTGAAAATGACAGCGTTTGATTTATACTTAAGTATAAATCATAGTAGGAAAAAAAAACACACCTTTTTGTAATAAAAAGTAGATTTTCAACTCCAGCTCTCAATACTTTTCAGTTGACACTTTGTTATATCTTATTTTTCATCTGGAAATAACATTTAAACACTTTTTTAGCATTATAGCAAACATTTATATGATACAGTGCCCAATTATAGACAAGCACCAGTGCACAAGGTTTAATTTTCATATTAAACTGAGCAAAAAATACAGATAATTGCCAAAATATATCACTCTAAAATATTTCTTTTTAATTCCTTGCAGTTTTGAAACTTTTTTATTTATTTATTTATTTATTTATTTATTTTGTATATCCTACTCACTGGCTGTTTAGAAAGAAATGTTTTCTCTCTAAAAATTGGACCTGAATCTGAAGTAGTAAGTTTTATGAGAAACTTTCTCGATACACAATGGAATTCAGTTTGAGGTTAAAACAAATGTTTTAGGAGTTTAGAGGTGGGTATCAATGACACATTTACCTTTGTGATGATTATCTGTGATAGTTAATGGAAATCTAGGATTTAAGTCAGTTGCTAAATATGGGTATCATGTTACTTCAGATAACTTAAGGTATCCAGGATATTATCATGGGGATGATGTATAGTAAAGTGGACACAATTCAGTTGCATAATGAGGGCCATAGGTGCTGTTGGCAGTGTCTTAGGGTATCCTTATTTGTTAGGGCCACAGAGACACCAGAAGGAACTCTGAGGCGGGTATTGTGGTGTGGACATGGCTACTCAACTATACAGAGCATTGCCTTTAATACTATGGATAAAGAGCTACAACACTCATCTTGGTAATGTGGGGGAACATTGGTTTACATGCAACTAGCACTGCAGAGGTAAGCAAAGCATGGCTACTAGATGAAATAAAATCCCTATTGACTGGAGGAATGCAGTTAAATTTATGAACCATACTTCTAGAGTTTGTAGTGGGATTAGAAGCTTTTGAACATAAATGTAGCTTGAAATCTTGTCTCTAAATTATTTCAGCTGATACTTTATATGCCATAGAATCATAGAAACATGGAAAAACTCAGGTTGGAAGAAACTTTGAAAGATTTTCTGGTCCAAACTTTAATGGGAAAGAGAGTCTAGATGAGAATGACGCCATTACATACCTTACACTCATACTTACATTACTTTGTATTTTGTATAAGGGTACCAAAAATATATCTTTTTAATCTCACCTTTAATTTTCACCATTTTCAGCAATTCACAGAACAAACAAAAAAGTTATATTCCTTTTATGTGACCTAGGTCAATAGCCTCATTTAATTCCATAGTGGTAGATCTTGGACATACTAATAATAAATACAATTATTACTAAGGCAGGGACCAGTAACCAAAATACCTGGATGACCTCTTTCTTCACAATACGACCTAGATATGAAGCTGGTGTGTCAACAGCTTAAGTTACCTTCTGTAAGTGTTTGACAGATTAAAAAAACACTTTAAAGACTGTAATGATGCACAGTATTCTGTGCTAGCCTCCTAACTGGCATAGATGTTGAAAAAATTCTGACTATCAGTTAGTCTTCATTCACTGCGTGTCAACTCAGGATTTGGTCTCTAAGGAACAATAAGTATTCCCAAATGAAACTGAAGAAATTTAGATCCTCCTCAGCCTCTATTCTCCTAGGTGACATACCATCCTGGTAGGCCATCACTAGCCCTTCTCCAGTTTCTTCCTATGCTTTTCAAACTGTGGAGTGCAAAACTGGAAACAGTATTTTAGGTGCAACTTTAGCAGCACCAGGTATTACGTGAAAAATAACTTCATATGGCTTGCTGATTATTTATTTTTTCTGATGTAGGCCAACATGTGGTTTCCCTCATTCATGCTGTTGTCTCATATTTAGCCCTCTATCTGCAGTAATCTCATCTGGGGTTTTTTGGGTGGGGTTTTTTTGTGGTTTTGCCTTGGTTTGTTTTTTTCTGGAGGTATTTACTATTCTGCATGTCCTTAGCATCTGGCTGCTCTTCTAGCCTTCCATTTTTTCGAAGTCCGAACACTTTAGCTTTCAAACATCCAGAGTATTCAGCAGTTGAAGATTATAAACAGAAGAGAGGTTTCACAATAACAGTGATATTATTATTGCTATTATAATTATTTAGAAATAAAAATAATTTTAAAAATACCTGAGGTGGAAGCAGTGGTAATCTGATATAAGCAAGTAGCATACTTAGGTCATTGCATCGCCTCTGCATATCATACTTCACCCACATCATTAAGGCATGGAAAATGGTCTCTTCATCAGGAACATTCACATCATCACTAGCAAGGAGTTTATGGAGTTCGTCAGCTGGTAGAAGTAAAAATTCTTGATTTCTTATAACTTCCATTATATTTTCCTGAGAGGAAGGAAGTATTTCAGAGTCAGTAATACTGGAAGAAAATAAAAGCAGCTATTAAGCTAATAAAACCATAGAATTAGTCAATATCTGCCACACTGAGTCCTCTTACAGCTCTTGAGAAAAACAAACCAAAGATTATTAGAATTAAACAACTATAGTTGTAATTCATATACAAATATATTCAGAAAACAATCTAAAGATTATATGGTAATACTGTAATTAAAAACCATCAGAATTAGTAAAGGCTAGGACAGATGAGCACATTATTTGAAACATTTATAAACTCAGTTGTAGTGGAGCACTTTTGATATTTTGTAAATCCTTACATGCATGTACTACATTTTCCTGAATTTTTTTAACTACCAGATTTTTTTCTTAAATAACTTATCAGACATATATAGTTATATTCTCAATATTCTGGTCATGGCTGGCTATATATATGACAAAGCCGAGAGGAAGATCAATACCATGAATTTAGCATAATTTCATTTGTTTGTTTAGAACAGACTGTTAACATTCAGCTCATGTGCAAAATGTATACAGCAATTAAAATCTCATAGTGTTGAAACTTGTATATAGGAATAACTATTAAGAACCGAATTAAGTGTTCTCTGAACTACCTATCCTACATTAACAGGAAACAACAAAACCAAAATTCTGCAGGTTTGTCTTTCTCCAAATATTTCATTTTGGGTGCGTGATCTCTGTGGAGAAATTGCAGATTTGTTCTCATATTCTTGATTCATAGACAAGTATTATAAGAATGTGGAGTACAGACTGGAGGCACAAGACTCCACTGCTGCAAAAGAAATCTTATTCTTGACATAAAACAAAAATGTACAAAGTGTTGGAGGGATAAAGAAGTTACAATATCTGATAGAAAACATATAATTATTGGTACCATAATGGTATTTTGGATAAACATCATGAGAGTAAGATGATAAGCAGGAAAGGAATGAAAAAACATCAGTCAAGGATTTAAGGTTAAAAACATCAGAATTTAAGGAAGTGGATAATTTCACTCCTGCACCCACTCAATTAAATTCTTAGCATATCAAAATTCAAATTAATGCTGTCTATAATTGCTTGTTTGGGTCTGGGCCAGAAGAAAGACTGACTGGTCATCAGGAACTGAAATAGAAGTAACATAGTATTACTGAGATAATATAACTAATACAGGAAGAAAGTGGTGCAAGACTTGAAACATAAGAATTGTACTCTGGCCCTAATAATAATATGTCACATAGTGTCCTCCACCTGTGATACAAGGAAATTAGTTCAATTCTTCAACAACATTTTTTTATTTTTTTTTTAAAGTTACAGCTTCAAATAAAGGCTTCATATTATTTTATATAAGGTAGCAAAGATGACTAACACAGATACAGACGTGATAAAACCATGACAGCCAGCAACGTGTAATGTAATTATACAACAAATTCATGCAAATAGAATAAATTAGCTAAAGCTGAAAGTTATGCTTGTTATTATGAATGTGGATACTTTTGCTTGTTTAACTTAACTTTCAATAAGTAACATTTTAACTCTACAAAGACACCCAAAAGTGGATGCTGACACAACAGAAAATTACAGTTATATTCATGGTCATCATATTACCCCTGCTGAAATGTTAAAACATGACTCTGTTCTTTTTTTAAAATTGATTAAATTTCAATAGGTACCTAAACAACTAGATTTTTATGCCTAAGGTTTTAATCTGTTGACTGCTGATAAAATTTAAGTTGTGTGACTGCAACTTTGTATAATAGCTTGGAAACATAAGGGAACTAGTTTGCAGGCACTTACCCACAAGTTGGCTTTATCAATTTTAATTAAAAAGCCATAAAACTCAGAAAATTTCATTGCACTTCTCAGTAAATGATTTATAAGCCGAAGTTTAATTAAGGCTGGTTAAAATGACATTAAATCCCATTAAGAAAAAAATTTAACTCTACTTCTTAATAGGAACCAACATCAAACTTTAGAATAGCATATTAAACCAAAGATGTAATATTGTTGAGAAGCATTGAAATGGTGGAATACATTATATGAACTCACAGAACTTAATTAATTTTGAATAACACTGAGAGCCAGAGCTTTAAGTTCAGAATAATAATAATAATGTTAGGTTTGATTAAGAAATTTTAAATTTTTATTGTCTTTTCATCTGGATATATGCTTAAGGAGATCCTATTTCAGCCTCTGTATTGATTTACCATTGGCTGAAAGTAGAATCTAACAATGTTTTCAAACAAAACATATGAACTCAAATCTGATTTTCTGAACATCTGGACTTACACTAGTTTCATGGTACTTCAGGCTGAGTGCTGTAGAAGATGTTATTTAATAACATTTCTTTACATAATTGTAACTTCTACACAAACATACACATTTATACTGTATGTTTATACATACGAAACAGAAATAAAATCCAGGTTCTTGTTCCTCAGAGCTCCTTCAAATATTTGGCATTTCCTAAACTGACTACTGAATGTTTAGAACTTCCTAGATCACATTTTAATTTCTTGAGATTAATTTCATTTGAAGCAGCAAAACATATTTAAATGGCTTGCTGTTTTATCTTAACATAAATAATTTATTTTATGCTTATTGTAGAAAAATACCTGCCTTTCTTTTAAAATATAGTTATTCTTACTTTTTGCACTTTAGGGAACAGGATATTGCTTAAAAAATTGAGGAGAAATTAAATAAAATGAGAATTCTCCTGAAATTAAGGTGCAGGGTAGGAATTGAGGCACTCATTACCACTTCCGTGAAGCACTTTTAGGAATGCTTAGGTCCTCAGTCTGAGAAACCTCAGAACATATGGGTACTTCGTGTTTAAGCACATCCAGGGTTATGCTATAGAGGTGTATTACTTCTCAGGACCTGCAACTTCTAATTTTGATACTTAAGCAGCTTTGTAGTTCTGGTCTTCACTTTAGCATAAGTCTCTTAAGATCAACTGGGCTGTGACTGCTGCCTCTCCTGCATGGGTCATCTGCTTAGCACATCCCTACAGTAAGAATTGTAATGTTTTAATTAAGTTAAGCAGTGGATTTTTGCTTTTAAATTAGAAAAGGTAACTTACAGTACAAATTGGGAAAGTCTCTGAACCCATTATGTCTCACTTGGTTGCTCTTTCAGTTTTTCAAAATGATAATGCAATAACCACTGCTGTGAGGTCATAGCGTTTCCACAGCTGAGTGCTTTCTGTTTTAAACCTCTTCGGCAGCAAACAGGATTAGAATTAAATGACCATAAAGTAGTAGCAGAGTAGGCTCATATAAACAAAACACAACTATTTTTAAAGGGAGATAAGCAAGCACCTGAGTATCTAAACCCAACAGATTGTGAATCATAGGAAAATAAATGCTCCAATGAAAATAAACTATTACCAAATTGAATGTAATAAAAATTAATTCTACTATCTATATCCTTGCAATGATGTTACCAATACAAATGAATTTGACTTTTTTTTTTTTTTTTTTTTTTTAAATCAAGACATGCAATGATAATTTTTTCACTTGGAATCAAATTTTCTTGCATAAGTTAGTTATCACTGATGTTCATGTCATTGATTTCACTAATCAATACATATCAGTTGTAAGGAAGAAACTGGAATAATTTCTTCAGTATTATTTTAAAAAATGAAATAATTTTATACCTTGACAAAGAATATCATATTCCAAGAGTATTAGTTAGAATCATGAGTGTTATTTAGAAACATGAGAGCTGCTGCAGCAGTAAAGTGCTTAGTAGTTTTATTTTTGTTTTGGATGTAATAGTCTTATTTAAGAAGTTTTATATTTAATTTTGATGCTGTGGCCTTTCCAGTATGAAAAGGAGAAAGGCATAAAATAATGCTGAAAAAAGGTATCCATACACTAGCCTTTCACTTAAATAGCAAATTACTAGTATCAATGAATATTTTAAGACCACACTGCTTTTACTTGAGAATCTAAGTTTTCATTACAACTTTAAATAAATAAATAAATAAATAAATAAATAATCTGATTTCCATGTTAAATCATATTTTTTACACTTTCTGTAGTGTAAAAGTCCTAAAAGCCGATTTTTACTTTGCTCAAGCCCCAAACTATTTCAGTCTGGTATTATTGCTGCTGTGCTACATTGAATTTAGCCCCCTGATTTTGTGCACTCAGTTTTCCTACCAGCTCTGTGTCATACAAGTCTAAATCCCCTTTGCAAAAACTGTCCTATCACATATCTTCTTTCCTAAAGAGAATGGACTTTTCAAATTCCTGAACTCCTGTCAGACAAAGGATCAATACTTGATAATGTGCTTATGATATGGTTCTCTAGTCAAATCCCAGATTTCATCATAGAACAAGCTTCATCTGCCCTATGTAATCCAAAGAGTTACATGTTTCTTCTAATGCCAGATGCCAGCCTTGTGTCACCATTACGAAAGACATAAAAAGGTGGGGCTGTTCAAAAGATAGGCAGCTAATGGAAAGAGATCGCATGGGTGTGTATGCTTCTCTCACCTTTGTATCTGGGAAAAGGGATCAGTAGCTTCTGCTTTTTGGGAGAGCAGAGAGCAAGTTGAGGATAGAAGAGACTGTGACTATGGGAAGCAGCTCACACAGCACACTGAAATCTTAATAGAGGCTTCTAGATTACAAAGTTAGATGACTACAACTTAAATATTTATTTTTTTTACTTGCAATTTATAATTTTTTTGTTCAAAAATGTTCAGTTTTAGGATATGAATCTACAGAATTAGCCAGATTATAATCTAATATATGGTAAATATCATGCAGCATTCTGGTATTTCACAACTTAAATGTAGTTAACAACCAGTCAGTCATAGATGGTTGCTGATATGACAGTTCATCACAACAAATTTTCTTAAGTTTTTAAGCTAGGGGGCCTTAATCTGGAATGTTTCCCTAACTACGTCAGAATGATTAATGTTTATTTCTCATTTTGCTGGAGGATCTTTGTTCACATATGCTGCACATATTCTTCTTCAGATCTAAGAAGATCCAAGAGTCTAAGCCTGTACACAAAACAGGTGCAACTTGCTAAACAGACATCTACGTATCTTTTTGCCCCTGACTGAAATAGTTTTTCAATGCTGTTCCAGAAAGTCCTGTATCCCATAAAACCTGGAACTGCTGGGTGCTAAGACTCAGTAAATGCATAACTTGTTCTTTCTAGCATGGTGGCTAGGAAAAACAGAACTCTGCTAGCCTGTAGACCAGTTATCTTCCTATTAATTACTGCACCTTTCCTCCCAGAAAGTCCTGTATCCCATAAAACCTGGAACTGCTGGGTGCTAAGACTCAGTAAATGCATAACTTGTTCTTTCTAGCATGGTGGCTAGGAAAAACAGAACTCTGCTAGCCTGTAGACCAGTTATCTTCCTATTAATTAC
>NW_009954222.1:1582837-1706175 GCF_000747805.2 Chaetura pelagica
CCCCCCCGCCTTTTCTCCCCCCAGTTTTTGGTGTCTTTTTAATGATATTTTACTCTCCAAAAATGAAGCTGATAGAACCAGGGAGCACAATGTGAGGACCTAAAAACCTGTAATGTTTATGTTCTGTGATTTAAATTGGCCCAGGTTGATATATTTGTCATTAGGAGGGTTCTCAGCACAATTTCCAGAAAATAGTAAAGGAGATCAGTACTGTGAATCATCCAGAGGAGGTTAAAAGTGGAGAAAACAGAAACTTACAGTGCAAACTGTCACATTTGGTGCAGTACTGTAAAGTGTGGATACACACTTGTACAGATGCTGCTGATTGTCTTATTTTGTTTTGATGTATGTACCCTTAGCAATCCTCAAATATGGAAAGTATGAGCTGCCTCAACTTTTTAATTTGTGGTAGTTGCACAGCAGTAACATAGACCTTCTCACCTGTATAACAGAATGTCAAGTTTCTGGGTTCAAATTCTAGCACACCAGGGAAGTAGTCATCATGATACTCATTTTCTTACTCTGCTAGTGTATGCTAGAGGCAAGGCCTGTGGATTAGTAAAACCAGTAAATAAATTTTTTAGCCACTGTGCCATAGTTTACACCACTCATTATGCAGAATCCACAACCAGGGAGGATGGTGGTATCCAATTAGAGGTGGGCTTCAATCTGTGTAATCTGGCCTTTAAACCATACTGCAAACCAAGCTTGGATGAACAAAAGCACAAATGGAACATTTCAACACTTCTGTCAAGGTAAGCACATACTTTTATGTCCTAATGGAGACCCTGTCTTGTTTACTCTGATTACAGAAAAGGAAAACAAGGAAAATGAAGGGTAACAAGCCTAACAGGAGCTTCACCTAAATCAATTCTGATTAAAAGAAAACTGGAATTCAGAAAAAAAAAATAATAGGTATTTTTTGCTGTTAAAGCATCAAGCTGTAGAGCAAATTTCCAGTGAATAGGCAGGGAACAGGTCTGTTAAAACAAATGTAATATTTTAGGATGCACTTTACAGAAGGGATTGCATGAGGTCTCGAAACAGCAGGGAACTGCCTTGGGATTCCTTTCAGTTTTGTTTTAACCCAGTTACCCTTTTGTTGAACCTAGCAAAATTTGATCCACTGAGACTGTTTCCTATAAAGGCATCATCTCAAAGACATGGAGATAGAAAATTTGCCACTTTTGCAGTAGCTTTCAGAACTAATCATCCTCAACATTAAAATGTGTGTCTAATTTCCCATTTGAACTCGTCTGTCTTCCATTCCTATGTACCAGTTCTTATTACGAATTTCTCACTTTGATTAATGAGTCCATTAGCAGCAAAACTGAAAACATTCAAAATAATCTTGAGTCTTTTTATAAGTGAACGGAATTGAGTGGTTATGGCCTTGCTTTTACAATTTATTCATAGTACAGTGTCCTTTAACACCATGTTGTAATGTTCAGGATTGAAAGCAAGACACTGTTTCTTATGGTAGCACCTACAAATTCACTGATAATCTCAGTCATTTGTTGACCTTTCCTGACCCCACTTAGCCTATGAAATGTGATGGAATACAGAACAAAGCAAAGGCTGAAGGCACATGCAAGTTCATAACTATTAAAAAAGCTTCTACTTTCATAAATGATTAATAAACACTGTAACTAGGATGATATTACAAAAGGCAACTGAAACATTTGTCAGAGCATTAGAGTGAAATCTTCTCTAATTTTCCTGTACTCTAAACTTGAATTAAAAATAAGTAGCCATTAAAATGAAAATGTATCTCATGAACCATGGAGAATTACATGAGCAGAGGAAAAAGCCCTGTTCTGTTACTCTCCATACTATAAAGTTTTCCAACAACAGTGTTTCTTCATTAGTGTCATAGTTTGACGCAGGATTGGCAACTAAACCAGAATGCTCTTGATCCCTCCCTTCTCAGGTAGGACCCAGATAGGGAAAGGAAAGAGAGAATAAGGAGATTCCAGATTGAAAACTAGACAGCTTTAATTAAATACTAATGATTAAAATATGTGCAAATATATACAAGTATGTTCAAAACCCTACTGCATTCCCCCACCCCCAGCAAATCTCACAGCACACTCCTTAGCTGTGAGCAGTTCCGAAATGTCCTCGACCACTCTGGCAGAGACAGCAGTGGATCAGGCAGGAGCTGAGGGGAGAATTATGACAGTCAGGAGTGCATGAGCCTAGGGATCAACAGTGATGGATAGATGTAGTTCTTCTTGGATGTTGGCCATGAATGGAAGAGAAGGGAAGAATAAGCAGGAGGGAAGTGGCTTAATTTCCATGATCCCTGACTTTATACTGAGTCTTACATATATATGTATGGAATATCCCTGGCCAATTTTGTTGTCTGTGTAGTCTGCTCCTCCTTAGGGAGGGTTGCAGGTAAGACACTTCTGCTTCTTTACTATTCTAAGCAGAGCAAAAGTGTCCTTGATGTCTCAGCAGTATCTATAAACATCCCAGTGTTATCAGCTGGAAAACTTGTGAGCTTAGAAGAGTTCAGTGAAGAAAAAATAGAGCAATAAAAAGAAAATTGGCTTCATCCTGGCTCAAACCAGGACAATAAGCAATCTCAAAGCATTTATGTTCTGTGTCACATGTGATATACGGACAATGTTTTACTTACAGTTTTGTTTGAGGAGTGGTTAAAGTGATTAAATTTTTTTTAAAGGGTATTTTATGTTAATATTTTAGAATCAGAAACCAAATACTGAAACCATTGCATCAGAGACATATAAAAAGCATTTCTGATTAATTTGAAACAAATCACTGTACTGAAAAAGTATATACCTTCCAAGAGCATTCTACAAAATATAGCCTATCATACAGAAAATATGAAGTTCAGGAACTGCCTGAATCATATGCCTGAATCACTCTCTCATACACTTCACTTTTCATTGTAGAACTTTCAAATAATATCCAGCATAATTTGATGTATTCATGAAAATCTTAACTAACATGAAAGAAGATAATATATTCCAAATTAGAAAAACATTGAAATACAAAAAAGATTCTGAGAGAGAACCAGCTGTCTGTGTAAAGAGGACTTCCAAAGAGTTGTTCCCAAAAGTGAGCTTGAATAGTCATATGGTAATTACCTTCTGACATCACTTACAGCCTTCAAGTACAGTATTAAATCCAGATTAATTCTAAAGACAGCATTATGGTGCAAAGTTAATTAAAATAGCCACACAGACTCCTCCCCTAGATAACAGAAACTTTCTGTATGCTCAGCATTTCAGAAAATAGAATACTTCACACAAAGATGTCTGACTATACTCTTTCCAATAAAACAATGTTATATGTAAAATAACTGCCATATTTAGATCTTAAATACTTTGTCAGGATACAAGGCTGCTGAAAAATTAGAATCATGGAATAGTTTTGGTTGGAAAAGACCTTTTACATAATCAAGTCCAACTGTTAACCTAGCACTGCCAAGTCTACCACTAAATCACATCCCTAAGCGCCTCATCTACGTATCTTTTTAATATCTCCAGGGATGGTGACTACACCACTCTCCTGAGTGAGCCTATGCCAGGGCCTGACAACCCTTTCAGTGAGAAATTTTTCTTAATATCCAATCTAAACCTCTGCTGGCACAACTTGTGGCCCTTTCCTTCTTTTCTGTCGTTATTACTTGGCAGAAGAGAGCAACCCTCACCTTGCTACAACCTCCTTTCAGTTGTAGAGAGCTATCAGATCTCCTCTCACCCTCCTTTTTTCCAGGCTAAACAGGCCCACTTCTCTCAAATGTTCCTCATAAGACTTGTGCTCTAGACCCTAAACTTGTCAGATTAAGTTGTTGTCTTTGATAGAACACTTTAAAAACCTGTTAAATGAATGCTGAAAATATATTAAACTACTGTGTAAATCCCAGGAGACAAATTTCAGACTGAAGTGAAATTGTAAAATATTTGTCATCCTGCACATAACATTGATTAAACTGACAGTTACTCTTGTTTTATTGGTGCTTTGGAAATTACAAATTTGGAAGGAACAGACATTATGTTTCACTCTCTCCAGGACTGCATGTTACCATCAAATAATCTCATGCTGTCAACTAACTATAATATACAGTAATTTCTTAGTGTCAGTTCTTTATTGGGAAGGGGGAGGAGGTGAAGATTAACTTCATAACCGTGTTGGTTGCTTTGGGTTTTTTTTCATTAGCTTGTTTCCAAGTTGTCACATTATTCATTTTCAATCTACTGTCTCTAAAATCCACCTCTTGAAAAATCATCTATACTTTTTTAAAGAGAGATCTGAGCAAACAGCACCCATATTGAACTTCCCAGGTTATTTACTAAAAAAACAGCCAGTTCCTTACAAAAGGAAACCTTCCCTTATACAATAGAAAAAAGATTTCTAGACTACTGATCAGTCATCTAAAATATCTTTTTTTTTTTTTTTGTCTTTTTTTATCTATCAACACAAATAAACAGACAATTTATTCTGGAAATAAACAGAATACTACTACATGAGATTAACACCTGAAATCTTGCTGCCTAGTACAGCTGACTAAAGCAGACCGAAGCTGTAAACATTGCTTAGGATAAAGAATTTAAAACAACATTTGTATTTAATAATTTAATTGGATCTCCTGATAGCCCAGTGCTTTAGAAGGTATTAATTACATTCTTTACATTTAAAAATATGGTATTCATAAGCTTATTTATAGCTGATACAGTCTTGCACTAAATTTAGGAACCCAGATGTTACTTAGTATTTAAGTTCTCATAGAACATAAAAACAGCTGCATGGGTTTAAAATAAACAAAGGTGTATTCATGACCAGTGACCAGATGTAATTTCAACGATTATTAGAATGGATTTTAAAAGGTAAATGTTAACATTTTTTTTCTGCATATCATAGATTTTGGAAAATTGTAGGTTTAAGGATTTCCTGTATGAAATGTTTAGAAGGCATTTGTGGACTTACTCCGAACCTATTTAGGTTTTGTCTCCATAGAAGTCAACTACACAGCTTAAGGACACACCTGTAAAAGTTAAATATTTCCTTTTGTTTGCTTTTAAATCTGTTGCTCAAATAGATTTGATGAAGCTCAGTTCTTGAATTGAGGGAAACCATATAACATTCTCCCTTTCCATGCCATTTATGTCTTATGTGTCTATTACAGCCTCTCCAGCAATCATATCTTCCCCGTTGCCAAAAAAAATTCCAAAAAACAAAACTCAAACCCACCACTACCACCAAAACATCTTTCTTCTTATGGAGACAGGGTTTTCCCCTATTTTCAGTTACTATCCATTATCCTTAGCTACTACTAAGCAGAGTGCCCAGCCAATCTCATTCCTGATACTTTACTCCAGGTGATCCAAAGACAGAGAACACTAGCCAGAATTAGCTTACATGCTTCTTTCCACGAAAATAAAACCTAAACTCTAGGATTTATATTGGATCTGGATGGCAGAGGATTCCAACTTCAGATCACTCTACAGTACATACTTACAGGGCTACTTTTATGCAATCATGACCAACCCTTTTCTTAATGCTTTATGTTTTTCACATATTCTTTGTGAGATTATAGAACTAGAGCTACAAGCAGTGTTACAAGTGCAAATAAACCATAGAGTGGAGTAGGATTTGGTGTTTCCCTTTTTTACCTCTGTTCCTTTCCTAACTCTCCCCAGCACTCTCCTTTTGTAACCACCCTGAGTGCTCAGCAAACATTGTCATAAGCAGATGGTTGATCTCAAAGAATAAAAGTTTGTATTTTCCCTCCTTAACAGATAAGAGACAGATAGTTAGGATAACATAATTAAATGTATACATCTCACTGCTCTCAGATTTATCAACTTCCATTTTTCTTCTACCAAGGACAACTTATATGTTAGGTTACATATGACACCTAACATTTCCTTCAGAATACTTTGGTCAATACCAAATGTTCCTAGTGATTTGTCAGCATTTGTATCATTTTGAGATCATTATTCTGACTTATCTACATAAAACCAAACAAACATATTTTAAGATCCTTGATTGCAAATATGAATGCAAACAACTCATTTATATTTCTGTCTATTATCTTACCTACCTTGTGCATTCACATTTAATCTATTTCATCTTAGCTTTACAGATTCCCTGCCAATATTTTTGTTTTAATGTTTTCCAGAATAACAGAATCCAAAAGATAAACTGGTTGCTCAGGGTCCTTAAATAGTGCATGAGCAAAGTCAGCTACTAAACAGCAAGCCAAAATCCTCTACAGTAAAAAGGGTACTACTTTGAACCTGCCCAAAGGGAGTACATCTGGTGACAATTTTTAAATCCCACCTTAGTTTTGCAGTGAAGATACTTTGATCAAGCAGTATGAATCGTCTCTAGAAGGCAAACCACAAAATATTCACAAAATATATTGTACCAGTCCTATAAAGTTTATGTTTCAGTTTAAGACTCCATATACCTATCTGAGAAATTCCAGGGCATAGACAAGACTCACTCTAAAGGAATCAATTCCATCAACTCTCAAGAAAATATTCTGAGTTTTCCTAAACAAGACATGCACTGCTACTGAAGCTGATTTTGAACATATTTCTGTGCACTAATATTCTTTGTCATAGATATAGGACTGAGTATTCAAACAAGACAATTGATGGGATATTAAAATGTTCAAATCTTAAATCAGTTATCTTAATCTATAGATATAGATATAGTTATCTTAATAGATTTAAAAAAAAAAAAAAAGAATAATATCAAAAAAGGTTTAACTGCTTCATTTCTGTATGTACAGAAGATAGTGGCATAGACAGTGCAGAACAGTGTTTTTGTGCTTTCCCATTTTTGCATCACAGACTTATACCTCCTCCAAATAACTTTGGAACATTTTCATTTCAATGTGAATGAGTTAGTTTGTTGAGGGACAGGAACACAGGATATACATATACATAGTATATAACCTAACAGTATATTTTTATCCTATGAACACTACCAAGAAAAAATCCCTCTGAGTCAGGATGTAAGGCTCAGGCTTGGACAAAACACTCATTGCAACATTCACTATATTGGTCCTTTCTGTATAGTGCTTCATTTTCAAAAGAAATATAGTAAAATTATAAATAGGAGCAAGAATATGATGAGAGTAAAGGATAAGGATAACAGGTTTAAAAAACTGATATTTAATACCTGTCACTTTCTCCAAAGCACAATATGTTTTCTTCTTACAATGAAAGACAGTACATAATAAATACAACCTTATTTTAAAAATGCAAATTTCAGCTAACATTCAATTTTATTGGAAAGATTATAAACTCCGACTGCTCTTGCACTTCTGCAATTTTAATTAAACATAAAACTAGACAGCAGCAGAATGAAAAAGAATCAAAATGTCTATGCTTTCAAATTTATTTATTTTTTTCAGCAGGTACTTTACTAAAATCTCTTAGGTGATGTATTTCCAAAATACATTCCAGATATGTCCAATCACTTCTAAAAAGGAAGAGGTTTTTACTAATTGTATGATAAATGTCTGTTGCAACTCTGATTTTGTCTAAAGTGAAGCAAAGCAATAACAACCATTATAATGAACTCTGACTAGGTTTTGGCTTAAAGAAATTGGCTTAAAGAAAAAAATTTGGATGCCTCTAAAACATTGATTCTCAGAATGCTAGCAGAGTTTAGCATTATTTTTAGTCCTTGCCCTGTGTGTCAGTATGTGCCTTCATAATCAAAAGGATCAGTGTGTTCAGTGTTTATGAAATGCACTAGACCCATGGAAGATTGATTAGTTTTGGATACAATCGTGTCAGAGGTCTAATTCAGAGACGAAGTAAATATTTTGTAATAGCTAGTGACAGCTTTCTCTTATGTGGAGAAATTATACATACAAGTTGTTATCTCCTAAATATGCAGTTTAATTTGTGTGTGCCATGCTACCAACTGACTCCTCAGTTAGCTCATTAAGGAACTGCACTTTATTAATGCAGCAAAATTTACAGTTACACTCCTATGTTGAGAGTTTTGGCTTTTTGAACAGTAGATTAAAATAAAATAAAATAAAATAAAATAAAATAAAATAAAATAAAATAAAATAAAATAAAATAAAATTCCTTCTTATTTCTCTGAACATAAATGTCCCTGCAGAATGTGCTTAAGCTAACAAAGTCACCAGACTAGCAGATACTAAATTGTGATTTACAAGAATTACTGCATTTATTTGAAATTATTTTCATTTCAGTGACAGAAACAGCAAAATTATGGATATGATTAATTAAATTATGCTTTTGTAATGGAGGTTTGGACCATAAGATTACAAATGCATATATACACATACACAGATGCATTTGTACAAGTCTATGTATATGTATACACATATACACCCACACTGAAGACATTCCATGCTAGGATTTTGAATGTGATCTGAATCATAATTCTAATCTCACTAAAGTAAACAGTAAAATTAGAATCAACACTGATGGAATTAAGTCTACTGGAAACTCAAAATCACAGAAGGGCACAGAGAATTAAAACATTATTTTTTAATTACATTTTTCCTTGATTGAGCAGCAATGAGATATGGTAAATTTAGACTTCCTGCATCAGGTTGACTGATGAAACAGAATAGTTAAACAATTCAGGTAGAAAGAGAAATCTGGAGGTCATATAGTCCCACTCTTGCTCAAATCAAGGCTTATTTCAAAAATGTGTCTGGATTCTCACAGCCTTATTGAGTCTGCCTTTCATATTTCCAAGCACAGAGATTCCACAGCCTGTCACAGAAAACTGCTCTGAGTACTACTGTCACTTTGAAGAAATGTTTTTCACTTGGAAATTGCAACTTGGAACTGTTGCTCTCATTGTGCACCTGCAAGAAGAGAATGATCTTGCCTTTTTGTATAATCCATGATAGTCAGCTGAAAACACAGAGTCCCTCTTAGCTTTCTTTCTTCGTGAATGTCCCCTAGGGTTCTCTTCATATATTATGCGTTTCCTGATTCAGCTTCCTAGCTCGTTCAATTTGCTTTTGAATTGAAATGCTACCAGCATGAAATCACATTCCAGCTATGGAATCATAAGTCCTGGGTAGGGAGGAATAGTTATTTCTTTCAACCCACTGGCTAATGCAACTGAGTTTAGTCTTCACACACATGGAACAAAAAAAATTCATCAGAAGAAAAATTCAGAATAAAAGTTAAAAATGGACAACGTTGACTAGAGATGCATGTCATTCAGAAGGTATTAATGCAGCAAAATTTACAGTTACACTCCTATGTTGAGAGTTTTGGCTTTTTGAACAGTAGATTAAAATAAAATAAAATAAAATAAAATAAAATAAAATAAAATAAAATTCCTTCTTATTTCTCTGAACATAAATGTCCCTGCAGAATGTGCTTAAGCTAACAAAGTCACCAGACTAGCAGATACTAAATTGTGATTTACAAGAATTACTGCATTTATTTGAAATTATTTTCATTTCAGTGACAGAAACAGCAAAATTATGGATATGATTAATTAAATTATGGTTTTGTAATGGAGGTTTGGACCATAAGATTACAAATGCATATATACACATACACAGATGCATTTGTACAAGTCTATGTATATGTATACACATATACACCCACACTGAAGACATTCCATGCTAGGATTTTGAATGTGATCTGAATCATAATTCTAATCTCACTAAAGTAAACAGTAAAATTAGAATCAACACTGATGGAATTAAGTCTACTGGAAACTCAAAATCACAGAAGGGCACAGAGAATTAAAACATTATTTTTTAATTACATTTTTCCTTGATTGAGCAGCAATGAGATATGGTAAATTTAGACTTCCTGCATCAGGTTGACTGATGAAACAGAATAGTTAAACAATTCAGGTAGAAAGAGAAATCTGGAGGTCATATAGTCCCACTCTTGCTCAAATCAAGGCTTATTTCAAAAATGTGTCTGGATTCTCACAGCCTTATTGAGTCTGGCTTTTCATATTTCCAAGCACAGAGATTCCACAGCCTGTCACAGAAAACTGCTCTGAGTACTACTGTCACTTTGAAGAAATGTTTTTCACTTGGAAATTGCAACTTGGAACTGTTGCTCTCATTGTGCACCTGCAAGAAGAGAATGATCTTGCCTTTTTGTATAATCCATGATAGTCAGCTGAAAACACAGAGTCCCTCTTAGCTTTCTTTCTTCGTGAATGTCCCCTAGGGTTCTCTTCATATATTATGCGTTTCCTGATTCAGCTTCCTAGCTCGTTCAATTTGCTTTTGAATTGAAATGCTACCAGCATGAAATCACATTCCAGCTATGGAATCATAAGTCCTGGGTAGGGAGGAATAGTTATTTCTTTCAACCCACTGGCTAATGCAACTGAGTTTAGTCTTCACACACATGGAACAAAAAAAATTCATCAGAAGAAAAATTCAGAATAAAAGTTAAAAATGGACAACGTTGACTAGAGATGCATGTCATTCAGAAGGCCTGCAGACTGTGTGTTGCTCTCCATTTGGCAACATAAAGATGTGTGTAATATATTTTTGTTAAGCCAAAAGATAGCAAAATAGTTCATGTAAGAATAGATTAATTTAAATAAACCCAAAAAATTCTGGTCTGTTTTATCCACATGAGAAACCAGGGGAAAAAAAAACACAAACAAATGAAACAAAAAAACAGCCCCAAAACAACAAGTAAACCAACCAAAACAAATATAAAATTACCTGAAATATCATAAAAGAAAGCCAGCCTTCACTCAGCTTGAATTTATTAATAGAGAACTACAACATTACTCATGTTGGTTAATAGCCTTGCTGCTTATCAGAGGGCCCTTCCATTGAAAACACCCTTACAATTTTCTTTCCATTAGTTTTTAATTATTTTCCTTTTAATGAAATTTCTATGTGCATATCAGTATAAGAGAGCTTATACTGTTAATATATTTTCCAATCACTATTGTTTGTAGTATGTCTTTAGACTTAAAATACTTTCAGAAAGGTAAGCTTGTAAGAAGTTAAAAAAGTCATACAATTTAAATATAAATCTGAATTTTAATTACTCTTATTAAAAGATAGTACATATATAAACAATTGAATGAACCCTACTGCAACTAATTGTTGTTTTGAACTTTGAACTAAGAGTCTTAAACACCTAATTCTGGGTAGGATACAGAAGAAGAGGATTGGACAATACTACCTGTAAGGAAGTATTTGAGGAAACACAATTTAAACTATTAATTCTTTTTAACCCTTGAATTTTTGGGCAAAGTAATTTCCTTACCCATCTGGCTAAGATAGCAGCATCTCAAGGCTTTGCTCTGCTTTTTTTAACCCTACTGCAAACGGCAGCTACACCAACTAGACATAACTCTGCTGAAAGGATTTGAAGGGTGGGATATTCTTTCTTTCATTAACGTTTGAAGTGCACAGCACTTCCACTTCTAGACAATTATATTGCTGTCAAGAACAAAACATTGTTTTTACAACAGTAAAAAAATCTGACAGGTCTAACCTACTGAAGACTACACTGGGCTATACAAATCCATCACTGCCACTGGCACAATTCGTTTTTGTGAAACTGAAGATCTAAACAAATACTTTCTACTAATTTATATCACTTCAATTTATTTATTATTTTTAATTAACTAGCATAAATAGAAATCACACCTCAACTCTTTAATTACAATAGGAAGTGGTAAATAAAAGGGTTAGGTGTACAAATCAAAAAGATTCTCTGCAATTCAATTAATCTACCCAGTTCTGGAACCACTTTGGAACAGAGCCCTCCCTTGCTGTGCCCTCCCAGAGAGAGTAAAAGGAATTCCGTTACTCTCCAAAATGCAATTTTGCACAGCAGTACATAAGAACATCAGTAGTTAAGCCAGAAGTTATAGTATATCTGTGAAATCCCCTGATGATCAATGTAAATTATCAGAAGTATAAAAAAATAAATATGTCAGAATTAACAGGACCTCAAATTAATATAGTTAAAATAAATGGAAAATATTTTTATTTTTAGTATGTGTCTTCTCAGTAGGATCTATTTTATAAATCATATCAGACTAATGTCTTGAGCAGTCTTGTCTAGGCAACTCTGTAGGCAGGGAAGAATGCAGAATTCTACTGAATGTGTAAGAATGTAGAACACAACAGACACTGATGGAAACACTGTTCAGAGAAGGTTCAGAAAGATTACTTGAGTTTGATACACATTTTCATTATTAACTTTGCAAAACTATATAAACTTAAGTAAGTACATTATTGTTGAACTGAAATTTAAAGATAAATATAAAAAATAAATTATAACCTCAAAAGACTATTCATCAAAAACAATAATGTAGAAGATGCAGTCACAGAATATGGTGGTAGAACTGGAGAGTCCTTTTTCCCTATACACTATAAAGATCATGAAATATTCCAGTGGACCCAAAAACTTAAGCTCTGAAGCTGGACTGCAGATTGGATCCACAATAAAAAGAATCATAGAAATGAAAAAAAATGAACAGAATTTCTTTATTTACAAATTAACACTTTTATCCTTGTGCAGAATACTCTACAAATATGATTAAGTTAAAATTATATTTGGTATTGAATCAGAAATAAACTGACAAATTTAAACCTAAAATATTTTAGTAGTGTAATCACATTGAAGCAGCCCCCACGTAGAATGGATCACAACCTAGAAGAAAGTAAGTTGGGAAAACTAACAACTAGGAATTAAGTTCTTGATTAACATGAACTAATGGAGAATGCTTTGCCTTTTGCATTCATTAGTTAAATAAACCCATAATCCTACTTCCTAAAGCTTTCTCATCCTAGGTATCTCTGATCTCAGCATGTTAGAAACCTGTTCATGTGAAACCTGTTATATAAAATTTGCATAATTATAAAGCATATAACATTATCATACTGAAAAAGAAGACTTTTAAATGAGTACTACATAAAGAAGTATGTTTTTCAGGTTTACTGTATTCTAAGTATTGACAAACGTTTGTGTTTATAGTACATTGTATAAATAATTGAAATTAAAAGACATAATTTGTTCTAAGCTAAATCAACGTACAGTCTTGACACACAATGGCTGACAACTGAAAATATATTACACATTACAGTGTTTACACCTCACTTTTCTTAAATGAATCCACAAGAGTTTTTCTACGATAAATAAATGAATGAAATTACAACCTGCTCCCTTACAAAATAAATACATGTGCTGAATAAATGTTAAATCACAACAGCAAATAAGAAACTGCTGTTTACTCAACTAATGAAAAAGGAGCAAATATCTTTGTTTATGTAGACCTATATGCACCACTAAAATTCAATACATATGTTTTAAAGAATAACCTTTTCCACTGAAATCTGAAACCACTGAAAAGTACTTACATACTTCAGCAACTTCTTAAATATCTGGGCCCTGAAGCACAATCCAAAAGCCTGTGTATGGTACCTAGAATCTGTATACATATGAAGAAATCTCAACAGTGAAATTCAAACAGTTGTAGTAATGAGGCTACCTCTGGCTGGTGACTGGTCGCCAGTGGTGTTCCTCAGGGCTCTATTCTAGAGCCAGGTCTGTTCAATATTTGTATCAATGATCTGGATGGAGGAGTTAAATGAACCATTAACAAAAGCATTACTCTCTGAAGGGAACAACAGTGCTGAGTCTTCTCCATAAATGAGGATATGGAATACACCATTTATATAAATATTACAGTATTCATGGATGTTCTTGGAGACTCAGTGTTAATTGTGTTTTCTCATCCACATCTATCAAACTCTAGGACTGCACCTAAGGCAGCTGAAGAGAAAGAACAGAACTCAAACTAACTCAGGATGGCTTGCTATATGAAGCTTATGCCTAAATGCTTAAATGATGAAAATACATTACAGAACATCACATTTTGCTTAAGTGCTTAAAAGAATTGCATAACTTAAGGTTTTCTTCACTTGACATATATGCTCATTTTCTGGTATTGTGGCTACTTTCAATAATAAAAAAAATCTGAATTCTGTAACAGGATAGAAGCCCTGTTTAAATGATGCTGCATATTGTACACATTTTGCATGGCTCTGTATTTGGAGACGGAAAGATAAATTCCCAAGTCTGCAAGAAAAAAAGGAAGTTTCAGGCTTTGCCATTCTTAGAGCAAACCACCTGGTATCCAGGTCTTTTATAAATATATTTGAGAAAAATTTCAGCTGTAAAAAAAAAAATAAAAAAAATGCAGCTCTTTCTTGAGTGAAAAGGAAACCATTCTTTATTATCATTGTGGTAAATAACAGCAGTTAAAAGTATTACATCTCAGGTAAACTATTAATGATCTGATTTTAAACTTGATTAGTTTTTAATATGCAATATTCTCCAGTATCAGAATTACTGGTGCTTTAAATCAACCCTTTATTCTCTAGAGAGCTGGTATTCTTATGTGGATTTATATTAATTGAGTTAAAAACCTTACATCCTTCCTTTAGTAAATAGTAAACACAGCAAAATGAACTTTTTTCCTGTTGACTGAACGACAACATCATCCTGCACTGCAGCAAATTCTACATGTCTCTTGTGAAAAAAATAATAATAAAAAAAAAGTCTTTAATCCATTGTTTCTAAGTTTCAGGTGGCTATCTGCTTCCTACTCAGCTAAGGAATTTCCTATCCTCTCTGCCTATGGATTCCTTGTTCCCTCTGCTGGGCCACCTGTTGATGAGAATTTGGCCTTCATCCCACACAATTTCACATTACTCAGTTTTTCCTGCGTAATAAAAAGGCAGCCTGCTTCTCTACTGCAGCTTTTTTAACAGGACATAAGATATATCAAGCACTAACAAGGAAACAAATAGATTAGTATGTCACAGATATATAGAATGAAAGCCAAGAAGATTGGTTAAATCAATAATCTAATTTCTTGTATATCAAATATATTCTGAACATACAGTTCACCAATTACCCTGGGACTAAGAACAATTTCTGCTTTGCCTAGATTTTGTTCAGAAGCATTCAGTCTTGAGACAGCAATATATAAATATGGAGAATTCAAAATTTATCTGCGTTTATCCTAGTTTAGTCCAGAGTTTGAGAATTCTTCTTGATGGAAAAGTGTAACTTATCTCCAATCTGTGTAAACTGAATTGGCTCTTCCTAAGATTTCTCAACAAGATTAAAAAGCTCTTTAGTTCACAGTAGTTTCTCCCTGTGGAAATAGATGTAATCAAGTATATAATTTTCTCTTTTTTTAAATATGCTTAAACAGTGCAAACAGTCTAAGATATTTATTGTAAGACATCTTCTCTTACATATTCTTGTCCTGTAATCCTGAGCATCTCTTCACATCCTCCAAATGTCAAATACTATTTAAAAATGATGACCTGAGAACCACAAAGGATATTCCAAAATCCTTTGTTTAATCCAGACATAATCCCTTTATTTATTTACTTTTTTTGCCACAGCACCAGACTGAAGCAGAAGAGGTTTCATCAATTTCTTTATTATCTTCTGCAGCCAAAATTTCCAGATAGTACATATCGCTTTCTTCTCTTGGTCCTTCTTACATACAGCATCATTTCAAATTCAGACCTTTCATGCATCATCTTTCTGCTCTAGGATATAACACACCCTTGTGAGCACATTAAAAAATAATAAGTTAGTTTTAAGTAATCAACCCAAGCTTTTCTCCATGGTATCCGTTTTCCCATTATTTTTTATTGCCCTCCAAGTCTCGTATCATTCATAGACATTAGACTATTAGATTTATTAGAACCGAGTTTTGTTTTAAATAAGCTCTCCTTAGCATGGTAGAGGATACCAACATCACACATATGTAAAAAACCGGCAATGTACTCTAAGAATTACTATCAAGGTAAATAATATGGAGGCACCCACAAACACCCAGGGCTTTACTAGGAATGAATATTTATTCCAGTCAACACTATTTAGCATTCCCATAAATAAAAAATAATATCACAGATTTGGATGTTGGTCAGGAATACACAACTCTTTAAGGATTCCTAAGCTTTTTTTTTTTTTTTTTTTTTTTTAATAATACCACTTGTGCACATTCACTTAGAAAAAGCCTCCCTTTCAGGTACTTGGAATCACTTGCCCAGGAGGGGCAAGGCTCACTCAAAGATGTATCTAGAAGAATTATCACTCACCAAAAATGAGGTCACTCAGTCTCAAGAAGTCTCCCTAGGTGGCATCCCAACCTAAGGGGCAGGCTTCCTCACAGACCCTTTGCTCCAAAGGAAAACCTAACCAAGGACAAGCTCTGTTTTTATGGACTAAGTCAGATCTGATCTGTGGTCATTCATTCATTATTTTGCCTGGGCCAAGACATCCCACTGGCTGGGGTTCTGTTTGTTGATAGAGGGTCTCACCCCAGCAACCCCCAAATCGGCCACAAAAAACATGTGTCACTGTGTCTGCTGACCATTCCACAGCCCAGCAGTGGTAAGAGCAGAAATGGGTCTCAGCGCCAAGTCTAACCCAACAAAGGTGACACAATACCTGTCCCATCAAGGTTAAAAGTGTAGTTACTTCTACCAGCTCCAAATAGCTTAATAGATCACGTAAAAGCCCTCAGCATTGAAAGGGGGGTGGGAGGGCATGAATGCTCTGCCACATCAATATATATATATATATATATAATGCTACAAAATACTAGCTAAAATCTTCTTACTAAAAAAAGTAATAAAATTTGGCACTTGAGTCATATTCCTTAGATATGTTTATTTTGTTGGGGTTTTTTTTTTCCTAAACAATGAACCAAGTATATTAATATTTTAAATAATCCATCAGAGGACTTTTTTATATATAAAAAACCTACACATAAAATCAAATTATTCACTACAAAAATGAACCCTTGGAAAGAGAGTTTAAATATACAACTGCCCTATCTTAAACTTCTTACTGAACACCATAATTCTAGTCAAGCTTATGTCAAGAAAATTAGATTTTAGTAACTAATGATTCAACTTAAACTTGGAATTTCCAGTGTTCCAAAACACTGGTATAGGGGAAAATGGAATGCAGCTATTTGATAAATAGATCACAAAAGCCCTCAGCATTGAAAGGGGGGGGGGGGGGCGTATGTGCTCTCCCACATAAATATATATATATATATATAATGCTACAAAATACTAGCTAAAATCTTCTTACTAAAAAAAGTAATAAAATTTGGCACTTGAGTCATATTCCTTAGATATGTTTATTTTGTTGGGGTTTTTTTTTTCCTAAACAATGAACCAAGTATATTAATATTTTAAATAATCCATCAGAGGACTTTTTTATATATAAAAAACCTACACATAAAATCAAATTATTCACTACAAAAATGAACCCTTGGAAAGAGAGTTTAAATATACAACTGCCCTATCTTAAACTTCTTACTGAACACCATAATTCTAGTCAAGCTTATGTCAAGAAAATTAGATTTTAGTAACTAATGATTCAACTTAAACTTGGAATTTCCAGTGTTCCAAAACACTGGTATAGGGGAAAATGGAATGCAGCTATTTGATAGCGACTCTGATCTTTGTTGGCATGAGTATTTTTGTGTAATTACTGAAACAAATTAAATTTATCCATGAGTCAACAACCATTCTTTTATAATGGGCAGTACAGTATACAGTATCCTCACAAGTTCTGGTTTTAGCACCATCAGTGCTAAGTGACAAATTTCCCAAACATTTTTATCCCACAGAAAAGCCCCAAGAAATATTCAAATAATTCTCTACATCTTGCTCTTGGTAATGTTTTCCTTATGGATGACACTCAAACTATATCAGTATATTCAACACTGTAAAACACTACCTAAATAGGTTAACACTAAGTAAATAAACTTGGTTTCAGTGGTTTTGGTGGGGATAGAGTTAAACTTCCTTGTAGTAGCTAGTAGGAGGCTATGTTTTGGAGTTGTGCTGAAAACCCTGTTGATAGTACGAGGATGTTTTAGTTACTGCTAAGTAGTGCTTAACCAACATCAAGGACTTTTCTGTTTCTCCCACTGCCCCACCAGTAGGGGCAGCTGCGGGGATGCACGAGAAGTAGGGAAGGGACACAGCTGGGACAGCTGGCCCCAACAAACCATATCAAACCATATGACATCACGTTCAGAAAAAAAAAGCTGAGGGAAGAAGGGGGGATGATGGGAATTATGGCATTTGTCCTCCCCAGTAACTGTTAGGTGTGATGGAGCCCTGAATTCCTGGGAATGGCTGAACACTCGCTTGCCAACTGGAAGTAATTAATTAATTTCTTGTTTTGCTTTGCTTGCATGTGTGGGTTTTGCTTTACATACTAAACTGTTTTAATCTCAAAAGTTTATCACTTTTACCCTTCTGATCGGTTCACCCATGCCACTAGAAGGGAATGAGTGAGGGGCTGGGTCATGTTTAGCTGCCTACTGGGGTTAAACCACAACAGGTGAATACAGTCACAGTAAAATTAGAGCATTAAAAAAAAACAAAACAAAAACCAACATACATCTCTTAAAGGTTGTGGGACTTCAACAGAAGTGAGATTTGAATTCTTTAGTATTTAATGGGATTAGGTCAAGTTATATTACCTACTTATATTTTGGCTTCATCTTAAATAAGTTGGAGATTAAACAATCCTCTTGTGTTTAAATTAACTCACTGCGAATTTTATAAAGTATTATTAAGGGTGTAAGGCAGTAGTGTTAAATTCTAGTAGGTAGATGCAGTAATTTAACACCTGCTTATCATACTATTAATTTTTAAGCATACAAGTTGGAAACAGTGACAAAGATCAATACCTGCCCATAAAATCTCCAAATAAACCATCACTGCTATGGAAAGGTATTTGAAAAGTCACACTGATTTCATCTGGAGTGCCAATGAAATTGATGAAAGTAATGAAAACATACCATAAAGAGCAGAAGGAAAGGAGCTAACATAAATTGTCTTTTCTAATAAACCTTATATATTTGTTTGTATTTTCTGCCTCTTCAGCTTCATTTTTAGGATTTCAGTTACACATCCTCTGTGTAACACATAATTGCTACACACAATTATTAAAGTGTGTTGTTACTTTAAAATGACAGAGAGGTGAGGCATCCATACAGGATGTATGGAAGGACAGTGAAGAATGGAAACCAAAACAAAAGGGAAATAAAAAAAGAAAGAAGGAAGGAAGGGAGCCATAAAGAAAGGAGGATGGGAAGGTAGGAAAGCAGGAAGAGAAAGAGGGTGGGGAGGAGGGGAAAAGGAAAAAGGGAGGGAAGTTGAAATGGAGGGAGAGAGAGAAGAGATAAACAAAGGTGGGAGGAAGGAGGGAGGAATACTGAAAGAAGTTAATGATATTGTGAAAGACAGGAAGAAGCAAAAAAATGAAATTATGCAATTAATTAGATAGAACTACAATTCTTGATCTACTTTTTGCACGTATTTTTTATATATTGATCATATGAAAATCAGATGTTGATCTTACTCGTTTTGTATACATTCATTGTTTCTTTTTCCAAACAGGTTACATGAAGAAAGCAGATCAAAAGCTGTTGAGCATCTTTTTAAGAGATGTAATTGCACCTTTTTGACTTTTAAAGAGTACATGGATCAGAATATTTCAAAATACCTTTTTGTTTAAGGTATCATCTATAATAAATCTTTCACACTTTTAAGTCTAATTGAGCTATAAAAATGTAACATTTTTTACATTATACATTTCCAGAAAGAAAAATAAGAAAAAAAAAAATAAAATTCTGGTGAGGAACATTTCCAGTCAAAACAAGACAGTATGGCATTTCTTAATGCTAAGAAAAAAAGCACGATGAAGAGCCGTCAAAGAAGAGGGGGCAGGGAGCAAAAGCACCAGACAGTGGGATGCTGTAAAGTTCACTTTAATAACTCCACTAAAGCAGTGGATAAGCTGTGTCAGAAAAAAAAATCACACTCCCACACATACAACCCACATGTAGTTCCAGTTCCTGAAACTGTACCTAAATGCAAGTTGGCATAGTGAAGCTGGGTGAAATGCAACACTTACTCAGTGTTGTATGTCTGCACAATTTCCCCCTTCTTCTGCCCTTCTGGTACTAATCTCTGATACTGGGGAGGTGTCACAGAGGCTGCCAATAAAATCAGTCCACTATGGTATTACCTATCTCTCCAGCACTTTCAGGTTTTCTTCTCCTCTTGCTTGCTGATCTATAGTTTGTACCAAGGCTTATCACACTATCTTTGTTTGCCTTGAATTATCAGCCATGGCTCATATTCAGTCACACAGCTCCTTATTACGGACGACAGACAATGTTGTGATGTTCCCACGCCAAAAAGACTTTCTGAAAGCTTGAGATACCACAAGAAATGCTCTAAACATGAATAAAATAAAATCTTTTATGGACCAGAATTTATCACAATTTTAAGGCTCAGGATGGAGTAACGTGTCAATGAGAAGGAAAGATCCAAGTCTTGTCTATTAATAATGAATATTTATTTTTTAAAATATTGAGTAAGTGAGAACATGCACCTTTTCTGTTCCCCTGGCTTCAGTACAGAAGAAATACTTGCAGATGATGTTTTTTGTCAGTATATTTGTGTTTCCATTCTCTAACAACCTGTCAGTCCTGAAGGACATTTTTCTGATACTGCTTCAGGGAAGAGCAGAGCTAATCTTTACGCTGAACTGTTCTCTTTTTCCCCAATACTGAAAGCACTAGTATCATTCTTTGAGACGCTATTGACTTAATTTTTATATTACTGCAAATTCTTACTTAGTCAACAGAGAAATGAGCTGTCTGCTCTGCATTATACTGAAAATATTATTGCCAGACAAGAACAAAATTAAGACTCCATCACTCTCAAGTCTTCCCTCTTATCACCAAAAATCAGCCATTGAGTATTTCGTATCATTGGAAATGGGATCATTGTCTCTGAATCAGTAACTGAAGATGTCTTTTTGTTTTTTTAAATACAAACCACGCAATCTCACCCTGATGGTCAACAAATACTCCTTAGCATACCATGCAGTGCATAAGGGATAATCTCGTAAATAGCATGTGCTGCATATTAAAGCTTAAAAATCCCCTAAGTGTCAAGGCCTCAGGATGCAATACTTAAGACTGCAAGTCACTGATGACTGGGAAAGGCAGAGCAATGACCAGAGACAAAAATCTTGGTGATGGAGCTCCTACACAGTAGGATTCCTACTGGTCACATGTTCTTTTGTTTACTTTCTCAATCATAGAGTAATGCCTAAGATGGACTTTTCTATTATGCCCCATCACATTCCCTTTCTCTGTTTTTCTTACTAGAGCTCCCTATGTTAAGTTTCTGTTCAATCATACTGTCCAATGTTATTTCTTTGTCCCCTTCTGCTAGCTGTGTATTCCAGTTAAGCTATCTTCTCTGTTACCTGAGAAGCCCATGGAAAACGCTAGTGGGTCCTTCTTTCTACCCTAAAAGATCTCTTATTGATTCTGAAGTATTAGGAATTACAGACAGAAAATGCATTTATAGGTTATGTCATGCTTTCTTGGTACCCTTGAACTGGAACTTCAATATTCAATATTTTCAGATAATTTAGCCCTCAACTTGCAATTTTCTACTAGGCATGCAAGCTGAGTATTCTAGAGGGTTTGTGTATTCAGCCAGTCTTTTGTGAATAAAAAATATAGGATGTTTATCTTCAGTACTGGGGCAGTTCTTCAAGCTTGCCAAAGACATGCACAAATGTTTGATATTTGATTGTATACTGGCTTGCAGATTCAAAAGTTTTGGATTTACATCTACAAGATTGAGCTGCCTTTATTTTCATCTTCTCTGTTTTCCATGAATGTCAAGAAAATCCTCTAAAATTCACTACCTTTGGAGTAGTTTTTTACTGCAATTTTTACATTTATGTGCTGATGCAGATATACGCTAAATGATTTTTAGCACCCACCAGTGCTTTTTAGGTTAAGAATCTGCTTGCCCTGAGCTACACCTATAGACAGTAATACATTTATGCTGACAGTTCAGTGAGATGAAGCAGGATATATATTCTTCACTTGAGAGATTGTGATGTACATTTGCTGACCTGACAGACAAACCATCACCAGACCCACTGAAGAAAGAAGAAACACATCAGTGTACACATCATGTGAAATTATAATTCTGCTGACACTCTGAAGCATGGCAAGTATTAGTTCAATGGGATTCTGAAGTTGCTGCTGAATATTCAGGTTTCTGGAACTAAAATAATCTTGAAAATCCCATTAAAACCATAGGAACTGTTTAGTCCTGTGTATAATGTAAAAAAGATCATTTAGATGAGAGTGCTAGTTTTCATAGCAGTACTCTATAGGAATAATACAGCATTCTGCTATACTAACCTTTTTAATGTGGCATTTAAGCAATAAAATTGCAGCTCCTGATGATAAAAAAGACATCAAATTGTGATTAATGTGCTATAGACTATTTGCTTCACTATTTTCCTGTAGATTTCACAGCATTTCACTACCAGTAAGTTATCTTCTCTATTTCCTATTAATTGTCTTGTTGTCCATATGCTGATTCTTGAAACACTTTCTCCTTCTCCTACTGTGTCTTGATGGAGTGGTACTGCAACATGCCATGTCACAGCTGTATTAAGGAGAACTTACAAAAAAGCAGCACACTGTGCTAAGTGCTGATTATTACTTTCCAACAAGCATCTTGAAAATACCAGAAGTGTGAAAATTGATCTACTGAAGTACAATTTCTCCTCAAAGAAGAAAACAAGGGAAAAGAAACTGGAAGCAAGAGTCATAGTAATAGTAGTAATAAGTGTTGTTTTGCCATTTGTTTTTTTAAAGAAAAAAAAAAAAAAAAGGATGGTACTTCAATATTTTAAGAAAGTCATACTATTAAAAAAATAAACTTGTCTAGACTTAGTTTTGTACATAAAGATCAGATTTTGTGCTCTGGTTGAAAGTAAGTTCAGGACAAGTATTTTGGGACAAGCATTGTGTTAGCACTATTTTTCAGTCATTTTCACCGTTGCTTATTGCCTGTATATCTGTAAAGTGCGGAAATGCAGAAAATTCTAAATCTCAAAAAATGTACTTTCAGGTAAGGTACAAGAGATAACGTTAGTTCCAAAACTTTTTTTCTTTTTCAATTCTGACATTTCTGGTTTTATTATTTAAATTATTATGTCTTTTTTTGAAATATTTTCAACTTAATTTTACTAGTCTAAAGGATATTAGAAAGAAGCTTACAAAGCCCTAAACAATTGGAATGTCAAAATAACAAGTTTACAACCAGAATGTAACCAGAAAAGTGAACAGAGCTGATTTCATTAATTAGCATTCTATATAGACGTAAGAAGCAGAGACATAATTATCCTTTTTACTCCAAGCTATTGTATTAAATTATATTTATTTTAAAATATTTTTATTTAAACTTCATGTATTTAAAATTAATTCCTTGAAATGAAAATATTTGCACATAGGAAGTCATATTGTGTTGGGGGTTGGACTAGATGATGTTTCAAGGTCCCTTCCAACCCCTAAGATTCTGTGATTCTGTGTCCATATGTCAAGATGTACACATTGCATAACTTTCTTTCTAGGAACAATCTGCCATGCATAAGAGAAAAAGAATTACTAATTTAGAAAGAGTTCCAGAGACTCAATGACCAGTGAGATGTCAGCAAGGTTTTGATACAGTCTTCTCACTTCTGTTGTCAGTGAGGCAGGAACAAATAGTAAGTTGTATATGTGTACAACTATGTAATTTTTAAAAAAATGTGTTTCTTTTTACAGTACACAATCTTTAATACTGAAAATTCAAAATTTGTGATTAGTATCCACAAGGTAAAAAGCATTAGCCCAGAACAATACAGTTTTCTATAGTTTTGTTCCAGTCTTCTCTCACCCTACAAAATATATTTAATGGATAGTATGTTCATTTTAGTCAGTTACCAGGAGTCATTTAATTTTCCAGTTAAATTACACTTTTTCCCAGATCTCAAAAAAAATTCTTGCACATACTACATTTGTATTAAACTTGAACAAAAAATTTCCAAAGTTGAACAGTTCTTACACCAATTCACTTTTAAAAGTGTCTGCAATGTGGACTAAAACAAACTTTCCCATTACATTGTTAAATGTTTTTAAAGTATTTTCTTCAAAACTATCATTTGTTTTCTCCAAGTGTTCATAACATTTTTAGAAAAATAAATGCTCAGCAACGTGAGTAACAATATGATCTTCCAATGTGCAACACAGACTCTTCCATAGTTGCTTGAGTACTATGATATATCAGATTATCCTCTACAGGCTGGATAAGTGTTTAAATATGGCTTTAGAAGAAGTAACAATACAATACAAAATAAAGCAAATGGAAAAAAATGTTCTGTTGCTATCTGGTGTCACTCTCATTTTCTATTAACACTATCTATCCTAAGAAAAAACACCTTACAGATCATCTATTAAGCATAGGATGCCATGAAGTCTGAACACAGCCTTGCAGATTTATATTTGCTATTTACAGTGCAATCAGGACATTTTGTACCATACTATATTTTGGAAATGTATGCCCAACAGAGCATGGCAAACAGGAAATCACGGAATGGTTTAAAATTTCAGTGTTACTGCTGACTTGTATCTATCATGTTACCAATAGGTTCTACGTATCACTCCTTCCCTGCTCCACCCCAGTAAGTTTTAACTGTGAAACTCTGTGGTTTAGGTAATAAACGTAACATGATCGCCGAAGCTCTTAACCATAAAAAAAAAAATTGCATAAGGCACATATTCCACATAAAATAAACAGTTGTTCCATATGCAGTATAATCAGAATTCTAAGTTAAAGGGTCTATATACAGTCAGTACATGTCACTGAGATTACGTATGTGCTTATAATTAAGTTCCCACAATGTTTTGTTGTGCTGGGACTAATGAACCTTGCTTGCATCGTGAACCACAGAACTGCACCTATGAGAGACTAAACACCTTCTACCACCTCATTAAAAGGCAACCGCAAGCATTCTGCATCTCCCAGGCTTGGAATTGTAACATATGTTAGGGTCCTTTTATACTGCTAACATTTAGACTGGGTTACGGACACATCAATAACTTTCTTCATATATGCTTTTCTGTTCATGGGAATTCTACATACAGCCATCCTCCTATTCAGTGTCTCAAAGTAATCTGAAGACTTGCAAGGGTATCCTCTAAATTTGTAAGCATTATTTATGTCATAACATAAGTTGAAACATTTTCTTTACAGTGAGACTGAAAGCAAACTTCAGTTGTATTCAAAACCTTACCAAATACAAATAGAATATTAAAAAATTTCCCATGCTTTAAAACAAAACTGAAGTTATCTATTTAAGGAAAAAATACTATAAACTTTTAATCTCCCTAGGCCATATAGTTAATTAAACTTGGATATCTATTATTGGTTGTCTATTCTAAAAATACTAGCATCCCAGTAAGGTTACCATCACAATTTCAAATTATATTTTTTCTGTACTATAGAACCAATAAAACCATATATTATTACTCTAATTTCTGACATGTATCACAAGGTGATTACAGGTTAACTTCCCTACCTATGAAACCCCTGATAAGTAGGAGATTAAAGAAATGTCACTAAAAATGCCTTAGAAAAATGCATTTGCTAGCTTTTTGTTATTTTCCTTTTTGCTGATTTTGATTTTTTAAAGACCATATATGCATTTCCCTGTACTTTCATACAACTGATAAAAACTAAGGATTTAAAAATAATCAGACATATGGCTTTGCATATTGACAAACGACCAAAACCTCATGAGGTAATTAAGAAGTACAGAAGTCTAAATCAAGACAGACATGGATATTTGTGCTGACCTTTAAAGCAACAGATTCATTAAAAAACATACCAAAAAACCCAAAACCAATCCAAAGTAATAGCAATAACAAAACAACAAAACAAAACAAAACAACAACAACAAAAAACCAGCCAAAGAACCTGCAACATAAATCACTGGCAGAGCAACTTTATACTTCAGAAATAAAAAAAAAAAAACCCTATGCTAAATCTAAAAGAAGAAAATATTGAAACTTTACATTTTTTTCTCTTATTTTTAAGTTCTTGTTTCTAATGCTCTTTTTTTTAATGTTGCTATCCAAGTTCTATTTTTTAAAAAATGCCGAGAATGCAAAGACAGAAATTTCCAACTTCCTATTTTAATCTCTTTCCCCACTAAACCTGTAACTTGCTATTTGGCAAGTGTATTTTCTAAAGATGTTTAAAATCTTTTCTGGTTTTCCTTCACTGCTTTTCTTCATTTCCTCACTTCCTCCCCTCCATGAATACACCTTCTTTTCCTCAATTAGATTTTCCATTTCAAAAGAATAATTTGATATTTGATCCTGAAGAATAAATATCTCAGTAAATATCAGGGATATCGTAATTCTGCTCATGGATAGGGATATAAAACTGTACAGTTAATTAATTTTACTTTGCTTAGAAGCTTTTTCCAGGCTCAGCAATTACTAAAAAAAAGTTTAAAAACTTTAAGTTTGCAGTTTGAAAAAAGCTGCATTTGAATGAAGTCTGGACATACCTGTCTCAAGAATACAAATAAAAATTTGTATTCATATCTTCCACAGATTTCATGGTTGAGAAGAATTGAACAGCTATTTATTGTGAAAAAACAAAATGTGTTGGAAACAAAGTATCTCCTGAAGTCAACAAGATTCTTAAATTCAATGATCTGCTCTTTAGCAGCTATTTTTGTTCAATATGATGAAATTTCCAAGCTCATTACATGTCTTGTGAAAGTCCAAGGCAAAATTAATATATATAAATATATTAAAATTATTTTCATAAACAACACTGTAATTTAGAACTTAAAAAATATCAAGTCTGAGACTAGACAATTAATTGCTTTTGAAAAATTTTGAAAAAGGTTCAAACAGTTGTGGAGATTCAATCAAGTAAATAATTTTAATAAAAATACATTGGTTTTCATTAAAATGCTATTGTGATACCAACTGTGAATGACGTGCTAATTAAAACCAGTTAGTGTAGGAAAGTTGCAAGAGATTTGCCAGGTATAATGCAGTCACAGAGTTATCCTAAGGTTCCAGCAGTTCAAATGAGTACCTCAACTAATGGTTACAGAGAACTAATTTATTTGTATCAATCAACTAATATCTAATTTCACCTGTGTAACTAAGAAGTAAAATTATTCCAAGACAAGATTTGAGTCATGTCAGAATTATTACATATTCTTTCACATATGCCATGTCTATAAATCTATTTTTTGCAAGATTAAAAAAACTCTGTCTTGTTCCATGTTTCCACTGGTAGAATTGCATGGCAAATTTATTGGCCTTTTACAATGGGGTCACAGCTATTTAATGTGCAAAAATAAAACATATTGGAAACAAATTATCCAATGACACCAAGCTGTGTGGTCTAGTTGATACACTGGAGGGAAGGAATGTCATCCAGAGGGACCCTGACAGGCTTGAGAGGTGGGCTCATGCCAACCTCATGAAGGTCAACAAGGCTAAGTGCAAGATCCTACACCTGGGTTGGGGTGTCCGAGTTGGGCAGAGAATGGGTTGAGAAAAGCCTTTAGGAGAAGGACTTGGGGGTGTTGGTTGATGAAAAACTCAACATGAGTCAGCAGTGTGAACTTGCAGCCCAGAAAGACAACAGTGTCCTGGGCTACATCAAAAGAAGTGTGGCCAGCAGGTCAAGAGAGGTGATTCTGCCCCTCTACTCCACACTCTTGAGACCCCACCTGGAATACTGTGTCCAGTTCTGGAGCCCTCAACACAGAAAGGACACTGACCTCTTGGAGCAAGTCCAGAGGAGGGCAACGAATATGACTCAATGGCTGGAGCACCTCTCCTGTGAAAACAGGCTAAGAGAGTTGGGGCTGTTTAGCCTGGAAAAGAGAAGGCTCTGGGTTGGACCCTCCAGGAAATTTGCAGAGGGGCTTTTTTCAAGGACTTGTAGTGAAAGGATAAGAGGTAATGGATCAAAACTGGAAGAGGGGAGATTTAGGTTAGACATAAGGAGGAAATTCTTTACTGTGAGGGTGGTGAGGCACTGGAACAGGTTGCCCAGGGAAGTAGTGGATGCCCCATCCCTGGATGTGTTCAAGGCCAGGTTGGAAAGGGCTTTGAGCAACCTGATCTAGTGGAAGGTGTCTGTGCCCATACACGGGGGTTGAAACTAGAGGATCTTCAAGGTCCCTTCCAACACAAACCATTCTATGATTCTGTGAAACATATGTGATCTATCTCACAACTAAATGCAATAGCACATTGCCTATTGACAATATCATGCACTACAAACCTTTACTTTTAGGATCATGTTTTCATTGCATAACTGAATAGGTGTGATTTTTTGTGACTATTATGCACGCTTGCAAATGTAATTGTAGTTACAGCAAAGCTTGCTTTTAGTACTACCAACTTTTCTTGGTGATTTTCCCATTACACATACTTCACATACTACACAGACTTCAGATTTTAGACCCAAGCATTAAAAACAATACCTAATACCTTAGAAATGGGCAGAGATCTTTTTGAACTTTGTGATAGATCAGATATGCATCAGCCACTAGTCTTCAAATGTACTATAATGAGTACTTTCATTAATCCTAAACATCTCTCAATAAATGGCTTTAAAGAATCACAAAAATTTTCTTAAAATCAAAGGTTTTCTCCATTAACATTTTAAATTTTTTCATTGTTCATTATATTGTTTGTTTCCTCCATTAATGTTTTCATTGTTCACAATACTGTTTTTAACTCAAAATTACTATCAAAATAAAAATAATAATCTAAAACATGTATTGATAAATAGGTCAAACTTTTTCAACCCAGGCCTGTTCACTTCTAATGCGATCTCATTCTATGGTAAATCAGATGAATTCTACTCTGACAGCTTATCTCTCTCCACTGACAGAAGGTTAAACTGAATAGCTTGGACCTGAAAAACTATATTTTACACGTTTAAATGCAAAGAAAATTAAAGCCAGCAACAGAACTAGCTCTTTAACTGCAAAATGGATACAAGTACCTGACCTGTAGTGGTAAGAGCAGTTAAACCTGTGAATTACCATACAATTTATACAAAACAGAATAAACAAAATAAGGACATAACTGCTGGATAAGCAAAGTAGATTTACTGAGAACTGCTGTATCATGTCAGTAATGATTTCAGTGTATACCTTAAGGGATCATTATTTCTCAGAAGTGATATGTAATCTACTTTTTGTTTAAATTTAATTTCACAAGCCAGATGTTTTGAATTTTGTCAAAAAATGAAGAATCAAATGGCTAACAATACTATTTAGTTTCTGAGTAAGTAGCATATTTTTTCTTCATTAACTCTGATTAATTTTTAATATTACTGTCATAACTGTTCTGTCAAATGTAACTGGAAAAAGAATAAAATACTGTCAGTCTTCATCTTGCTCTCTTAATCGACTTCTTAGAATAATAAAAGGGGAGATAACTCCTGACAAAAACTAAACAAGGTAAACACCAAAACTTTCCTTCATACTGCTCCCATGCATAACAATTACAATGACAATTACAAAACACGTGTAAAGCTAAAGAAAATGGAACAGTGATTAAAAAGTATTTTAAAGTCTTACAGATACTTTTTACTATTATCACCTGTATGCAAACATGCATCTGATTAAAGTATATGCAGTTTAACTCAGCAGTCAGTGCATTCATCAGAGTAAGCCAATTCTCTTAGCTTTACTGAATACGAGGAGTCATCACTCCTATGGTTTTAAAAGGCCCACTTACGAAACCAAGTTGCATACAAGCACAGAATGATTTCAAAACAACAACTAACACGATTTTTTAACTTACAGAAGATACAGAGGGTCCACAAGATCATAATTTACATAATCTAAAATTGTCTTACCATGGTGTAGTTGTGGGCCACCTTCATAAGCTCTGTGCATCCTTGAGCATCAGCAAATGCTCGTATTCCCAAACAGTTGGATGGGTGCAAAAGCTTCATTAGAAAATCGCAGCAAACCGCTACTACTTGTCGGAGCTGTAGAAGGCAGGCAGCTGCTAGAAGATTTTCAATGGTGTCTTCTTTCAATTCCAGGCAGCCTGAAAAAGGATTTATAACAAATGTAAATTTATTTACTTGGTATTTACAAACCATGCAGTATTAAAGGGTCTTTTATATACAATCCTAGCTCTATAACTAAATCTACAGAAAAAAAGTGAAGAGAGGGATCAGTCTCTGACTGGACATCTCAGTGATCTGAACATTACAGTATTAGAAACTTTTATTTTTAAACTACTATTCATTCAACTATACAATATGGATACAAATAGGGCCTTTAAAGTCTGGAAAAGAAGAGAAGACTTAGGAATACTGGTTTTGTTTCTATAATGAGACTAAAATCTGAGTAAGTATCTGAATATCAACTAGGCTGTGATTTTTATTTTTTTTATTGTTGTTGGGTTTTTTTTGCATTGAATACATGCTAAAGCTTGCATTATATTCAGTAGTACAGAGCAAAATTCAGTCATTTACATCCTTGCAAAAAATGAAATAACTGTCTAACATAATATGACTAAAACCTTAAAAATAATACTTGAAATCTTCAAATTTCATGTTATTATTGGTAATGTGACTTTGGGATTAATTTGAGTAACATATGACAGGCCTCTCAAACCATACAGTTCTCCTACAAGACTTTATATTAGCTAAAAGAATATACATAGATGCCTAATATTATCTTCTATTAATTATTACTTTTATTGGACTGAATGTTGTAATTTCACAAGTCATTATTTTGCACATTGATGTCCTTTTTAATTATTAAAAGGTAAAAGAAGAGCTCCTATGTTAAGTTTCTGTTCCATCATACTGTCCAATGTTATTTCTTTGTCCCCTTCTGCTAGCTGTGTATTCCAGTTAAGCTATCTTCTCTGTTACCTGAGAAGCCCATGGAAAACGCTAGTGGGTCCTTCTTTCTACCCTAAAAGATCTCTTATTGATTCTGAAGTATTAGGAATTACAGACAGAAAATGCATTTATAGGTTATGTCATGCTTTCTTGGTACCCTTGAACTGGAACTTCAATATTCAATATTTTCAGATAATTTAGCCCTCAACTTGCAATTTTCTACTAGGCATGCAAGCTGAGTATTCTAGAGGGTTTGTGTATTCAGCCAGTCTTTTGTGAATAAAAAATATAGGATGTTTATCTTCAGTACTGGGGCAGTTCTTCAAGCTTGCCAAAGACATGCACAAATGTTTGATATTTGATTGTATACTGGCTTGCAGATTCAAAAGTTTTGGATTTACATCTACAAGATTGAGCTGCCTTTATTTTCATCTTCTCTGTTTTCCATGAATGTCAAGAAAATCCTCTAAAATTCACTACCTTTGGAGTAGTTTTTTACTGCAATTTTTACATTTATGTGCTGATGCAGATATACGCTAAATGATTTTTAGCACCCACCAGTGCTTTTTAGGTTAAGAATCTGCTTGCCCTGAGCTACACCTATAGACAGTAATACATTTATGCTGACAGTTCAGTGAGATGAAGCAGGATATATATTCTTCACTTGAGAGATTGTGATGTACATTTGCTGACCTGACAGACAAACCATCACCAGACCCACTGAAGAAAGAAGAAACACATCAGTGTACACATCATGTGAAATTATAATTCTGCTGACACTCTGAAGCATGGCAAGTATTAGTTCAATGGGATTCTGAAGTTGCTGCTGAATATTCAGGTTTCTGGAACTAAAATAATCTTGAAAATCCCATTAAAACCATAGGAACTGTTTAGTCCTGTGTATAATGTAAAAAAGATCATTTAGATGAGAGTGCTAGTTTTCATAGCAGTACTCTATAGGAATAATACAGCATTCTGCTATACTAACCTTTTTAATGTGGCATTTAAGCAATAAAATTGCAGCTCCTGATGATAAAAAAGACATCAAATTGTGATTAATGTGCTATAGACTATTTGCTTCACTATTTTCCTGTAGATTTCACAGCATTTCACTACCAGTAAGTTATCTTCTCTATTTCCTATTAATTGTCTTGTTGTCCATATGCTGATTCTTGAAACACTTTCTCCTTCTCCTACTGTGTCTTGATGGAGTGGTACTGCAACATGCCATGTCACAGCTGTATTAAGGAGAACTTACAAAAAAGCAGCACACTGTGCTAAGTGCTGATTATTACTTTCCAACAAGCATCTTGAAAATACCAGAAGTGTGAAAATTGATCTACTGAAGTACAATTTCTCCTCAAAGAAGAAAACAAGGGAAAAGAAACTGGAAGCAAGAGTCATAGTAATAGTAGTAATAAGTGTTGTTTTGCCATTTGTTTTTTTAAAGAAAAAAAAAAAAAAAAGGATGGTACTTCAATTTTTTAAGAAAGTCATACTATTAAAAAAATAAACTTGTCTAGACTTAGTTTTGTACATAAAGATCAGATTTTGTGCTCTGGTTGAAAGTAAGTTCAGGACAAGTATTTTGGGACAAGCATTGTGTTAGCACTATTTTTCAGTCATTTTCACCGTTGCTTATTGCCTGTATATCTGTAAAGTGCGGAAATGCAGAAAATTCTAAATCTCAAAAAATGTACTTTCAGGTAAGGTACAAGAGATAACGTTAGTTCCAAAACTTTTTTTCTTTTTCAATTCTGACATTTCTGGTTTTATTATTTAAATTATTATGTCTTTTTTTGAAATATTTTCAACTTAATTTTACTAGTCTAAAGGATATTAGAAAGAAGCTTACAAAGCCCTAAACAATTGGAATGTCAAAATAACAAGTTTACAACCAGAATGTAACCAGAAAAGTGAACAGAGCTGATTTCATTAATTAGCATTCTATATAGACGTAAGAAGCAGAGACATAATTATCCTTTTTACTCCAAGCTATTGTATTAAATTATATTTATTTTAAAATATTTTTATTTAAACTTCATGTATTTAAAATTAATTCCTTGAAATGAAAATATTTGCACATAGGAAGTCATATTGTGTTGGGGGTTGGACTAGATGATGTTTCAAGGTCCCTTCCAACCCCTAAGATTCTGTGATTCTGTGTCCATATGTCAAGATGTACACATTGCATAACTTTCTTTCTAGGAACAATCTGCCATGCATAAGAGAAAAAGAATTACTAATTTAGAAAGAGTTCCAGAGACTCAATGACCAGTGAGATGTCAGCAAGGTTTTGATACAGTCTTCTCACTTCTGTTGTCAGTGAGGCAGGAACAAATAGTAAGTTGTATATGTGTACAACTATGTAATTTTTAAAAAAATGTGTTTCTTTTTACAGTACACAATCTTTAATACTGAAAATTCAAAATTTGTGATTAGTATCCACAAGGTAAAAAGCATTAGCCCAGAACAATACAGTTTTCTATAGTTTTGTTCCAGTCTTCTCTCACCCTACAAAATATATTTAATGGATAGTATGTTCATTTTAGTCAGTTACCAGGAGTCATTTAATTTTCCAGTTAAATTACACTTTTTCCCAGATCTCAAAAAAAATTCTTGCACATACTACATTTGTATTAAACTTGAACAAAAAATTTCCAAAGTTGAACAGTTCTTACACCAATTCACTTTTAAAAGTGTCTGCAATGTGGACTAAACCAAACTTTCCCATTACATTGTTAAATGTTTTTAAAGTATTTTCTTCAAAACTATCATTTGTTTTCTCCAAGTGTTCATAACATTTTTAGAAAAATAAATGCTCAGCAACGTGAGTAACAATATGATCTTCCAATGTGCAACACAGACTCTTCCATAGTTGCTTGAGTACTATGATATATCAGATTATCCTCTACAGGCTGGATAAGTGTTTAAATATGGCTTTAGAAGAAGTAACAATACAATACAAAATAAAGCAAATGGAAAAAAATGTTCTGTTGCTATCTGGTGTCACTCTCATTTTCTATTAACACTATCTATCCTAAGAAAAAACACCTTACAGATCATCTATTAAGCATAGGATGCCATGAAGTCTGAACACAGCCTTGCAGATTTATATTTGCTATTTACAGTGCAATCAGGACATTTTGTACCATACTATATTTTGGAAATGTATGCCCAACAGAGCATGGCAAACAGGAAATCACGGAATGGTTTAAAATTTCAGTGTTACTGCTGACTTGTATCTATCATGTTACCAATAGGTTCTACGTATCACTCCTTCCCTGCTCCACCCCAGTAAGTTTTAACTGTGAAACTCTGTGGTTTAGGTAATAAACGTAACATGATCGCCGAAGCTCTTAACCATAAAAAAAAAAAATTGCATAAGGCACATATTCCACATAAAATAAACAGTTGTTCCATATGCAGTATAATCAGAATTCTAAGTTAAAGGGTCTATATACAGTCAGTACATGTCACTGAGATTACGTATGTGCTTATAATTAAGTTCCCACAATGTTTTGTTGTGCTGGGACTAATGAACCTTGCTTGCATCGTGAACCACAGAACTGCACCTATGAGAGACTAAACACCTTCTACCACCTCATTAAAAGGCAACCGCAAGCATTCTGCATCTCCCAGGCTTGGAATTGTAACATATGTTAGGGTCCTTTTATACTGCTAACATTTAGACTGGGTTACGGACACATCAATAACTTTCTTCATATATGCTTTTCTGTTCATGGGAATTCTACATACAGCCATCCTCCTATTCAGTGTCTCAAAGTAATCTGAAGACTTGCAAGGGTATCCTCTAAATTTGTAAGCATTATTTATGTCATAACATAAGTTGAAACATTTTCTTTACAGTGAGACTGAAAGCAAACTTCAGTTGTATTCAAAACCTTACCAAATACAAATAGAATATTAAAAAATTTCCCATGCTTTAAAACAAAACTGAAGTTATCTATTTAAGGAAAAAATACTATAAACTTTTAATCTCCCTAGGCCATATAGTTAATTAAACTTGGATATCTATTATTGGTTGTCTATTCTAAAAATACTAGCATCCCAGTAAGGTTACCATCACAATTTCAAATTATATTTTTTCTGTACTATAGAACCAATAAAACCATATATTATTACTCTAATTTCTGACATGTATCACAAGGTGATTACAGGTTAACTTCCCTACCTATGAAACCCCTGATAAGTAGGAGATTAAAGAAATGTCACTAAAAATGCCTTAGAAAAATGCATTTGCTAGCTTTTTGTTATTTTCCTTTTTGCTGATTTTGATTTTTTAAAGACCATATATGCATTTCCCTGTACTTTCATACAACTGATAAAAACTAAGGATTTAAAAATAATCAGACATATGGCTTTGCATATTGACAAACGACCAAAACCTCATGAGGTAATTAAGAAGTACAGAAGTCTAAATCAAGACAGACATGGATATTTGTGCTGACCTTTAAAGCAACAGATTCATTAAAAAACATACCAAAAAACCCAAAACCAATCCAAAGTAATAGCAATAACAAAACAACAAAACAAAACAAAACAACAACAACAAAAAACCAGCCAAAGAACCTGCAACATAAATCACTGGCAGAGCAACTTTATACTTCAGAAATAAAAAAAAAAAAACCCTATGCTAAATCTAAAAGAAGAAAATATTGAAACTTTACATTTTTTTCTCTTATTTTTAAGTTCTTGTTTCTAATGCTCTTTTTTTTAATGTTGCTATCCAAGTTCTATTTTTTAAAAAATGCCGAGAATGCAAAGACAGAAATTTCCAACTTCCTATTTTAATCTCTTTCCCCACTAAACCTGTAACTTGCTATTTGGCAAGTGTATTTTCTAAAGATGTTTAAAATCTTTTCTGGTTTTCCTTCACTGCTTTTCTTCATTTCCTCACTTCCTCCCCTCCATGAATACACCTTCTTTTCCTCAATTAGATTTTCCATTTCAAAAGAATAATTTGATATTTGATCCTGAAGAATAAATATCTCAGTAAATATCAGGGATATCGTAATTCTGCTCATGGATAGGGATATAAAACTGTACAGTTAATTAATTTTACTTTGCTTAGAAGCTTTTTCCAGGCTCAGCAATTACTAAAAAAAAGTTTAAAAACTTTAAGTTTGCAGTTTGAAAAAAGCTGCATTTGAATGAAGTCTGGACATACCTGTCTCAAGAATACAAATAAAAATTTGTATTCATATCTTCCACAGATTTCATGGTTGAGAAGAATTGAACAGCTATTTATTGTGAAAAAACAAAATGTGTTGGAAACAAAGTATCTCCTGAAGTCAACAAGATTCTTAAATTCAATGATCTGCTCTTTAGCAGCTATTTTTGTTCAATATGATGAAATTTCCAAGCTCATTACATGTCTTGTGAAAGTCCAAGGCAAAATTAATATATATAAATATATTAAAATTATTTTCATAAACAACACTGTAATTTAGAACTTAAAAAATATCAAGTCTGAGACTAGACAATTAATTGCTTTTGAAAAATTTTGAAAAAGGTTCAAACAGTTGTGGAGATTCAATCAAGTAAATAATTTTAATAAAAATACATTGGTTTTCATTAAAATGCTATTGTGATACCAACTGTGAATGACGTGCTAATTAAAACCAGTTAGTGTAGGAAAGTTGCAAGAGATTTGCCAGGTATAATGCAGTCACAGAGTTATCCTAAGGTTCCAGCAGTTCAAATGAGTACCTCAACTAATGGTTACAGAGAACTAATTTATTTGTATCAATCAACTAATATCTAATTTCACCTGTGTAACTAAGAAGTAAAATTATTCCAAGACAAGATTTGAGTCATGTCAGAATTATTACATATTCTTTCACATATGCCATGTCTATAAATCTATTTTTTGCAAGATTAAAAAAACTCTGTCTTGTTCCATGTTTCCACTGGTAGAATTGCATGGCAAATTTATTGGCCTTTTACAATGGGGTCACAGCTATTTAATGTGCAAAAATAAAACATATTGGAAACAAATTATCCAATGACACCAAGCTGTGTGGTCTAGTTGATACACTGGAGGGAAGGAATGTCATCCAGAGGGACCCTGACAGGCTTGAGAGGTGGGCTCATGCCAACCTCATGAAGGTCAACAAGGCTAAGTGCAAGATCCTACACCTGGGTTGGGGTGTCCGAGTTGGGCAGAGAATGGGTTGAGAAAAGCCTTTAGGAGAAGGACTTGGGGGTGTTGGTTGATGAAAAACTCAACATGAGTCAGCAGTGTGAACTTGCAGCCCAGAAAGACAACAGTGTCCTGGGCTACATCAAAAGAAGTGTGGCCAGCAGGTCAAGAGAGGTGATTCTGCCCCTCTACTCCACACTCTTGAGACCCCACCTGGAATACTGTGTCCAGTTCTGGAGCCCTCAACACAGAAAGGACACTGACCTCTTGGAGCAAGTCCAGAGGAGGGCAACGAATATGACTCAATGGCTGGAGCACCTCTCCTGTGAAAACAGGCTAAGAGAGTTGGGGCTGTTTAGCCTGGAAAAGAGAAGGCTCTGGGTTGGACCCTCCAGGAAATTTGCAGAGGGGCTTTTTTCAAGGACTTGTAGTGAAAGGATAAGAGGTAATGGATCAAAACTGGAAGAGGGGAGATTTAGGTTAGACATAAGGAGGAAATTCTTTACTGTGAGGGTGGTGAGGCACTGGAACAGGTTGCCCAGGGAAGTAGTGGATGGCCCATCCCTGGATGTGTTCAAGGCCAGGTTGGAAAGGGCTTTGAGCAACCTGATCTAGTGGAAGGTGTCTGTGCCCATACACGGGGGTTGAAACTAGAGGATCTTCAAGGTCCCTTCCAACACAAACCATTCTATGATTCTGTGAAACATATGTGATCTATCTCACAACTAAATGCAATAGCACATTGCCTATTGACAATATCATGCACTACAAACCTTTACTTTTAGGATCATGTTTTCATTGCATAACTGAATAGGTGTGATTTTTTGTGACTATTATGCACGCTTGCAAATGTAATTGTAGTTACAGCAAAGCTTGCTTTTAGTACTACTAACTTTTCTTGGTGATTTTCCCATTACACATACTTCACATACTACACAGACTTCAGATTTTAGACCCAAGCATTAAAAACAATACCTAATACCTTAGAAATGGGCAGAGATCTTTTTGAACTTTGTGATAGATCAGATATGCATCAGCCACTAGTCTTCAAATGTACTATAATGAGTACTTTCATTAATCCTAAACATCTCTCAATAAATGGCTTTAAAGAATCACAAAAATTTTCTTAAAATCAAAGGTTTTCTCCATTAACATTTTAAATTTTTTCATTGTTCATTATATTGTTTGTTTCCTCCATTAATGTTTTCATTGTTCACAATACTGTTTTTAACTCAAAATTACTATCAAAATAAAAATAATAATCTAAAACATGTATTGATAAATAGGTCAAACTTTTTCAACCCAGGCCTGTTCACTTCTAATGCGATCTCATTCTATGGTAAATCAGATGAATTCTACTCTGACAGCTTATCTCTCTCCACTGACAGAAGGTTAAACTGAATAGCTTGGACCTGAAAAACTATATTTTACACGTTTAAATGCAAAGAAAATTAAAGCCAGCAACAGAACTAGCTCTTTAACTGCAAAATGGATACAAGTACCTGACCTGTAGTGGTAAGAGCAGTTAAACCTGTGAATTACCATACAATTTATACAAAACAGAATAAACAAAATAAGGACATAACTGCTGGATAAGCAAAGTAGATTTACTGAGAACTGCTGTATCATGTCAGTAATGATTTCAGTGTATACCTTAAGGGATCATTATTTCTCAGAAGTGATATGTAATCTACTTTTTGTTTAAATTTAATTTCACAAGCCAGATGTTTTGAATTTTGTCAAAAAATGAAGAATCAAATGGCTAACAATACTATTTAGTTTCTGAGTAAGTAGCATATTTTTTCTTCATTAACTCTGATTAATTTTTAATATTACTGTCATAACTGTTCTGTCAAATGTAACTGGAAAAAGAATAAAATACTGTCAGTCTTCATCTTGCTCTCTTAATCGACTTCTTAGAATAATAAAAGGGGAGATAACTCCTGACAAAAACTAAACAAGGTAAACACCAAAACTTTCCTTCATACTGCTCCCATGCATAACAATTACAATGACAATTACAAAACACGTGTAAAGCTAAAGAAAATGGAACAGTGATTAAAAAGTATTTTAAAGTCTTACAGATACTTTTTACTATTATCACCTGTATGCAAACATGCATCTGATTAAAGTATATGCAGTTTAACTCAGCAGTCAGTGCATTCATCAGAGTAAGCCAATTCTCTTAGCTTTACTGAATACGAGGAGTCATCACTCCTATGGTTTTAAAAGGCCCACTTACGAAACCAAGTTGCATACAAGCACAGAATGATTTCAAAACAACAACTAACACGATTTTTTAACTTACAGAAGATACAGAGGGTCCACAAGATCATAATTTACATAATCTAAAATTGTCTTACCATGGTGTAGTTGTGGGCCACCTTCATAAGCTCTGTGCATCCTTGAGCATCAGCAAATGCTCGTATTCCCAAACAGTTGGATGGGTGCAAAAGCTTCATTAGAAAATCGCAGCAAACCGCTACTACTTGTCGGAGCTGTAGAAGGCAGGCAGCTGCTAGAAGATTTTCAATGGTGTCTTCTTTCAATTCCAGGCAGCCTGAAAAAGGATTTATAACAAATGTAAATTTATTTACTTGGTATTTACAAACCATGCAGTATTAAAGGGTCTTTTATATACAATCCTAGCTCTATAACTAAATCTACAGAAAAAAAGTGAAGAGAGGGATCAGTCTCTGACTGGACATCTCAGTCATCTGAACATTACAGTATTAGAAACTTTTATTTTTAAACTACTATTCATTCAACTATACAATATGGATACAAATAGGGCCTTTAAAGTCTGGAAAAGAAGAGAAGACTTAGGAATACTGGTTTTGTTTCTATAATGAGACTAAAATCTGAGTAAGTATCTGAATATCAACTAGGCTGTGATTTTTATTTTTTTTATTGTTGTTGGGTTTTTTTTGCATTGAATACATGCTAAAGCTTGCATTATATTCAGTAGTACAGAGCAAAATTCAGTCATTTACATCCTTGCAAAAAATGAAATAACTGTCTAACATAATATGACTAAAACCTTAAAAATAATACTTGAAATCTTCAAATTTCATGTTATTATTGGTAATGTGACTTTGGGATTAATTTGAGTAACATATGACAGGCCTCTCAAACCATACAGTTCTCCTACAAGACTTTATATTAGCTAAAAGAATATACATAGATGCCTAATATTATCTTCTATTAATTATTACTTTTATTGGACTGAATGTTGTAATTTCACAAGTCATTATTTTGCACATTGATGTCCTTTTTAATTATTAAAAGGTAAAAGAAGAAAAAAGACACAAAAATAATTTATTTTATTGAGTAAGTGTCATTCTTGTCCCTATGCACCCCTCCAACCATCATTTTCAAATTAATTCTTTTTCACATTATTATCTTTTATAAGCCTTTTACATTAATAACTTAAGAAACTATAAATATAATATACATTATATGAAACTAACATTTCTGATTTTATTTTTCCAAGCTTGGAAAAATATGTTTTAACTATAAAAGGCTTAAGTGTATATTGATCTTTCTGGTCAAGGTAATGTAGTTCAACAGTTAGATAAACTCACTCTTTTCTCCACATAAATTTTGTATTTTTGGTCACATAAAGAAAAATCTACAATTCTTAATAGTTCTATCACATGGCACTTAGCAGTTCTAAAATCCTCAAGTTCAATAGAGGATGCCATTGAAAAGAAAAGCTGCTTTATATTGCAATATGAAATACAAAATACAAAAACCATAACACTGAACATCTGACCTTTTCCCTTTCTTTTACTGTGTCTGGAGCTTTTAATATAAGATGGAAACTGGAAGTTACACTTTGCTAGGTTTAGTCGTAACACAACCTTTTGCAAAGGTTAGAGCATCAGATCAAGAAAACAGAATAATTTCATTGATTTTCCTAAGCTTATTTTTATGGTTCTACTAAAGTCACATGAGTTTCTCTTTATGTTATCTGACTTTTTCTCATCGTTTCTGTCCATCATGCATTTATGCATTGTGGTCAGAAGGCAAACTCATCAGGTGACCCATAGGTCAATGACATTCCCACATTTGCCACACGCTTACAGATACTCATTGGCTTAACATACTATTCATCATCTAGAATATAGTCCCGCTGTCTCCTGCAGAAGCTATCAAATGATAGTTGTTTTCAGGTTAAACTGATCATGCCAGTACCAGAAGGAAGAACAGTAAAAAGTGCAAAACAGTTGTGAAAAGTAGGTGGACTGAGAAATATGTTGATAAAAATAAAATTAGAAAAATGGAGTTTCAAATTTGCTTTTCTTATATGCTATTTAATTTGCAAAAAACGAGCTCAAGGGAGTCTCTGGCCATACAAAGCTGATCCAGATAACATTTGCAGAATGACATAAGAACTGAAAGGATCAACACCCTTTATTAAGAAAGGCAACAGTGTCACAGTTTGGCTTTTTATGACTAAATGTAGCCTTATGAGAACCAAATGAAAACAGTCAAAGTCACATGAATCTATTTTCCAAATGAAAATATTTGCTGTTAAGTTTAAGAAAAACTAGTACTAGCAGGGTACTAGTTGGGTACTAGTAAGATTAAAGTAAGTTTAAGTTAAAAAAAAAAAAAAATAGCATCTGTTTTATAAAATGACATATTTATGTAATCAATATGACCATTTTGAAGGAGACTGTTCACATTTTTATAGAAGAATATGAACAAATTTATACCTTATATTATATTATACCTATTATATTAACTGAGGAAGGAAACTTAACAACGGCTTCTGAGATACCTGGGGGTATGAATGTATTATAGCTTCACTTATTTTTAACTAAATTCAGAAAAACCAATTAACCATTTAATGTATCCAGGACAAGCACTAGAAAATTACACTCAGTTTGAACTGGAGTTTACTGTGCAGCTTTCTTTCAGTATTTCCTTATCCTGATTTTTTTTCTTTTTTTTTTTCCTGCACAAATGTGATAAGAAGTAGGATAGGGCTCTGCAGGATCCTGTTTTTACACAGCATTACCTTCAGACTTATGTGGGGAAGAAAAGAAGTTTCCCACAAGTGGTAGATAAGTACCTAATCCATCTAAATGCTTTCCAAGTCCTACTTATCTTCATTTTTTTAACATCAAGACATCATTGCTAGTTTGCTCAAGGGCTGTATTCACCTTTTCAGAAGGGCACTATGACATTTTTATGCAAATTCCTTTGGGATATTAAGTGTTTAGCATGGTCAGAGTTTGGGAAAAAAAAACCACAACTGTTAAGAGGATCAGTTTATGCAGTGTCAACTCTTCAGTTTCATTTAACAACCAGAAGATCTAAGTATCTATTAAAAATGTTAAACAGGATATTGAAGAGGGTATTAATATTACTGCTTCTTCAATTTACTTTCCCCTCATGTTTTTATGCAATAAGAAGTTTGCACAAGTACTTCAGCCTGAGCAAAATAAATTAACCAAAGCTTAAAATCTCATTTTGTGTTACATTAATTAGCATGAAAAAATCTGAGAAAAAAAACAACAAACCAAACAATTAAAAGAACCTTAATGGATTCTAATTGTTATTCCAAATTGTAGTCCTACTTGTGACAAATTTTATGTGTATTGCTTATGCAGAAATTTAAATGCTGATATTTAGGATGCATTCTTATAACAAACATAAATTTTACTACCTCATTACTGAATGCAAAGCAGAGAAATATATAAAAATATAATGATCATGTTTTTAAAGAAAGTTTGCTTGCTGACTTCTACTATCACCTTCAAGAACGAGATACTAAGACACCACTATATCTTTACAAAGCAACTGCCATTCATGTGCCTTAGCTCACCTTATAAATTTGAACTTAGTCATGTACACCTGTAAGATATGCATAGAAATAACAAGAGCATAAGCAATAAAACATTTTACCTGTGAGTCTAATCTTTGTGAAACCTTTTTATAAACAGTGAAGAAAGATAGGTTGCTGCTTTGGAACATACTTGCAGATATGTCCTTTCATTGGCTATAGAAAAACTGTTACTATATGAATTTTGGTTTTGGAATTATTCATTAAAGACAGCTAGTTTGTATTTATGTTCATGATCAATATATTAATAATTATATCACCAATAATTCAATGATTAGAATTTAATCTTATTTAGAAATTTTAAGCTTATTTTCATATATAAGTAGAGGACTACCATCTCACAGGTTAAAACAAATAAAGACACAAATACAACCAGGACTATTAACTACATTTCCAACAGCAAAAATATTGCACATATATACCAAATAGAGTGGGAGATTACAAGAATTATTTCCAAAAGCTGATTTTAGATCTAAGGACTTTGTTTCCTTCAATTCTTTTTAGTCAATAGACTTCAATACTTAGATTTGCTTCCAGGTACATCCTGCTTATCATGCTGCACACATCAAAAACTATTCCAGAAATTCACATTTGTAAACAAAAACAGACTTCATACCAAGAAGGAGGATGACGTTTTGTTCCAAAAGACTTGTACTGAATACTAGGCACATTTCATGGAGATTTAATTCCTATGGTTGCTTTGTATTGATGATATTAAGGAAATTATGCCACCTTTGCCTTGCAGCCACTGCCCAGTCTTCCATGACTATCTCAGATGACCTGCTTCACACAGGTCCTTTTGCTACAATCAAAATCACAACACACACACACTCTCAGTATCTGTATCTCAGGGAGAAAAAACATTTCTATTATACTAAACACAAACAAGCTCTGACCCCTGGGGGTGAAAAAAAAAAAAAAAAAAAAAAAGTCTCAAAGGAGTTTTCAGGTCTGAAGGAGCAGTATTTTACTCTTTTAAGTATCTGAAGGTAGTTCAGAAGCAAGAATCCTCACCTCTTTCAGATAAAGTTTCTGGACTTCTCAGGTGATGATCTGGAAGGTTGCACAATGGGAGCACACAGCAGATTGTGGCATTCAGAATTTATAGTGCTTGTCTCGAACAATCCAAGAGATAAGTGATGAACTCTGGCACTCAAGATATCTGTTGTGTGTCTTGTGGCATCTGAGAAACAACATCTGTTGATGGACTAAAGAGATCTGCAGCTGGCTCTGGGAGCAGGATACTCCCCTGCAATAAATTAAACCTGTAGTGCCAGTCGTCTCATCCTCCCCTTCGTTATGCAGAGACCTCAGCAATTATCCAAACAAAGACTATCTGCAGGACTTAACCCGGTGACATACCTACCCCCCCTCCTATCTCGGAGGAGCACGGAGAAGATAGGAGTTTTTCCCTACTCCGGAAAAAAAAAAAAAAAAAAACAGTGGGCAAGAACTGTATAAAAGTCTGGGACTCTATGGGTGCATTTGAAGCACTTTTCCGCCTGGAACTACTTCCCCACCAACAAAATCGCTGGATCGTGGGTGGTAACTATGCTCCCTTGCTTGCTGTCCTTTATCTCTCTGCTTTCTCCTTTCTTTTCTGTCTCTGTTTTCCTGCCTGTCCTATCCGCTCTAGGGACCTTTGCTCTGTTACTCTAAAAAAAGTTTGTTGTATGCGTGACATCTGACCTGGTTTGCGTCTTAATTTCACCATTTGGGATCACCTTTATAAAAAATTGCCATGTATCCGAAAACTGGATCGTGACACAGATCGAATCCACACTTACAGAACAAAAGGTTACAGTTAGGCCTCAGTTGCCAGAAAAACATATTTGCTTATGAGTCCACCTTCCAGCCTAATGAAATCTGCTTTGCTTTGGGCTGGATTCCACAGTTCTGTGGCTACATTTCGGTACGGTCACTGTGTGATGGGCACAGAATAGAATGGGAATGAAGTTATTTTAGAATGCAGGGTCAGGAGCAGAGAAGAACATGAAAGGTGAGGACCTCTTTCATAACTGCCACTGAGATTTTTCTGGTTGTTTTTATTTTCTTTTGGAACTGCTGATACAAACCCAGGCAGCTGAGCTCAGCAGCATGGATATGGGTACACGCCTCCACTGCAGGAACTCCACAGAGAAGCACCTTAAATCACAGCATCATAGAATCACAGAACGGTTAAGGTTGGAAGGGACCTTAAAGATCATATACTTCTAACCCCCTTGCATGGGGGTTTACTAACACCTCCCACTCGATCAGGTTGCTCAAAGCCCCCTCCAACCTGGCCTTGAACACCTCCAGGTATGGGGCTTCCCCAGCTTCACTGAGCAACCTCTTTCAGTGTCTCACCACCCTCACAGTAAAGAATTTCTTCCTTTTGTCTAACTTAAAGCTACCCTCTTCGAGTTTAAAGCCATTCCCCTTCACCTGTCACTACAAGTCCTTGTAAAAAGTCCCTCCCCAGATTTCCCATAGGCCCCCTTCAGATACTGGAAGGCCACTATAAAGTCTCCATGGAGCTTCCTCTAGGCTGAACACCACCAATTTTTTCAGCCTGTCTTTGTAGAGTCAGTGCTCCAGCCCTCTGATCATCTTCATGGCCCTCTTCTGGACTCTCCAACAGTTCCAGGTCTTTCTTGTGTTGAGGGCTCCAGGACTGGACACAGTACTCCAGGTGGGGTTTTACGAGAGCAGAGTAGAGGGGGAGAATCACCTCCCTCAACCAGCTGGACACACTTCTTTTGATGCAGCCCAGGGCACTGCTGGCTTTCTGGGCTGCAAGCACACGTTGCTGGCTCATGTTGAGCAGGAAGTAGTCCTTGTTACAGCAGCCTGTCTGATCACTTTACTAAGGCTGTTTAGCCAACAGCATAGCATGAACCAGATGATAACACAGAGACATGGAACCCCACTCAAAGGAACCCTCTCACATTTCATCCTTTCCTTTACATTTTTACCAAAACTTTTAAAATTTATTTTAAAATGTTGAAACCTACAATCACAAACTATTTTTCCAATTTCTTGAGTGTTTTTTTCATTATGGAAAAAAGGAAGTAGCTTCTATGGTCCCCATGCTAAAACTCCTGGGAAAATTACATTTGTAGTTAGAAATTACATATTTAAAGGAGACTGTGATAAGAAAAACTACCGTATTTAGAAAAGCTTCCAAATCACAGTTGCACCAAAAATGTACTTTTACCCTTTTATTTCTCTTAACTTGTAACAGAAAAAGTCAAATATGTTCTAACATAAAATTTTTACCTAAAAATATTTAGCATGTTTCTGACCATGTTCAAAATGCATTCAGTTGGAGAACTGAAATAATAAAAATGTTACCATCCTACTGATGGTTCAGCTTGATTTTGTTTTTTCCTCTCACTGGAGACTTAGAATGACAGGTAGTATCAGGTAGTATCAAAGGCATTCTCAAATACGGACCAATTTTTCCATGCTGGTTCAAACCCAAATCAATTATGGTCAAGGAAGCCTAGGAATTCATTGTATATGGTGGTAATCAATGTTGCTTTTTGAATGGATGAATATTACTCGGTGTTGTATACTTTAAGCTGTTAATATTAGTAAGTAATCTGCACAATAAATGTATATTGTGTACAATAGTAATGGATAAAAGTAATGATCTGAGTGAATTTAAAAGTTATAATTATTTGTTATTTCTTACGTAAGTAGAAACTGAGAAAACAAACAAAATTATCAGACAGCAAATTCAGAATTCTAAAGGAAATAATATATTTTAGAGTTTAACTCACTATCATGGTGTGCTGTAAATGCTGAAACTATACATGCTTTCATAGAATCATATCATGACAGGTTGGAAGGGACCTCAAGGATCTCCTGGTCCAACCTTTCTAGGTAGGAATACAGTTTAGATGAGATGATCCAGCACCTTGTCAAGCTGAGTCTTAAAAGTGTCTGGTGTTGGGGAGATGATTCCAATGTCTGACTTTTCTCACAGTAAAAAATTTTCTTCCAATATCCAATCAGGATCATCCCAGGAGTAACTTGCACCCATTGCGCTTTGTGTTTTACTCATTACATCTTGTAAAAAGGGAGTCTTTATCTTCTTTTAGTAGCCACCCTTTAAGTATTGGAACAAGACAATAAGGTCTCTCCCAAGTTTTCTTTTCTCCAGGGTGAACAAACCCAGTTCTCTCAGCATCTTCTCATAGACTAGGCTTCTCAGTCCTCTGAAGAACTTTGTGGCCCCTCCCTGGATCCTCTCCAGCCTGTCCACATATTTTTTATATAGCGCAGGCCAGAACTGAACACAGGATTCTAGGTGTGGCCTGACAAGCACTGAGAGGGATGATGACTTCTTTATCTTTCGAGAGGATTAGACAAATTCACATCTGATCACTGACTACTTAAGTAGCTTAAATTATGTAGCTAGGAGGACATGCCAGCCAAATTATGACTGTTCACATCACCCTATTATTACTGCCAAATATCTGAGTTAATGTATTAATCTATAGTAATACTTTTCATAGACACACACACTTCACCCTTCTTGAACTACAACTAGTATGAATGATTCACAGTAAAAAATAATTACTTTGTTCTAAAAACATTTAAACATGAATGAATTACAGCTAATACAATGTTGAAATTACTCTCTTTTTAAATCACATCTAAAAATATTTTCAGTGTAATACTCAACTTCTAGACTTTTCCAAACAAGTCCGTGTTCAGCTGTATTTTCCTGAAACGTTCAGCTGTCCCCAGGGAAAAAAAAACTTCCAACTTCTTTCTATCAGCAGCAACTATATGTGAAATTACTCTTTTTCATCTCCTTGGACTAAGAAGGCAGTGACAGGAAAAAGAAACTAGAAGAATTAATAATTGCCCATTTTGTTAAAACAGTTTGCTACTCCTTGGGTAAAAGAATAAAAGATCTAAACTGGCCACAGACAAGAGTTGCTGACATTTTTTTCACATATTGTGCAGTAAATAATTGGGAATTTGGTAGCAAAATTTTCCAGATACCTTGTTTAGACTATTTATGCTCCAGGTTACAGACTAGAAGGCTGAATGGGAATTTCTCTTGGCTGCTACACTGCTGGGTATCAGAACAACATCTATTTCCTTTACTTTTCAGTGTTCCTCTTACCCACATCTATGCAGCACAAAGAAGAAAGCAAACTGACTCAAAAAATACCCCAACAAAACAAAGTGGTACATGAACTAGACTGGTGGCAATGAAGCTAGATAAAACATGAGAAATGGTGGAAATTAAAGGGAAAGGGAAAAGAACAAAAAAAACATGGGAAAACAAATTAACCAGGGAGTAAAGACTGTGTTTAATTTCAGTGAGCTGCTTAAGTTTGGGACCAGGTTCTAAAAATTCCCTGATCACTTGTCACTTATCACTGAACTGTCCATAGAACTCCTAGTATTCTTGCCCTCCAGGCCACATTCATGATGATTCCTTATAAGGATGGTCACATTCATAATGAGCCTGCATATCCAAGATATATCCAAGGTTTGTTAGAGAGACTGCTGGTTGAATTTGCCTAAAATTGCTGGGATCTATGTAGATAATTGTGTTCCTACAATTGTGTTGCCTACAAATGTTCCTCAGCACTGTTTAATTTACCTGTGTGACTTTAGCTTGGAAATGTAGGAGTTTGATAAGATAGCTGACGCAGGGAAAAGGAAAAGAGAAAGAAAAAATCTAATGTGTATTTCAAAAGATAAGGATACAAGCTGAAAATAAATCAGGCTAAGTCAGAATAAATCAGGAAAAAGAACCTGATGGAACAGAAATGCAAGACAGACTAATCAAAACCAGAATGGTTCATGGCATCCAATACATGTTCTCTTTAGCACACAAAATGGTCTCATGTCTCCTGAATCTTCTCACTCTTCTCCTGTCAACAAGTATTTATAAAATTTCCTTTTCAAGGGTAAATTTAAGAAGACATATTTAAGTCTTACTTGGTCTCCACAATGGGTTAGAAATAAAAATATGATGATGTATTACCACTGCAAGTAACAGAAATTAGAGACCTTTGTTACCACCTTAAGTTTCTAATTCTCCAAGGTGACATTAAGATAGAACATAATGTTGCCATATTTGAGGTAGTTTGGGCTTTATGTGATGGTTCAAATGGAAGAACATTACAGATGCAAGTTCACATGAGGCAAATTAGAACACATTGGAATTACACCATCAGTAGAGCTCATCCATTTGGGAAATCCTTATTTACCTAATCACAGGAAGAAACCTTCAAGCTTTCCACCTCATAAAATGCACAAAATACATCATATGGCATAGACAAATCAAGTAGAATAAAATAGCTGAAAATCTTAATTGATTGTCTTTGAGAACTTTGGAGGCTGGTTGATGTAATAAAAACTGAGAGAAGCAAACTCCTTCCACTGTCTGCATAAGATTAAATTTTGAGATAATAATTTTCAGTATGAATGAAGCTAAGTATTTTACTTTTTTGCTTCCTTCTGTACCTTCTTCTTAATCTACACATACACGTTATCTTTTTTTTTGTCAATAATAAGTTGCTGTGTATTTGCACATGATCTTTTGGTGAAAACTGAAGCGAAAGAATCATGCAGTACTTGAGTACTTCCATAGTTACATTCCCAGGGGAACAACCTGGTGCTCCTGATTCCACCCCAGTATTCCTATGCCATTCATTTTACACTCATACCTAGTGATCAAATTGTATCATTCTCATGCTTGATAAAAACTACAAACATGTTCTGCATTTCACGTATCCCTAGTTTGAAACCGTCTGGACAATGCACATTCATAAATGGCAAAACTACAGCTGAAGGGAGTAGGTATTACCCTTTGAACTACACAAATGAAGATGGTCTGACATTTTACAGCCTGTATTTTCTAACCGTTTTCTAACAAAAAGAGCATTTTTAAATGTAAATTATGTTTATTTGCAGTTTCTGTTTCCTATTAAGACAGTAAAGTTATTATGTCATAAAATCAACAGCAGATATCCTGATTAAATATAACAAAGCACACAACAACTTATGATTAAATTAATATATGTATATTTAGAGAGGATAAAAGCTGCAGAGTATAGGCTATCCATTTAAAATCAAATCTAAAATCAAATATTCAATGGAAGCATCATGATAGAATACTGCTAATTTAAGCAATTTAGGGATGTCTTTTAGGAAAAAAAGTAGAAAACAACATATATTGTATTCTACATGATTCATAGGCAAGAGGAGACAAATTCAGACTACTAATTTTGTTACTTCATTTCCTCTTTTAATTATTTTATTTGGTAAATTTAGTATTGGTTCCTTTTAATGGTCTTCAGATACATTGTGCATAACAGCTGGTTCAAGAAGGATAAAACCCAAATCTATTCTGCATTAAAATGTAATAACTATTCAGAAGGAAGTTCTCAGTAGTCTACTCTGAGCTATGAGCTATTAATAAGTTTCCATTATACAACAGAGTACCAGCCTACAACAGGAAATGAAAGTGACGACACCCAGTTTCTAATAAAACATTTAAAAAATATTTTATTATTTAAAACTTTGGAAGATTTATATGATTATTAAAAGTGAAATTTGACTAAGTAATATAGGTCTACTATTAAAAAAAAATACAGCTGTTCCTTCAATTATCTCATGTAATCTGAATCATGTGCATATGAGGCACTCTTTGTAAGCATTTGAAAGCCAAGAAAAAAATATTTTTCTAGACTGTTCTCTTGTGCTTGCCAAGCCTGACGTATTTAACAGTTTGGAGATAAGAGAAAAATCTGAATTCATCCCTAGAAATGGTAAATAAGTGTTTTAATCAACTGAGATTTAAAAAATATGTAGAAATACAATTTATTAGAATGTAGAAAACAAAATTGTCAACATCTTTCTCTTTGTCAAGTATAATGTATGCTGTACAGTACCTGTATATGCAAACTGAACAAGATCCCACAGTGCATTGGGGTCTATGCCTTCCATTTTGATCTCTTCTTGCTTAGCTTCACAAACATCACTTGTAAACATGGCAGCAAAATAGTCAGAGACAGAACTGAGGACAAGTCTGCAAAAGAGTTAGAAAGTGGTGTCATTTACAGTGATGTATGCATTAAAAACTTCATATATTAAATACATATTTTAGTAGTAATTATAAATTACCAGGAGTGATACATTATTAATACCCGTGGGCAACAAGACAGAGCATGATATTCAATTCTATTTTGTTTTGGCTTCCTGCAATATAAACTTAGTGGCAGCTTAACACATGGCTATGAAACAGACATAGAAATTAGCACTTTGTCTTTCTGAAAATTTTCCAATCATGCAGATGTCCCAATTGTTAACAAAATAACCTCTTGGTATTAAAAAAACCCAACTTATTAGTGAAACATATTTCATGCTCCAGAGGTACTCTTCATTGTTCTCTGAGGTGCATTTTTAATAAACTTTACTAACAATCCTTCAGCCTTCAGTAAACTGTAAGGAGTTGAACATCCTGTTTACTAAAAAAACCCCACAAAACCAAACAACCAAAACTGATTGTGCAAAGTCAAAAACCCCGAAAAATATATCCTACAGAAGTCAGGTCCTCTGCATTACCCGTTTTACCTACAGATTTATCCCTACTGTTTTGTACCACCTGTAAAAGAAGATTGGTTAAGTGAAGCAGCTCACTCAAAGAAGCAAGACAAGTTTTTGAACTTGAGTGATAAAGATTCTTTTTGAACTCTCTTATGTTCATCAATATTTAACAAAAATAATATATCAGATATTTCATAATCTCAATATAACCAAAGTTAAATGGATTCCAGGACAGAAATTTTTCCCTTAGGAAGTGTTTTATAGGTTGAACTGAAGTGAAAGGGATTTGATAATTGCACTTAAAATTGAAAGATGATGCCTTTTGTAAATTCTGTGTTCCAGTGTTGAGGTAAAAAATGAAAAGTGAGAAATCAAAAGGATCAATTAATTTGTAATGATCAGCTGCTTTTTGTAGCTCCAAAGGCACCAAACAGCTCTAAATCTTGCTTTAAAGGCATGTTGACACAGTCATCACAAAAGGTCAGGTGTCTTCAGGATGTCACGTTTTTTCAAATACTGATCTGCAGTGAGAATACATAATCAACTTTTTCATCATTGAGAATCATAGCAGGTAACTCATAGCTTATAATGAGTTTATGGACACAGAAATATTTTCTTCACATTAAGAGACTTCTCTGCCTTTACAACAACTAAATTCAGACTGGTATTTTTCTGGTTTCTTTTCTAACACAGAATAAAACGGATTCCTGTTTTTTATTCCATTATAAGATATTTTCCTTTCTTTTATTATAGAATATTGCATGGCAATTTTGACAACTGTTTCCACATACACCTTGGATTATACAGAATTCCCTCCACATTGTTAGTGCATTTATTAATCAAAAGAAGAAAACAAATGAAAGAAACAAAGCTCAATCACTTATATACTTTAAGAAAAGTCTAGCAATATTGTGCTGCCAACTGCGTAGAATCTCACATTACATGGACTGAGAACTCACATGTATGACATGATTTTTTTCCATACTTATTATGCTAGTTCACAAAAGAGTTGAACATTTATTGTTTTTAAATCTGATTTGTTCCCCTGTAGAGGAAATCAGTTGATACTGGGTGTCTTTACTGACAGGGGTGCTCTACAGCTCTTCTTACAGCAGGTAAACATTTACTGTTCATAGACTGCTTTCCCTTCTAATTTTCTCTTCTTCTTTTGTCTATTAGAGCAGACTAACTTAATGATTAGACATTTTCAGGAATTTCCAAGGTGACAACAAAATAATAAATAGGAGAAAACAGTGTCTGTTCCTTTTTGCAATCTCTCTGGGTTCACATTTTGTTTATCCTCCTCTCAAAACCAAAATTTTAATCAGTCTCTCTGGAACAACAATATCCTCACAGGAGGTAAAATATATTCAATAGTAATGAGGTACCACCTCTGGTTTGGAAGACCTTGAGGCACAATTCACCAGTGGGTGATGAAGTGTTTGTTCTGGCTATGTTTCAAGATGTGGAACCCAAAATCTACTTCTGGTAAAAAAATAATATATATATATATATATTGGGAACAAATAAAGAATTTGCTACTCTTTTCTATTACCTGTGACCATGTACCAATGTCAATCATTGTCTATTCTGTCCTTTGTCTCTGGCTTGCTCATGAAAAACTCCTTTCCCTCCTGCATCTTAGTTTTCCTCTAGCCTCAGACATGCTTGCCAACAAAATATCGTCTTCAGTTTTCTATATTGGAATTACTTGTTCCCTCAAAGCAGAAATAATTTACTTTTTCAGAGTCAACAGGGAAAAGAACACATGCTATTTTAGGGCAAGAAAGAAAACATGGTGTATCTAATATGTGCTATCCTATAGCAAGCCATGAGAACACTGAAGACTGAACAACACTTAAAAAGAAAAACGGAGTAACTGTCAATTCTAAGTTTATAGAATGACTTGATGAATCTATGTACCTCTAGGCTCTAAGTTTCTAACAAAACCTGATAGGTAGTGACAAAAAGCTCATGTTACATATCAGTCACCCAAACAGTACACAAAAGCAACTAAGTCTCAATAGCCATGTGCGCTCAACTGACTTCTCAAAAATATGCTTTGTGTGGATCTCTCCACTGTTCATTGAATAGGAATTTTTATTTCTTTCAGAATAGAGAGCTTAAAATTGCAGATTTTCAAAAAAATCATATATATGAATGCACTTATATGATTGCGTATATATATACACAGACTTTGGCATTTCTATCTGTTAAGTTGGGGGGAAAAAAAAAAGCATATTTTACAAAGGAAAAAGGAAATAATAAATCTGCCAACAGACACATGGCAGAATTCTAAATGTTGCATGTTTTTCCCTGCTCTTTGTAAATGAAAGGTGTTCCTGTGCAGTTAGCAACCGGGAGGTAATCTTAAGAGTTAATCTGGGATTCAGCACCCACTCAGAACCATGACTATATTGCAATCATCTTGCTAATAATTAAGCAACATCAGATTAGCTCATTAACATATTAATAATTCACATTTATTGGGTAAAGAAGGATTCAATAAGTATATACCAGTAAATTAATGAGAATTGTCTCGTACTTCGAATTGACTGTCTGTCCTGTGTGCTTGGGTCTAAGACAACTGTCTGCCATGAACTCTCTGCCACAACCAACTCTCCACCAGACAACTATCTGTCAGACACTTCTACACCACCAACTCTCCACCAGCAGAACTGTACCTGGATCAGCAGATGGAGCTTCACTCTGCACTGTGAGCTGAGCATCAGGGAGCAAGTGGCTCTGCTCATCATGCTGCAATTGTTGCAAGGAAACTATGTAAAGGGGACTTCAAGTGCATGAGTCACATGGTTTGTAACACATGCTAGCTGTTAATCTCCCATCAGAGCTGTTCACCTTGCTCTGCAACTGTTTTCAGTTATATGAAGATTAGATTAGGGCAACTAAATCAAACATGAGAAATTAAAAATTCACAATTGACTGCATCCCATGGAAAAGACCCACCTAGTGAGTTAAAAATTATTTCTAAAAGTCCTACTCTGTTATTAACTACCATTACATTAATTTCCCTTAAGTCAAGTCTGTTTTCTCCATGACAGTGATTGGTAAGCAATCTCCTGGTCTTTATCTTGACCAACAAGTTTTACATCTTACTTTCTGCCCTGGTCCTGATGCAAAGGGAGAGTGATAGAGAGGCTTAGTGGACACCTGGCAACCTCTTAAGATCAACACACCACAATCAGCCACAAGCGTTCAAGTAACTTAAGCTATAGCTCTCAATTGATTACAATGAGATTAGACACATGGCCATATCAAACCCAAACCTCAACTGGATAAGCAACTTCAAACTCTCAGAAATCATCTTCAAAATTCAAGGACCATTTTTACATGTGCAAAATCTTTAACTGCTACATATTCAGTTGAGTGAACATTATGTCTGAAAATGGTACAATAAAAGAGAAAAGATCACAGACAAATTACTTTGAAAATATTTATGGCTTTCTCAGTATCAGGAAATATTCTTTACTACTCCTTCATTAAAAAAAAAATAAAAAAAATATCAATTAAGCTTAATATTAAAAGCTTACCTAAATATCCTTGCTATTTTCCCTCTCAGCAGAATTTTTTGTTGTTGCTTTTATGTCCCAACCATGTTAACTTGAATAATTTGTTTTTAAACTCATGGGCAGAAGGTTGTGTTAAATGCCACAGTATATGTAAGTGGCACTTCTAAAAATTCTGTGATACCTATTCCACAAAGTAGGAGTCCTCACTAATCTTTATCTTGGGTATCAGGAAGAATGCAAATGCCTATGCTTCTTTAATAATAAGATAAAACAGAAAATAAAGATCTCAGATTTCTCATTATAAACTTAACTATATCTGACAATATTAAGACAATAACAAGAGAAAATTTCTTCTTTTCATTCACAATCTTGGGTTGTCATTAAGTGCCATGAAAGCTAAAATTGCAAGTTGAGGATGTAGTTCTCCTATATTTTTCCTTTTTCCATTTTAATTAGATTTTCTTTTTTATTGTAATTCACTCTCCCTTCTGTGGGAGCATTTCCTTTTAACTGAATATGGATAGCTAAATTCTATACTTACAACATTATTTTATTTTTTTTTTCCTTTTGGATTGAGTTCCTATATTATTTGGTGTACCATTTCTAGTCAAAATCTAACATGGCTTAAACCTTAATGTGAATTTAGAGCTGCTTATAACATTTCTGCAATCCTCACTGGAAGCTTTAATGAACTCTCCAGCGTAAATCTTAAAGGGTTGTTTATCATTTGCATTTACTGTCACAGTTTTCTTTGCAGCATTTTTGATGTTTATTCATCACTTACAGAATATAGTATTGCAAGCGTAGTATTTTAAAACAGTGCAACTCAAGTGAGTTGCCTTCAGTCAAAAACCCCCAAATTATTTATGGCAAATACATATTTTTAATTTCATGTTGACCCATGGGATTACTGCTTGATTAAGAATCTTCTTTTACACTGGAAGTAATTAGTACTCTCACAATGTCAATATAGTTCTGAATAACTTTTACTTCCCAGTGTTTTTCTATTTCAGATGATTTTTATAAGCTGCAGTCCAGTTAGAGTTCTAAAAACACATTTGGGTGATTGTATCCTGGATGGAAGGAAGTATAAATTACAGTGGGTTGGTTTTATTAATTTGTTCGCTTCCTATCAGCAATATCTGAGTTCCTTCTGTTTCAGGCACTGTAAAGTTACAATGTTTCTTTTCTGAAAGAGGTTATATTCAAAATGAGGGGTACAGAAAATGAGAAAAAATATATAGCATGCATCCGCAGAGTGAATGAAGAAACCACAAACTGTGTTCATAGTATTTTGAAATTAGGATGAAGTGTTAACAGTGCCTATTTTAGCATAGCTCTCTCTTTAAGGTATTTTACATTTTTACATTTGATCATTACATACGTGTTATAGGAGTATAGCAAAAATAATTAGGTTTCCTTAATTCTTCAAATATATCTAAATGTCAACTCCTTTACCCCTCTGAAATGCCTGCTACAGGGGTCTTCCTACTTTCTCCGTACCCTTTTTGCTTTCTTGTTAATTATTAAAATACTTTGCTGGTTTGTACATCCTTTTGCTATTCCTTCATGTGAAAGATTACACCTGTAACCTGTTTAATGGAAGATTACATTCCAAAACTTGATGTTCAGGAGCCAACAAAATGTTTAAGCACATTATACCTTTAAAACTGTTTGAGTCACCCGAACACTAAAAACATCTATAAGACTGGGATTTTAGCATGGTGTCTCCAAGTGGGGAACTAAAGCTCAATGATCATGTTCTATGATCTCTTCTCTAATTTGATTTTCTCCCATTTTTTGGTGAGAAAGAAAACCATTTTAAAAGCCCAATAGCAAGAAATCAACACCAGTGACAAAAGAGTAACTTGGCAGTATTCAGGCAGTGACCAGAGCTTATCTGATATTCTTCCTTATGAAAGTATCAGGTTTTAGAGATCTTGAGGCACAACAATAACTTCTCTAGAGGAAAATTATTTAAATAGATCATCAAAGGACATAATCAAGATATGTGATTGGATAAGAGGGGGAAAAGAGCAAGTATTATAAGGAATGAAACCACAAATAAGATAGAGATTATGAAGGGTGGAGGGGTCTAAGGAGATGCAAAAGAAATAATGGCAGTGAAATTATTTCTGGTATATTTCACTTCATTTCATGCAATATACTGGCATTTCTTCACTGAGTTTTTACTTTTATAGAAATAGATATGCTGACACTACACTATCACGTAACACATTTTTTTGTACTTGTTTTTTACACTTTTTTGTTTTGATTTGTTCTGATTCAGAGAAATACAAAGAAAAATGTAATTCTTATACTTTTTATTGAAAAATATAGAAAGCTTTGTCCTGGTTTTCTGAAAGTGATTTTTTTTTTTACTATATTGTAGCAAATTAAATGTATTGCATTTAAAAAAATATATAATATACAATATTCATATGTGAAAACCCTTATTTTTATACAATAATGTTAGCATTTTGTATTTATTAATTTTTAACATATTCAGTATAAGCTATGGCTTAATATATAAGTTTTAATTGAATTTTAAAATGACGGTTTATTTTATCTAGGATATTTTAAAAAAAACTTTATGCAGGGAATGTTCCATCTACCTATCATGAAGTATCAAATTTTAAAGCTCCACAAATATTGAACTTGCATTGCCCTATCAAGCAGGCTTTCTGTATGTTCTCAAGAATGCAAAACAAATATTATCTAGCCTTCTTTGTAAAAAACTTGAAAAACACTGAAAAAGAAAAGGACCTGTGAAATCTAATGGTAAACATGGCTAAAACTGTCATGAGATAACAGAATTTAAGATAACAGATCCTGAGAGGAGTTAGTAAAATTAGTAGCAAATTACAACTCTACATGTCTGAAGTGACCCTTGATTGAAGTGAAATGCAAAAAGGGAGTACACAGACGGTGGAAGGAGGGACAAATTACCTGGGAGAAATACAGAGACATTGCCCCAACATGAAAAAAATGGAATTAGGTAGACCGAAAGATCAGGTGCAGATGATGTTAGCAAGTGGTGGGAAAGAAGGGTTCCTGTAATTACCTTGGCAGCAAAAGGAACAGTATGGAAAACTTTTGTCCACTGCTCAATAAAGCTTTATTTGGCTCAGTCTTTTTGTTTGGTTGCGTTTGTTTGTTTTTGGGGTTTTTTTGCATGGTCTACTTGCAGGTCTCTGTGTCTAGTGGCACGATTTTTGGGGTATCACTCACAATAGAGGAAGATGTACTTTGGCTGCAGTTAAGCAAATTGGATGCACAATAATAGTCCTTGGGACGAGAGAAGGTATGTTCAGGAAGCGATGGTTGAGGGAGCACGACAATGTCACTGAAAGGCCCCTCTTTCATCCTTGTAAGGTCATGATAAAAAATTGCAGAATGTTTCTGAAGGCTGGAAAAGTCCATTTCCTTGTTCATCCTCAAGAAGGAGTATGTGGTTTTACTATAGACTTGTTTTCTCATCAAGAAGACCATGGAACAAATTTGTGTAGAAGCCACATGCTGGATCACTACATACAATGAGGAAAATCAAAACTGAAACAGGCTGCCAAGAAAGGAACATCTACAAGTGATGATATGGGTATGGCCCTCAGTGGCCTAACCTTGGACTTTATCCTGCTTTAAAAGGAGTGAGTTTAATAAGATTATAGAAGGTCTCTTCCAAATAAAATGATATTCTAGAATTAGAAAAGCCACAATAAAAATAATTAGCTTCATCTGTGCTTGTCCAGCCATACCTGTCTAAAACAACAGAGAGTTAAAGCTATTAAATAAACAAAAACAATCAGAGAATTCAGAACACTCTTCATCTTATCTTATTGAACAAAATTCTAGTTTATTCAGATCATTGTATTTTCAATTCTACATATTTCTAGAGTTGTTTTTGCCAGGTCTTTGGGATTTGGTCTTTCAACTGTAGACCACCATCAAGTAGAAAATCAAACAAAAAATTGTCTGGAGGTTTATTAGGAAATCTAAACAAGATTTTGGCTATTATTTCATGGTCATTCTTACTATTATGGTATTTTCCCAGCTCCAGCAGGATTTACATACACGGTAGAATTGAAATTACATAAGAGATACTTGTAAAAAACGTATACTTTGTATCATTCATATTAAGCAGAGTAAATTATACCAATTGTGGAATATTTATAGGCATCTAATAAGTATTTTTTCCTGACAGTTTAAGAATGTATATTCAGACATTGAATTATTTTTTACCTCATCTATGCTGAAAAATGCAAAAAGCAAAAATAGGCCAAGTAACTGCCAAGAAGGAACAAAATGTTCTCATTATTTCTGAAAGAAATTTTTTACTTTATTTCAGTAATGTATAGAGATGTAAAATTGGACACAAATTAGAAAGTCCTTATGTTATTATTTTTCTAGTTTTCATTTTGATTTGCCTTAAGGCAAATCTTGCAGGTCTGGAACACTGTAAATGCAGATGGACAGGACTGAAGTTTAATATTGTTCCCTCTGTAATTGATATACCCATAGGAAAGATCTTTATGATTTAGATAAAAATGACATCACATTACAACTACCAGGGATGCATATATTGCCAGATTCATAATATATTTAACAGTGGCAAAAAGCCTGGAACATAGGAATTGTGTTACTTGCCAAGTCAGTGGGTAGAAATTACTGGGGACTTAGCTAAACTGTAAAGCAGATGGACAGAAGGACTGAAGTTTAATATTGTTCCCTCTGTAATTGATATACCCATAGGAAAGATCTTTATGATTTAGATAAAAATGACATCACATTACAACTACCAGGGATGCATATATTGCCAGATTCATAATATATTTAACAGTGGCAAAAAGCCTGGAACATAGGAATTGTGTTACTTGCCAAGTCAGTGGGTAGAAATTACTGGGGACTTAGCTGGCATCTGGGAATCTGAGTATAGGAAGGCAAGGGAGGAACAGGAAAAATGGCAGGTCTTAGAAGATAGGAGAGTAGAAACAAAATCTTAAGAAAGAAATTGATGAAAGAAGAGGAGAAAGATTTCTATGTTTATTACAGCTACTAATCTGAAACCAAGCAAACTGTTTCAAGTGTGTTGCAGACTATCTAGCTCAATCTGTTAGTGCTTGTTAAGAGGAGTTATGTCCTCATTTATTACAAATATTGGGATAATTTAAGCATTTAATGAAAGTTCCTGTCTGGTTTTATTTTTTGGTATTTGAGCAACAGATTTGGCTTCGCAGTCTTCCATATTGCACATTTTTTTTTAAATTATGAAAGTTGGAAAAAGAATAGTCTCTATCATCACTTAGAAGAAACAGAAGAAACTTTATAAGGTCCAAGCTACCAAGATGACCTTACAGTATTCCTTTATCCCAGAAAGTTAGTTGATGAGTTCAGAAATACATCCGTTGTTTTTCGGTTTTCCTGCTGGGGAATCATACTCCTACTCTGAACTTACAACCTCAGAAAAGAAACCAGGGCCCAAACAGAGAACAGGTCACTCTTAATTTGGAGTCTTATGTAGAGTTCACATGAAAAAAAAGCAACACAAAAACGTTAACCTGGAAACTCAGAAGTATTCTCTGTATTTTAATCTACCTCTAAGATTAGATTTTTGTTTACATGCACTAAATCAAAGGCTATAGCTAAGATCGGATCCTTAATTAAAAATAGCTATTTAAAACTCATTACAATACAGAACCAAGCACAGCTGCATATATGCTGGCTGCAGTAATACCAGATAATATTTTAGAATTTTTGAAATTGTAATGTCATTATAATTTTTATACTAGTTATTGTCATTAAAACTATGTAAGATCTTTTTCAGTCCATTCAAAGGTACATTCATGGTAAGCCAGTGCTCAGTATTACTCTACTATAAGTGTCTGAGAGACTGTATGAGAGCCATGTAATGAACTTAAGCTAAAAATGACACTGTGTTCAGTGTAGCTGTCCAGCCTCTCATTTCATAAATTTCCTTTCTCGTCACATATGAACAGCATCACAGCTGGGAAAAATGTCTGGTATGCTCATGGTAAGTTTTTTATTAAGTTCTACTTGAACTTTTGAAATCTGTACAGATATCTCCACTTTCAAAGGCCCAACTTTCAAATATCATTATTTGCAGCCACTTACATTTGTTTAAAGCAAGAGGGAAGCAGGGATAAGAGGCCACAGAAAATACTGTTCTAAGAAATAAACATACCCAAAACATTTACTTTTGTAGTTTCAATATCTTATGTTTATGTCCTACCTATGTGCAGGTATCTTGCGATTCCCAGCAACCAGGATAACGTCACAGAGCTGCTGTTGCTTCAAGTAGCTCTCCATCTTTCTGAAGGTTTGCTCTGCATGATGAACAGCCTGGTAGAATTCCTCGGAGCTGCAGGAATCCATGTCACAGTGGGGAGGCATGGGGTGGCTGGATCCTGACACTCTGTTAACCATAAGAGGAACACCAAGTTGAAAAGATATGACCAGATGTCTAGACTTCAACACATGCTTCCAGAATCAGTGCATCCTTCCCAGTTCTCATCACTAGAAGCACAAGATGGAAAAATCTTACTGCATTAGGGGGGACAATTAAAGTTTTAAGTCTTTTAACACTGAAATATTTTTTTAGCACAGACACAGAAGTAATCAGTTTCTTTTTTTCCTTCAAAGAGTTATTATAAATACGAAAACAAAAAAAAAAAAGTATATAAACCATAAGTGGGCTCTTTAACTTTTTTAATATTTTAGAGTAAAATCATTTTACAGAACTAAACAAACCTCACTTATTTTTCTTAAATATTAAAATGGACATATAAGATAAAGAAATCATGAAGAAAGCAATCCTGTGTTTCCACTGATTCTGAGAGTGCCTACTCTAGTTCACTTCTTCATGTTCATTTTACACCACCTGGGAAAGAAAAATAACCTCTAATAGACTTAATTTGTAACGAATTTAGAACATTTCCACAATTACAAACTGTATATCTACTTTTTAACCAAAAGGCTCATAATAACCAATTAATTTAGCATACAAATACAATGAGGTCTGCAACTCAAAAGAAATTGGAAAAAAAAAAAAATAGAAACAGGAGAAAAAAAAAAAAAGTTTGTATTTTTCTTTTTTTTCCCCCCTGTTATATAGTTGCATATTCTTAATTCAAATTTTCCCAGTTCAGTATTTCTGGTTCAGACCTTTACTGAAAATAAGAATATGTGTCAGCAAGTACTAGCCTTTGAGAAAACTAATGCTAGCACTTCCAAATAATTCATGACACAGGTGATAACCTCTTATTTTACAAATTGTTTCAAATGAAAGCCATAATCTTGGAGTGCTGAAAATGAAAGATTCATAGATGAAGTTGATTACATTTTTCACTTCAACTAAATAGTTATAAAACAGCTTACATAATCAAAAGGGGAGCATCAGAGGACATATTTTGGTCCAGCATACCAAGCAGTACTATCAGTAAAATAAAACTTATCTCATTGTATACATATTTTATTAAAAAAATTATGAGTACATGAGTAATTCTGATAATTTACAATAATAATACAACAGCTCAATTATGTAAGGTTTGAACGCAGTGGGTACCATATTCTAAGAATAGTATTAGACTTGTAAGATAAACCAATCTGCATTCCTGTTGCTGGAAAAATTTGAAAGGTGCATAATAATAACAACAACAACAACAACAACAACAAAAACAGCTATTAAAATGAAATACAGTTATCTTAAAACTAGAAAAAAACCTTCAGTGTTTTTATTGACTCTTGATAGATTTTAATATAGTTCAGAAAAATTGCATTTCCTTTTCAGATATACTAGTGATTTACTTTTGAATTAGTTTTTATCCAAAAGTGTTTCATATACTCTCCTACAGTCATTGTACAAGAGTCCGCAGGGAGAAGAAGGAACAGCTGGTCCATCTTTCTGTCATGGTAATTTCTAGGCTTCACAGCATTCCTTTAAAGTAGTTGGAAGCTTGCATAATTGAAGGTTGCCTGCAGATAATTTTACAGACAACCAACTCAGTTAACTTTGCACCTCACTCCACCACGCATACTGTGCCATATACAGGTATTAACTTACTAGAATGAGCTACCTTTTAAAATTATTACCCTTAGCAACTTCACTTTTGCAGCATTAAACTGGATCATCAAAATTAAATCATTAGCTGATTTAAATTAATTAATATTGCCACTTATAGGCTCATAAGGTTACAATATGTGTGAGCCTATCTATAGGATACTGAACAGGCAATACTGTATTAACCATAAAATTTCAAGAAAAATAGTTATTAATTGATGATTTAGAAAGGAATATTTCCTAAATTCTCTTATAGTCACTCTTGTTATAGAGTCAAGTAGTTTATGTTAAGATACCTCTTGCAAAATTCAAGAACCATACTCATTCTGTGAGTGAATATGTAATTTGTTCGCATGTCCAAGTCCAACCTGGACTGTCAACCATGTTGATCAGAAACTGAAATTTATTTTCCCATCTTTGGATGATCAACAAATATTTTCACATAAAACTGCAATGATGGAGCTAATCTCATTAGTATGGGTCGTGGGTAGATATTTCAAGCTTGCCTTCCCCAACACCGCCCCTCTTCCCTCCTCTCTCCCCCCCCACCCCAGTTTGATTGTAGCCCTATGCAGACTTCTCAGTTTTACTGCTGAATAATTAAAATGACAAGTAATTTACAAGAAATAAATCAGTGTCTTATAAATGAGGTTGCTAGGGTTAAACAGAGACATTTATTCCCTCCCTCTGAGGAATTTAGAAGTGACAACAACAGCAATCCTGAGAAATGAAAACAACAAGAACGAACAAGTCTGAATGGGTTCATAATGTTTGTTAATTCAGAATTTCTCTTAGTCAGTTTACATTTGAACAGACAAGGTACTAATTCTGCCTCTTGTTGGCTATTCAAAACATAGAATAATAGGAAAAATTTGGTTGGAAAATACTTTTTAAGATCATCAAAGCCAACAATTAACCTAGCACTTCCAAGTCTACTTCCCAGGTCAGAAAAAGACAGGTACCCTGACTGAATTTATACTAGTCCTATAAAGTTGCATCGGGCTGAAAGGAGCTTAGTCTACTTTGTTCTTGAATGACTAGATAACATTTGCCAGAAATTTTGCCCTCTTTCCTGATTGCCATTTATAAACAACACTTTCCACCCACAAACTCATGAAACGATTACTCAAAAGCAAGCCCCAAAGGCCCAGCACATTTAAAAATATTATTCTGAAAACTACTAAGCAATAAGCTTAGACAGCAAGTTAATCTTTTCTTTGTTTTCTAAGAAGGCCTAGGTAAAGATTCTGCTACTTATCCTATTCAGGAGCTACCTCTTTTTCATGCTCTGTTTGCATAACCAGTGCTTTAAATTCAGTCAGCAATCTTGTTAAATTAGGAATTAGTCAAAGAGCTTTTGTCAGCAAATACTAGTTAATGTATACCAGTTCGTGAACAGCATGTATATGTACCTATGACTGATTAGTGATGTGAAAATAACATCTAACGTTTCCATATAGTTTTTGTTTAGGTGCAGGCAATCTGAACCACATATGCAGTTAGACACTTGTTGATTATGTTCTGCAGGAAGTCCAGCATAAATTAATCTGAAGACTCCTTGAGGCTTTCAAAACCCTTTTTAGCACTTGTCTACCTCAAAATCCTAGAATCAGTGAGCAGGTCAGACTACAGATGGGCTTTTAATATCATGGTTCTCAGTTGGCAAGTGCAAAACCTGAACATAGTGTTGGAATTTCACACATTAAGAGCTTGCACAGTCTAGAACACTTTTTATCTTTAAAAGACTTAATCAACAGTAGAGTAAGAAAGAGATCAAGCCTTTTACAAGATGATGGCACTGAAGAGTGATACTACAGCATGACAAAAGGCTCACAAAAATTACCAACATTGCAAATGTTAAGAACACCATACTGTCCTCAAAAGACAAATGCTTTAAGAAGAACCCAAAGGTGTTGATGAGAAAATTCTGCCTTTGAGCCTTTTATGGATCTTTAAAAAGTATAAACAGAAATAAAAGCTTAACTCTGAGGTCTGGTTTTCCTAGGAAAACCACTTTGATTTGAACATGGTTGCTGTTCTCTAATCATTATGACCTATTTCTAACTCCTTTGAAAAAATAGGCAAAACATCAGTAAAAACTTAGTAAAGCATAGCTATTCTTCTCTCAATTTAGCATCCTTTAAGTAAGTATTTACAATATCTCAATGCAAGTAAGAAGAAAAAGACACTCTGGCCAAAGGTCTCCTATGGACATCTTTAAGATCTTTGACTTTTTTGTCCAAGATTAGATTTATTCATGTATGTATTGGGTTTGTGTGGCAAGACAAAACAGATTAATCATCAGAAGCTATTTTGGAGAAACTAGTTAGTAACCTACAGTTATGTAGACATCTACTTTGCTGTCATCTCTACTTCGAACAGTTGCTCATTCTAATAAACAGTAAGACCATACTACTCAGACTTGATTTTCGCTCACTGGCTTCACACACAAATAAGCTATAAGAAAAAAACAGATAAATGAAAACCCCTAGCTTACAGTAATGTTGTTGGGAGTTAGAGAGAAGAAGCCTGGAAAAAGAAACCTCACATACAGATTTAGCTACCTGTATCTTTCTCAGTAAATAGGAAAGTAATTAGTAAACCTGCCACTCCTGAGTTGCCGAGGTTTGAAAACAGAAACAGCAAACATCAGTGGTTAAAACTATAACCTCAAAAAGTTTCAGAAGGAAAAAAAAAAAAAAAATAATTCATTTAGCTTATTGGTACTATGTGTATATTTCAGCTGTAACATCAAACATTTCATGTTAAAGGCTGAACTATGATGAGTGCTGCAAGCACAGTCCCAGCAGATCGATCTTACAGACCGATTTATGACAAGGTTGAGACTACAAAAACAGAAAAAACAAAAATCAGTGGTTAAAAATATAACCTCAAAAAGTTTCAGAAAGAAAAAAAAAAAAAAAAAAAGGTGCATTGAAAATTAGGTGAGAGAATCGATGTGATTTCAAAATACACGGCATTTCTCTGAGTGCAGGCTTAGATTTATAAATGGTTTCCATTCTGTAAGTGATATAAAGATGCAGAAAAGAGTAGAACTGTATCACTGTATAAAGCAGAGTACTTTTACAGAGTAATGAGGTTTTCTACACACTCAACTGGAATATATTTCTCATACCTCCTATTGGTATGACAACTCTTTAATCAGAAAATGTAATATAATTTCATTTTTACTGGAACAGCAAATCCTGCTGTATTTATTTTTTTATATATATACTTACAAAGGACTTATCATGCAAACTTATCCAAAACCAGCTCAATGTAATTTAACATATGCAACTGCGTAACTACCTAGAAAGTACATAGTCTAGAAACAAAATATGTCCAGTTCTTCAGTGAAAAAATATGGTTTTACTATAACTTGAAAAAGCACATAATAAATATTCCATATGTAAGACTGAAAAACGTCTTTACACAATTTGTTCTCTAAATTGCTCACTGAATGCTTAGAAATCAATAACCTGTAGAATTGCATTTATAAAGAAAGAATGTCAAAAGTCATGGATCTCATTAGTGATAACTTTCAAAAAAGAGTTTTATGAAGATTTTAAACTGTTTACTTACAATAACAGTAGGGCTGAAGTTATGTTTGTGATCAAATACGCTTTTCATGCTGCTACCAGCAGTTATATCGGCTTTAGATGGAGTTTCAGCAGGTAGTTATACATTCATTTTTTAAAAGACAAAGTTAGGTAGGAGTGTCATACAAAAATAAAATAAAAAAATCCAAATACCAAACAGGACTTTTAAGTTACAATATTTCAGCTTAGAAGTGCATTCTTGCTGTCTCAGAAATTCTTCTTCTATGTAAAAAAATGTATTTTTTTATTGAGTCCAGTGCAGATATAAACACATTGTTCTCATTCTATAGCTATAACAGAATAATATATAATTTATAATTATGCATTGTCTTAAAGGTAATTTTGGGATCAAACTATTTGAACTGCAGCTTACTCTTTGGACAACACGAGGCAAAATTCAGTCAATAGGACATCTGTGTACTTAGGAAACATACGCATGATTTAATCATTCTGTGTATCTTTGCATCTTTAATATTACCAGCCTCAATAAACAAAATGTTATCTATTAGTTTATCATGTGACCTGATACAAATTGAGCAGCACTTAAGAAACAGAAGAAGGACAATGAGGTACCACTGTGCTATATTAAACTGCATGTATAGAGAAGAAATATTTTTCTTTTTTATTAGTTGACCAAAAAAAAGAGCAGAAGTAGGGGGAGGGAAGCGAGAGTTTGTTTAGACTGTGATTTTTTCAGGTTACCAATGAAACATAAAAAGCAAGAATTTTGTTTTGTCCTTCACCAGTTAATTATCTAACCTAAGTTACAAGCATAAACCTCTCTAATGTCAGTGATGAGAAACCAACACATCAAAGGATTCTGTAGGCTCCTGAAATACTTGTTTATTAGCTATTCTGTTGGGTTTTTTTTGTTGTCTTTTTTTTTTAAAGAAAAGTTTTTTAAAAATCTAATTCACTCAATGAACAGTTAGTGAAAAATCTCATCATTTTGCAAGTCACTACTTGCTGAATTCAGTTATATCATTGAAAAATGCTTTATTTTCCCTTCAGTCTTCCCTCATTTTTCCAGAATTTATTATTGTCATTAATGACACAAGTTTGACCTACGTCCTGCACCCTTGGAACTACTTACACTGTTGGGGGGCGTGTTAAACTGATCCGTTATTTCTTCTCACCTTTTATCTTCTACAATCTTCTAAATGATTACTTCAGACTTTTCATATTTCTTTTCTTCCTTCTCCACAGTCATGTATGCATAGTCTTAAAAATTACCAAAGTTTTTGCTTACCACTCACTAGTACTTCCAGTACCTGCCTAGTAATATTGTGCCCTACCTTCTGTCAATTTTACTTTCAGCTTCTCTCTCCTGCTCCCAGTAATTTAGCTGCTCTTTCATGGATAAACAACTAAACAGGCTTAACAGTCCAACACAGCTCTGACTGATAGTAAAAAACTGGAATTTCCATATAAAGAATGAAATTGAGTAGCCATGAATATGAACATACTGTTATTCAACTTTGAATAATATTAAGATACCATAAAATGCATAAAATACTATTTGTAGAAAATGTAACTGCATGTAAAATTTTCTTTTTTATTTAATTAGGGAGTGAGGGAGGGGGTGGGGCTTTTTCCTCTACAGATAGAAAAATGTAACACTGTAATGCTCTTTTGACAAGGTTAGAAAGTTTAATTTTAATATAGATGTTGTACCTTATAACTATAAACTGTCTTAAAAGGCATATCAAATATTTAACTCTTAAGGAAAGCTTTGCTTCAGTTATAACCGCTTATTAAAAACTTTATATGTTACATTATTATGAAGATGTAATACATAAAAGTATTCTGATATAGAAGTTCCCCATTGAAAAATGCCAGATTCATGTTACTAATGGGTACTTTTTTTTTCCCAAATACCTGAGAGGTAAAATGAAAGGTAGCCCAGACAGAAATAATGCCATTACTGATGAAATATCCAATTTACATGTCCCTTTGAGTAAAAAAAATAAATTGTTAGTAACTGGTTTTGCTCAAGTTACACAAAATTCCCAAGCGAGCATGCTTTTATGAAGTAGGAAGTTTGCAGAACTGACTTTAGTTTTTCATATGTTAATGTATTGACTTTTTAAAAAAATATATGGATGTCAGATCTCATTTTAACAGCTCTTGAGACGTGATTTTATTTGTATAAGGCAATGACTAGTTCACATACTCTTCTAAGTTTTAATTGACAGATGGCAATTTAAAAGGTCTCTTTTTGCAAATCCTCTCTGTCTGCAATAAGAACTGCATATTTATTTTAAAAAATTTTAATTGTAATTTTATAGTTATTTCAAATATTAATTATACGCATTTGTAAGTTACCTTGATATTCAAACACACTCAGTAAGGTCTACATACATACATATATAATATCAATTAGAAGGTTAACACTTTTGCTACAAAGATGCCATTCAGAAAAAAAACAAACAAAACAAACAAATAAACAAACAAAAACCAACTAAACCAAAAAGAGACAACATAGTAATAAAACTATTGAAATAGTGGAGCTATTACAATGAAAAGGTATCAAACAATATGGAAATATAAAATTTAAAGTCATTCAGTTTAGCACAAATTGTAAAGTCTTGGTTCACTGCAACAGGCCTGACTCCCTAGGAGAGTGTAAGAGTAAAAATCAAAAGATCCCTTTTCAATCACAAAAAGCAGAGAGACCAGGCACCTTGCACCACAGAACAGTAAGACATTTTGTACTATTTTTATTTTCCCTAGAAAATCCCAGATCTCCAAAAGATGAGTAAAATATTAGAGATAACAGAAAACTTTTTCTTTCCTACAGCTGCATTGCCTCACAGGATCTAAGACACTGAATAGTTTACCTGTGTTCTGCAAAAACTCTATCAATCAAAGCAAGATACTACACAGTGGAAAATTCTCTCATATCCAAAATCAGTCTCATTAATTGCAACATAAAGATGATCCTTCTATAAACCCTATTTCAAGTTCCCATCAGTTCATAAAAACCAGAGAAAACTTTTGAAGGAGATCTGACATTTTAAGGTTCAGCATTGTAGTCAGAGCAGGCACCTGACAGCTATAGTCTTCATCGTAGTGCTACAAAACATTGTAACGAGTTAACAGACTTCGTATTTTGGTAATAAATTACATTCTTTTTCCATATTTTTTATTTATTCTAGCTCTACAAAGACTTGCTATGGAACAACAAAGAAAAGTTGCTATCTGCAGGACTGCTCTCTTCCATCTGCAGCTAATAGTGCATCTACTGTTTTTTCAGCTTTGAATGCCCACAGAAGGAGCAGTTTGTTCCAGCTTTCTTGGAAAGCCAGAGATTAACTTAAATGAAGATACAGTTCTCCTAGCAACACACAGACATATCTGAATGACTTGGAGATTTACTGGCATATTTTCAACATTCACATTGCTAACAGACATGCGGTGGATCTTCCTGATTTTGTTTTTTGTATCTTAGATGATACAGGAAACAGAGATCTAACAAATCTGAAGCCCCAAAAGCAGATAATAGGTGCGTGTGAATCTACAGAACGAATCAGCCTCGTGAAAGGAGGAAAGCCATTCTTGGAAACAGAAACCCAGAAAGACGTCACAGGAGACCTCAAATTTTAAATACCTATGTCATTGGAGAACAACAGAGAAGCACAACCATCTTTCCTTGATTTACTGTCAGTAGTTCCTCTCTATTTCTAGCTCAAGACTCAAGGGAGACTCCTTCATGAAAGTATGGCCTAGCTGCTCTTTCTTCCTCCTCTTTATTATCCAAGAAGTAGACAAAATTCCAACCACAAGGAATCAACTTAGCCTCATATCAGGAGGAAGGTCACTACTTCCTCTGATGGGAATTCTTTCTTCCTCCCTCCCTGACCCCACCAAAGTAATTGTCCTCATTCACCATGAATTTTCAGTTAATGAAGATTTTGAATTAACGTATGAATAATAAATAAATATGTCCTACTGAATAAATTAAATCCTTTATATTTGTGTGACTGCTTCCCATTATTAATAAAAAAAAATAAATGTAAAAAGGCCAAATTATGGTCTTCCAAGCCTTTTACAGCAGACAAACAGGTAAAACAGGAAACCCCAACATAGGCATCAAACATTCATAATACACTCACACTCTATTAATCCTTGAATTACCCCATTAGAAGTGCAATGGGGAAACATCTTCTTCATTATGAAGACAGATTGTCATCATAAAACTTTTTTTAAAACTTCAGTTAAATGTTGTCTAGCATATATGGTAGTTCATACAACCAGCACAGTTGAATGAAAAAATTAGTTACGTCTCAGAATTTCAAAATGGCAGCTCTAACATAAGCTCTACTTCCTTGGAAAAGTACTCCCATTTCTTAAATGTAACACCAAAATTATTTCTTTTCTGCATTGTTCATTATATACATGCAATTTTCTCTAGTTTATTTTTATCCTTCTGTTTCATTATAATTTATATTAATTCTTTTAAAACAGATTATCCACTTTCTTTGATCCTATCCATCCAAAGTTCTCAAGGTTGGTGTTTGTGGCAGACAAAGTCGTCAATGAAGTTTAAGTTGGATGAGAAAGACCTATTTGTCTGCTGAGGCATTTACAGTGGGAGTTATTCACTGGGACGTCTGAGATGAAGAGTAAAGGATATTGTAAAAGAAGCTAGTGTTACTGGTCTGAGTAGTTAAATGGCTAGATGTGTATTTTCCCATATTCTTGCAGATGTAAAGTGTTCACAACAACTACGCATTGCTTTGTTTGAGAGGCAGCAATAAGCAGAGAGGTGCAGGAAGAAAATCAGAGTAGATGCCATACTGGAAATGAGAGAGGTGAGGAGTTCTTGTTTCTTAATAGCTCAAGCCATTTACAACAGTGTATTGTGCACCACTGTGCAGCCAAGCAGTGCTAGCAAAGACACAGACATGGCACTCTCACAAAGCACACACACTTACCTTGATGAGCAGCTGTTACTATCATAGAATGGTGTGGGTTGGAAGTGACTTTAAACACTATTTAGTTTTAGCCACCCTGCCATGGGCAGGGACACCTCCCACTAAACCAGACTGCTCAAAGCCCCATCCTGCCTGGCCTTGAACACTTCCAGGGATGAGGCATCCATGACTTCTCTGGGAAACCTGTTTATTCCAGATGATGATCTGCACTGAGGCTTTCTGTATTACTTAATTGTCAAATACAATATACCAAAACAGTTCTTCTATTACTAAAATAAAACCCTTGTCCCCCAGTGTCACCTTTTACCAGGTGGCAAATGGCAAGCTGGTTGGCACTTTATAACTCAGCTATAGAACTTCTCTGAGTTTGAGCCTGAAGGTTAAGTGTGAATAGACACTGTTATGCACAATCTGTGTTAGTGGCCTTTGTAGAGGGGAAAAAAAATGTGAGCAGCTGGAAAGACTATCCTTCTGGGTCCACAAGACTCAATGTGCCCGGCACTGGATGTGTTTCTCACAAATAAAAATAAGTTTCAATTGAAAGTAGGTGCTTAGAGGAACTTTCATAGAGAAAAAACAGCAGTATTAATAGATGTGGGCTTTGTTTCATTTAAATGCTGCAGTATTTACTTTATTTTCTGATTTCTAAAATTAAAATAATAATTATTTAAAATATAATAATAAAAATAATAAATAATAAGTAATAATAAGTAATAAATAAAAATAAATAATAAATAATAATTATTTAACAGTTAACTTCCCTATACTATGCAAACACACAACAAAAACATAGAACAGTGGAACTCTCACTTTAAATCACCTTAACTTGGGCAGAGAAATTAAAGAAATTTGTTTCATGCAAGTATAACAAGAAGCTGACATCAGGTAGTATTTTAATTCAGAAGTGATGTACATAAAATAACTTGTGATTTTATCATCACCCATCATTTATACACATGCTTCAACACAAAACGAGATTTTTACAATAAACACTCAATACAGTACCTGTGCATTCGAAAACTGCTGAAGCACACACCACAGAGAAGCCTCCTCTAATATATTCCAGAGAAAAAGCTCCTGTAACTTTCAGGCAACTCTGCCTGTAAATGTCTTAGCTGCTGCTATCAGTGATGTGTAATTCTCAAAAAATTGCTACTTCTTAAACTTCATAAAACCACTGCCAGTGCCACTGACATAGCAGCCCTCTTCTACTGTAGTCCCACAACTACTCTAAAAATAAAGTTTACTTCAGATTATAAAAGACCAGTGCTGGATTTACTAGTGGGATGGTTAAGGAGGAGAAGGCCAAAAACCAAAGGAAACCAAAACGAAGAAAGAGAACAGGTGCAGAGCATGCCCTATGTTATGTGACAGAAAAACGGCTTTTCCACTTCAGCCCCAGCAAATCCATTTACAGCTGCTTTTGCTTCCTTCCTTGCAACGGTGAAGTATTGTCCCAATGGATGAACGGCTTGCATTATGCCTAAGAGAGATGCTAGTGTCATGTGTTAACTGTCTTATCATAAGAAATGGCCACATCTGTATGAATAAACTAGGTAAATTAGCTGACACAATACTCAGAGTGTATGCACAAATATATACAAGGATGCAGATCTCTCATTAAGATGCTTTCTTCCAGCATTTTATGATATAGGCAGTTCATGTAAACCGAAATCATATATACGAATGATGGCGATGGCATACAAAAAAGGACAAGCAAGTATTTTATTCCTATTACACTTAGCATACCTTTCAAGAAAACATCATTGTGTTATTATGTGCTGATACTCCATAGCATAGGTAGAACGTCAGAGCTTAAAACACCCTATGACTGCAATGGAAATAATCTCAAAGACCATGGGAAGCCAAATCTTTAAAAATCACAGCTTAAAATTATTTCCCAGTTAAGTACTTTGTTTGGTGAGGCGGGAGATCACAACATAAATGTGTGCATACTCACCCCTACAGCCCTGACACCCTATCCTATCCAGTATGCTGTATAAATGATGCATAAACCCGTATCTTGTTGCAACACAAGCTTTTAGGAAGTTTGTGCCGCATTCAGCAGCAAACAGTATATAATCTCTTCCTGCTGTTTGATACAATCCTATCGAGTGTCACATATCTTTTGTTGATGCTCACCAATTTCATGGTTCTGATATGCCTGCATCTGTAAACCACTGGGAAAGAGCCATCTAAAATAAAGGAATACATAGTAGGTCATTCTGCCACACTATTCTGAAGTGCCAATACATTTTTTTGCTAATCTAGAAAGCAGTAACTGACAATTTTGTAAATCCTCTCTAATATTAATTTCACGGATTCAGCTTCTACACTACAGGATCACTACAGCCCTGGGAGCTTAACTGGGAAGCAATAAAGGACTATATATTCCATACAAGCTACCAGTTATTAACCCTGCACACACCAAAGCTATGGTTTTCATAGTAAGTTCAATATGAGAAAGATCTAATGTATTTTTCATACATCTGGTATCTGGTAGTTAAAAAACCTAGCCATTAATACTGTTTTGTTCTACTAGAGTATTTATAAAATTATTATTTATAGAAGCTGAAATCAAACAGTAGGAGTGGCATACTAGACCTCTGAATAAAAAAGGTAAGCACACACATTCAAGTGAAATTCAGCCCTTAATTAGCGAGCCTGTAAATATGGAAACTCCAGCCAAAGTCACAGTGTTATATACAGTTACAGAGAGCTACAGGGCATCCTCTGGCATTATTCGTGCTGATATTATAGTAGAGAAAAAAACATATTTTTTTTCCACGTTACCGTTTGTGATTTAAGTATTTTTGTAACATATTTTATTCAAAACGTGACATAAAAGCAAACCCCAGAATTCAGATTTTCTTTCTGTTACAGGAAAGTTAATTCTTTTTACCTCTTAAGAGACTGGTGACTTGCAAAGGTACGTGGAACCACATCCTTTGTTTCTCAAAAAACTCAGGATTGAGTCCTGTGTTAGGCAAATCCGAACAATGTTGGCAGGATAGCAGTTTATCCCCCTTTCCCTGACCCTGTTCATCCCCAGCTTGCCTCCCTTGGTGAACTTCCCGCAGCCGCGCTGTGCACGTGCTGACCGCCAAGACCGCCTTGGATTCTTAAAACCAGCACTGCCTCAGCCTCTATTCCAGAACTTTCTAGACTATCAGCAGTTCTGACCCCAGAAGCTTCCAGAACGATGACGTGCGCAACTGCAATGCCCAACTGCATGTTACCACCCTGAGGGTGATCCCTGGATTGGGGGGTGGCGCGGGAGTCTAGAACGTTATAAGAAGGGGTGAAAGTGTGTCACACCTTTGCAGACTCTGTTGACGAGTCCACAGGTTGGAGGCTTGCAGAGCCGGACTGTACCCCGGAAGGACGTCGCTGGAATGAAGGTAGTGATATATGTGTCTTAACTTATCATCTGCCTGGGCATTTTTCTTCTTTCCTTTTTCTCCTACGAGTTAGTTTTACAAGCCCGTGGCCGTTTCCCTCGTTAGCTCCATTCACCGGTTAGAGGGATAGTTATTGTGAGTTAACGTTTTTGTGATTACCCGCCGTTAGCGCTTAAGTAGCAACCTCTCTATAAGGCTTTGTTCTGCAGTTCCTGTCCGCCATTTGCCTGGCTTTTCTCACCACCACTGCCGCCGAAGCGGCACTCGCACGCTTTCGGGGTACAGAAAGATTAGTCTTCCCCGAAACCCACCGAGTGGAACAAGGCAGTACCCTCTGCCTTTAGCTTAATAGTTCATGGAAGATGAAGTGACTGAGACACTTTCACGCTCTTTCACCTCCGCAAATAACTCTGTAGACCCCAAAATAGGTGAGACCTTCCCCTCCAGAGGCAGAGAAGAAATTAAGTCCAGAGCATGAGAGCTCCGCTCACAGAGTTAGCTGCAAAAAACACACAGAAGGGAGACTTTTGTGATCAGGCATTTTCCACAGGACATATGCAAAGGTATTAAGTAAATATTTAGCTTGTTTAAAGATACATATTTCTTGTCCTATATTGGCTAGTTTATGAGGAGTTTTATTCAGGATGATAGTTTTTATGGATCTCTGTTTTATGGTACTTAGGCTTTTGCATTAAACGTTTAAAGAACTTGGATGTCTTTTTTAGGTACCCAGTTGTAGGTACCTATTATTTATGTATCCATATTTAAGTATTTAACATTGCGGCAACAAAGCCTCCTTTGGAAGCTGAGCTCCAAGAACGACAAAAGGAACTTTTAGATTCCTGAACTAAGTTTGTATCTACCGCCTCAGTGCTGGGGGCTCTTTTATGGTCTGTTAATCTCTCTGGAGCAATAACTTAACCCCTAATGGGCCAGGTATCAGGTCACCTTTGTTAGGTTAGACTTGGTGGCACTGAGACCGGTTTCTGATCTTGTCCCCTTCTGGCTGCACCTCTCCTTGGCAGTCAATCTGGAGGTTGCTGGGGTGAGACTGTCAACAAGCAGGGCCCCCAGCCAGTGGGGTGTCTTGGCCCAGGTAGAATAATGAATGAATGACCTCAGGTCAGATCTGACTTAGTCCATAAAAATGGAGCTCCTCCTGCAAAGTCCTTGGTTAGTTTTTCCCTTGGAGCAAAGGGTCTGTGAGGAAGCTTGCCCCTTAGGTTGGGATGCCACCTAAGGAGACTTCTGGAGATTAGAAGGTCTCATTATTAGTGATAATTCTACTAGATGCATCTTTGAGTGAGATTTGCCCCTCTTGGGCAAGTGATTCCAGGTACTTGAGGGGGAGGCTTTCCCTTTTTCTGACTGAACGTGCACATGTGGGATTGTTATTATCTATTAGCCAAAAAAGCTTAGGAATTCTTAAGTAGTTGTCCCATAATGTATTCCCAAATGACATCTGAATCTGTGATATTTTTATTTGAGTGTTAAATAACATTGATTGGAATAAATATTCATTCCTAGTAAACTCCTGTGTGTCTGTGGGTTCCTCCATTAGACTGCTCACTTCTGAAGTCAAATTTTAATAGCTCTGATTTCAGTGAACCTGAAATAGTGGATTTAGCTCCTCAGGGTTTGTTTGCTTGCCACACATTGTGGCCATCAGAGTACTCCTTTGTATCAGAAGTTGGGGAGTGCTGCGGGGGGGGGAAGGGAAGAAGGGTATTACATGTAACAGGAAATCCTGCTATTAGTTTAAAATTAAAAAAAAAAAAAAAAAAAAAAAAAAAGTTAAAAAGACTTTCACAACCCAAAGTATAGGTAACTGTGCCAGTCTAAATTAGTTTAAATATCCTTCTCAGTGGTATAGTTGCCTTTATTGTCCTGTGCATTGTTTTGGTAAGTTCGTTATTTATGTAATTTAACTGCTAATACTCAATGGCAGGCATTATCTGCTGTCATATATTCTTGGTTGAGATGATTTTGATGAAAAATAATTTCCAATCATGATTGAATGTTTCCATATTTTTGGCAGCTATAAAACAAAGAGAAGGCATTGATGCCATAATCGCTAGCCTACCTCTAAGAATTATATAAATGTGACAATTTTTCAATAGTGAAGTAGTTTACACAATGTATAACTGAAATTCATTTAATTTAGTTGTCACTTAAAAATCCACCTTATATAAAAAGGTTATATAACTGGGATACATCAAACTATCGAACACATACTTTAGAGCACAATTAGGCAATGTTATAGTTTAATTTATTGGCCAAAAATGCCTGTAGGTTAATATTGCTTTATTGTCAGCCTTTTTCCTACACCTGAACAACTTACGTATACAGACTTAACTGAAAAATCAATACCTATGGCCATTATCTCAGGTTTCATTAGGAGCACTGTAAAACAAGCACCAAATTTCCTCCAATCTTTTTATACCAAAGTGAAGATAAATTTTCTGTCACTTTATACCATGCAATCTGTTTTTTAAACAAGAAGCCATGTTAACGATAATTATTGGATTATGCATTATTTTCATGGCTTCTCAATAAAACACTGGGACTTCCAGAGAAAATTCAAGAACCTTTACCTCACATGAGTAAATTCCAAACTAGACTTTTTTTTTTCTTACTTGATTAAGATCTTTAACTCCTTTCTAATGAACAATTAAGGCAGCACACCTGTACTTTTTACAGTAAAATATCTTTATTTCCAAATTATTTTGACAATCCTCATATTGATTACCACTACATTTTTGTAGCCAGAATCTAAACCAAGAGCTAAAAGTAAATAGGGCAATAATCCTGTGTATTTTCTCTGTAGACTGTGTGACCATAATAAAACAGTTACTAATAAATGTTGGCTGGATGATCACAATTTTTAGTTAATATATATAATGAAATATGTAACTGCTTTATGACACTGATTCTGAACTACATCTGCTAATAATTTTTATTTCTGCCAAGCTTTGCTATGATGGAGTATTCAATTCAAAATGTTAATATGTGCTTGCACAATTATTTCTGGATTTGTCAGCTGTTTTATTTGGATATCTGTCAAGTATGCATTATGTTATTGACAGGACATAGTTTTACAAGAAATTGTAAGTCATTGAATCTTTTTCATTGTGATTGACACAATATTTTCTCTCATCATCAAAAACAGGGATTAATTTATCCCATAATGATATAAAATCTCTCAATCCTTACATGAAATCACAACAGATTGCAAAATACTATTCATTCCTTCTGGACAGACCTTTCTTGTCTAAAACGCCACCATTGGCAAGACTTCTACAGAGGTTATTTCAAAGGTGCATGTTATGCTGGGGAACAACAGCAAAAACAAACACAGAACAAAAGAGAGCAAACACTGAACAAAAAATCCACCCATCAAACAAAGAAATAAAAAAAAAGCAACAATACCCCACCAAACCCCCAAAATAACACAGTTCAAAAAACAGTCCAATATGTGAGTTTGAGCTCCAAACTTGTTCGTGTTCAAGCTTATCCTGCTTGTGCTTATCTGGAAGAATCTCATCCGTAAAACACCATCAGGACATGTAAACTAAAAAAGCCTGACTGCAAAGGTTATGCTTGCCACTATATGCTGTCAGTGGATCAAATTTATTTTTTTCAAAATGACATTTTCTTAGAACTCTGCTTACTTTTAAAATAGTATGGTAACTTTTTTTTTTTTCAGTGATTAATAATATCTTTACCGTTATGGTTTTAATTGAATATAAATTTATTATTGTGTTGTATATGTGTATAGCTATGCACAAGTACATAACAAAAAAAAAATAATCTGTGTAATCTAATTCTGTTTACAATAAGAAAGACTAAGGGATTTTGTTTGGAGTTGCTTTCTTCATTTGTTTCCCTGAGAATATATTTTCTGACAATTTAGAAAATAATCGAAATAGAAATCAAGAAAAATTTGTTTAGTGCATATTTTCATGAGCATTTCAGACTATAAAAGTATTCAGGAAATAACGTAATCCTCTGATGTATTTAGCAAGAACTCAGTCTTACACATGACAGAACTCTTCATTCTGTGGTAAACCTGCAGTGTTGCTGAAAAGCAGGTGAAATGTAAGTAGTGAACTCAAGAGCATGGAATAGTTACACTTTAATGTTACAAATCACACAGCTCGAATTTACCTTGATACTTCAATGCTTGCAGGTAAGTGCTTCTCAGTTCTAACTCTGTTTTACATTTAGAATACAACTGCAATATCCAAAAGTACTTTGGTTGGATATTGTGCAGGTGGCTAGTGTATTACTTCAGCACTTTAATTGTGAAACTTGAGAAATTACCAAGTTGTAAACGAACAAATACTGTTATGAGAAATCTCGGTGTTTAAAAAGATTGGAATGAAAACTTAGCTTTCAGAGCAAGAAAATCCTGAGAATAATTAACATGAGCAAAAGTTAATTTGCCCACAAGAGGCAACTAATTAAAGACAATGGTAATGGTATTCAAAAGTCTTCAGAAGATCAGATTGCTGCTCACAAATACAAAAAAAAAAAATTGTTTTAAAAATGTACGGCAGTCTTAGTAAACAGAAAATCTGAAATTTTGATGGAAAACCTTCAATATACACTGAGTTTATTAAGATTTCAAACAAATTACACTACTGTATTTCTGGTATTTATTGAAAAGCAGTCAAAATATGATTTGCTTTAGTTTTAATATTACTGCTAAAGTGATAGTTATTTATTACAATAAATAATAGGCCTCTAAACTTTTTTTAATATATTTATTCCATGTCCAGCTCGGTCAAATACAGAAATCGTGTTCTTTGGTATTCTTGAACCGATTCTGTGATCTTTTTTTCAATGGCTGTCATGAAAGCAGACACTCAAAGACGCAGTAGTGGTTATGTTTCTGTTACAAGGCACTGAGGAGCAGAAATAATTTACTTATTGTTAGGAAAAATACTGGGTGGATCAAACGGTCTGAGAGAGGCAAGGCTGCTGCAGCTCCATGACCTCAGGTGCAACCAGTATCAAGGCAGAGCATGTATTCCCAGCAAGCCAAAGCACAGGCAACACACGCCACATAGATACATGTACCTGTATCTATACCTGTACCTGGCTAAGTCAGATTTCATGTTATACTTAATGAAGTTCTTCATACAATAGAGGAAAATATTGACCAATACAGCACTAACATAATTCTTAATGGTTCTTTTATGGTGTCTTGAGATGTGGAAGCTACTGACTGCATTTTCTTAAAAGAAAGGTAGAAAACTAGCCTTGTACCTTTCATGGATAGAGAGAAGACCTTGGTATATCTGGTGAGCCTGATCACTTTCTCTTCTGGTGTTTTCCAAACATGTCATCAGGCATTTGTTATTAATTTTATACATGTTGTTAACATGTATAGTTAAATCTTTGTGTGTAATATATATGCAGTTTGTGTCTTTTCACACTTGCACACGTGCTCATATATGTATATTTATGTACACACGCATACCTGCACACACACATACAGTTCACTGCACAGGAGTTTTTAATACCAGGTTTTTGTTTTCTAATTGCTATAAATATTGCACGTTTCTCTTTTAAAATTAAAAAATGACAGAATATGACCAGGGCAATTAAAAAGAGTAAAAACAGAAGTACTGTTAATAATGCTAGTAGCATTGCTGAGTTACAGCAGGAGGAATTCAGTAAGGCCATCATCATTGGTGAAGTTTCAGGTGATTCATGGCTAGGTCCACCTACTTCACATGCTTTTTGCACAGTATTTATGATCATAGCTGTCAGAGCATGGCTTTGTGACCTCCTCTAGACTGGCTAGCTATAATTAGTTAATGATACTTTGAAAGGAAAGAAAAAAACTTGAAGCGATGCACAGTATGTCATGACCCAACTGCATTATTAACTGCGTCATCTGCCTATTGAATTCTTGGTACAGTTCAAGATGCTATTATGGATCTCAGGGACTATATGGCTAGGTTATTAATTCTCAGAAGGTATCAGTAATCCATTGTACATCATTTCAGTCCAGTTCAGCTAATGAACTTGTGGTAGCATTGAATTAGATTTTATGTTAAGCTATTCTCAACCAGAGATTTTTGCTCACTTATTAGTGAAAAACTGGAAAAGATGCCTTTCATTTCCTACAATGCATTTTCATGTGTGACACATTTAGGAAGGACATAAATATACAAGTAACTGACTGCTTTAATTTTCTTACACTTGAACTAAAAGACATCAAAAGGGTAACACTGGTACAGCACATCATGATTTCCTATGATCATTCTTCCTAATCAGTTAGTTTCAACACCCTTGCCTGGGCAGGGACACCTCACACTAGACCAGCTTGCTCAAAGTCCCATCCCACTTGGCCTTGAATGCTTAAAGGGAGGGGGCATCTACAACTTCTCTGGGCAATCTTTACCCTCATAGTGAAGAATTTCCTTCTAATGTCTAACCTAAATCTTACCCCTTCAGTTTAAAGCCATTAGACCCCCTTTAGATACTGGAAGGCCTCTACAAAGGTCTCCTAAGAGCCTTCTCTTCTCCAGGCTGACCAACCCCACCCTCTCAACTTGTCTTCATAGGAAAGCTATGGTGACATTTATCCATACTAGTAAACAAAATGTATCAGAACCTGTCCTTGACGTGTAGCTGGTACCCACTGTGATAAAATCTTCCCACTCCAAAGCCTGGTGATTTTCCCTGTCAGGAACCATCCCTAGGCTACGCTATTTCTTAGGTCATGTTGAGACACTAGGGCAAACCTACATCATGATTTTTGCTAGCAAATGGCTTAGGTGATAAGAGGCTGCTTGAGCTTGTGTCCTGGTCTGTGTTGTTTACAATACACACTTAGCCAGATGCTCTTTATTCCCCAGTGAACACTAAATTCATCACAATTCACACAAAAGTAAAAAGGTAGCTACTGAATTGATATTTATATTTTAACATTATTTTCAAATAACATGTTAAATGAAAGATCCCAGAAGAAATTAGCTTATTAGCATGTGATGATTTTGAGAAAAGCTTTAGCTAGGATAAATGAGTGATATTTCTTTTAATGATTTTTTTTTTCTTAATTTCATACTTTTGATTAAAAATTAATAATTACAATATTAAACTTTTATATGTGCTAATTATATTTTGAACAATACATTTGTCTTGTCTTGCAAAACCTTGTAACAGTCAAAATATTGAGTCCTTCATGTTTAAGCATGGCTTGAGGTGAGAGGCAACAGGGTTTTTTGTCAGCTTTTTGTCAGCAGGATGGATTGTGTTTTCAAAGTTCTATGAGGGTGTTTCATTGAAAGAAAAAGGATTTGTCTGGACTGTCATGTTGTGTATTCTTGAAAGACCATGTGTTCAAACATGCTGGCAGATTATTTTGAGTTACAAAGTAGCTTCAAAACCTACAAGCAACTTCCAACAGCCTAAGTATATTAAGCTGAGAAGCTAAGTTAAAGAAAAATGCAAACAATATATGGAAAATAAAACTTAAATCAAAGCATTTAAATCACATTAAAAGACTTAGATTATTCATTTACTGTGTCCTAAATTGAAACAGCCTAATACTTGAGTGTTCACACTTCTTTACAGGCACACTGTGATTCTCCACACAGCCCCTCCAAGAGGGAAAGGGAAAAAGAGAATGCTGCATTTACTAGCTAAGAGGAAAGGAAGGACCCCCATTTTTTTCATTAGCACAGGTATATTTTACATGTAGATTAACACAAAAAATTCTAAAAGGCAGACTTAGGATAGATTTTTGCATAACTGTAATAGCAACACAGAAACAAAATTCCAGTGTGTCAGAGTTGCAAATCCAACAGGATAACTTGTGGGGTATATACAGTTTTGTACTATTGTGAACTACTTTCTACTTCTAAAATAGTTTAACTTTGTATCCTTGAAAAAAATATTTGACTTAATTTTAAAAGAATTATAGTGTTAATCCATTTAAAGGTTTTGGCACAAAAAAACAATTGCGCACAAAGCATTCTACTCTCAGAAAAAATGGATGTGTATTCGATTGCTGGTGGCTTTCACAAATGAAAAAAACACAAACAAACTTTGAAGAATAAGCTATTGTTCTCAAGGAAAAATAAATTACTAAAAACCCCTCCATTTTCCAATTAAAAAATCAAAAAAATGAACAAAACCCCCACAACAATAACAAAACAAATCTGCCTAACTTGAAATGGTGCTTCTTGTCCTAACAGTATTTTGAATACATTCACACATTACTCATGGTGTGGTGCTTATGCTTACATACCAAACCAGCAGCTATTTGGCTCTTGGAACCAAATGCAACAGAAGAATACATTTATGTTATATTGTAAGATTGGCTTTGCACCTGGTTTCAATTCCAGTTCACATTGATAAATTCCTAACCCCAGATTATAATACTCTCTAGTTTAGAGCTTTAAACCCTTTAAACATAAGGGACACAGAACCAGAGCCAATGCAGCCTTCTCATCAAGCTCTATTATGATGTCCAAATGGATAGTAATTCACAGATGAAATGACCCCTAATGATCTTAACAGCTGTTTGTTGCCATGCCCTGGCAACCACTAAACCAAACAAATCCACCGTTTCTTTTTACTCCTGAAAATACTGTCTCAGCAGTGACTTGCCTTTTCAATCTTGCACATGTGCAGAACAAGGCAGGCCAAGTCACCTGTAAAACTACAGATCTAACATGTTTTAAGAGCCATGGTAGCAGATATTGTAGCCTTTTTTCAGTTCATCCCTGGCTGGTTGAAGAGAGCTGCAGCTGGGAAGAAAATAATGCCAGGTAAAATCTGCCTGAGGGTGACCAAAATCCAAGGTATATAAGCCTAAATTAGAAGCCTAAATTAGAGTTAATTACAATCATAGATATTATGAGAGGCCTGACAGAATGCCTATTAATTCCAGAAATTAAATAATACAGTGCATATCATTTTCCTCTAGGTGGAGGGGTGAAAAGAAAAAAAAAATAAATCTTGTTTTTCTTTTCATGAGAGCTATGGTGCTGGAGGCTGAGACATCTAATGGAGCCAGCAGGGAATACCAATGAAAGGGATGAGATTGAATTTCTGTATACTGTATAACTGGAAAAGCCTCCCTCAGTACTGCAGACTAACACAAATAGAGGACAGAGGTAAAGAGACACATACCCATTCTGGAGTAATTCATCTGCCTACTTGCCTTTGGGAAAAGTAACAGTCTTTAACGGCTTGGGGTCAAAGGAACCTGCTGAGACAGTGGGAGACTTGGGTCCTTTACCCAGAACTCTGGGTTCTGTGCCTATAGCTGTCAAGCCCAGGAAAGCTTTTTATTGGTTTAATTAAACACTGTTCTGACCTGGAAGCTCTTTTTGCTAAGTCAAAGGTAGAGTAGGCTGCCATCAAATATGTATTTGCCAAAGAGCCTGAGAGCAACAGAGGCAGAAGGAGCCCCCACATGCGTCAAGTACACCACCATGCATATGTGAATGCATTACATGATGCAGAACATAGAATCATATAACCATAGAATGCTGGGTTGGAAGGGACCTCATGGATCATCTGGTCCAACCTTTCTAGGTTATATGAGGTGGCTCAGCACCCTGTCAAGCTGAGATTTAAAACTGCCGGATGTGGGGGAACCTACTGCTTCCCTTGGGAAGTTATTCCAATGTTTGACTGTCCTCAAGGTGAAAAATTTACCTCTTGTGTTCAATTGGAATTTCCCCAGGAACAACTTGTGCCCATTACCCCTTGTGACTCCCTGTAAATAGGGAATCTCCATCTTTGTACTAACAGCCTAGTACTTAATTCATAAAAGCTATCTGAAAAAAACACTCCTGAGAAGAGCATTGACTTTAATAGAAACACCCTCATGCTTCAAGTAAATAACATTACTGTATATTTTCTTGATCAGAAAGGATTAAGGATTTACAAGACAACTTCAAATCTCAGCCCTGGAACCAAGGAGGTCAGAATTGGATGTTTAGCAAGGTAATGTTTTTGCCGTGACTGAAGACTAGGGTACTATAAGAAAATGCTTTCCTGTGTACATAATATTTGGATTGTGATCATATCCTTTGTCAATATTCTCTTTCGGTAAATAAAATAAGGTAGTCTTGATTATTAATTGTCTCTAAAACATAACTACCAGATCATTCTTTTATCCTCTGTTTTTTTTAATTGTTTTGCTTCGTTATCCAATTCATATTTTTCTCACAGTGGATTCCAACATAGGGCAAGTAGTTATTTTGATGGTTTTGTCAGCACCATGCATTTACTTTGTTTCTATATTCTTAGTTCATCTTTCCTTCTTCCTGCATTCAACAACTGTTCACTCTCCCTTTATCTGATTTTTATCTTCCAATATGCAATTTCCTATCTTATATTATTTATTCTTAGCAGATATATGTGGATACCTTGTTATAGCCTGTATTCAACAGATTTCTCACTGCATTATGTCAGTACTAGCAATTATACTGATTTATCTATATCACTGGATAATTATTATGTAAGATTCCATAATTTCTGAATCATTTGCAGACAATAACAAGAAATTATTTCTGTATTTTCTTTGACTAATTATGTATTTATGTATGTTGACAGTATAAAGTCTAGAGCAGGTAATGTAACTCATAATTCATTTATCTGGAAAAAAAAACACAGCTATTTTCTTCTTAATAACAATCTTAAGAAAGACTAATACAAAATCTTACAGATGTCAAAATGTATTATTATCACAGTTTGACTCAGGTCTGACAACAATGCTCTGGCTCCTCTCCCCCTCCCACCCAGGTAGGGAAGGAGAGAGAGAAAAAGAGAGAGACTTGGCTGGATTGAAAACTAAACTACACAGCTTTAATTAAAACACTAATGAATGATATAAGAGAATATATACAATTATATACAGATATATTCAGGTATGGGCAAAAGCCTCTCACCTCCCCCCACCCCCAGTAACTCCCACAGCACTTCCCTGAACTGGGAAGAGTCCCGAGGAATCCCGGAGCTGCTGCTGGAGAAAGCACAGAGTGATGAGGGTCACGAGAGCTCAAGATTAAGGGTCGACGGTGGACACAGTCCTCCCCGGATGCCGGCCATGGACGGAAGAGAAGGGAAGAAGAAGAAGGAAGGAAGCTGTCTTCTGTGGTCTCTGACCTTCCTCTGAGCTTACGTAGATATATGGAATGGAATATCTTTGGCCAATTTTGCTGTCTGTCTAACTCAGCCTCCTATGGGGGGGTTACAGATCACCCCATAGTGTCTGAGCCGGCAGAGTGAAGGTGCGACCTTGAAGCCTCAGTAGTTAGAAAAACCTTCCAGTGTCTTATCAACCTAGAAGAACACACAGTTGCTAGTTAAAAGAAAGCTTACTGAAGGAAAAAAAAAAAAAATCAGTAAAAAGGAAAATTGGCTTCATCCTGGCTCAAACCAGCAGTGTTATAAGATTGTACCTATCTCCTGCTTTTAAAGAATATTATTTATTTATTTGATGACTCATCTTCCATGAAGGTCTTGTTTTCCATTAATTCATTTATAGTGCTCACTATTCTTTTCTTTGTGTTAATGTGAGGCTAATTAGCCTGTAGCATCCTTTTTAAATATTAGAAGAAACAAACTTTTCCTTAGACCACTGGATCTTCCCCAACATTCTGATTATTTTAGGCTGACTCAAATATTTGTTCAAGGATTCAGAGATTTGTTCAAGTTCCCTTTTAATAAATGTATATATTGCTCATATATCTGCTATGTATTATTTACTTTCAATAGTTAATTATTAACATCCTCAAAAATTAAAACCAGATCAGGAAACATGTACATGAAAGAAAACTTAATAGTGCACCATATCAGACATAAGACTTGTATTTTCATAAGGGCACTATACCAAGTTCTGCTTGCAGCAAACTCCATTTCTTCCTAATTGTTAGAAGAATGCCTCCTTTTTCTTCTTAATCCTGCTCAGAGTTTTTCATGGATATCTTTAACCTCCTTTATATGACTGAAGTTCCTGACTGCAGTTTTCTAGTGTCTCTTGACTGTATCTAAGTTGAAGGACCAGGCTTTTTTCAGTGATGACCAGTGATAGGACAAGGGGCAATGGATGCAAACTGGAACATAGGAGGTTCCATGTAAACATCAGAAAAAACTTATTTACTGTGGGAGTGACAGAGCACTGGACCAGGCTGCCCAGAGAGGTTGTGGAGTCCTCTTAACTGGAGACATTCAAAACCTGCCTGGACATGTTCTTGTGTGATGTGCTCTAGGTGAGCCTGCTCTGGCAAGGGGTTTGGACTAGATGATCTTTTGAGGTTCCTTCCAATCCCTAAGATTCTGTGATCCTCCGACACCTTTCAGAACCATTTCCATGAGGGAAGGAAAACTGAAAGGCAACACTCTTCTAATTTTTATGTGGACTGGTGGTCATAACAGCTTGATTTGAGTTTCCTGAGTAATTGCTAATTTTGCAGGCATGCAGGAATAAAGTTCATGTTTTAAATTAATTAAAGGGGAAATGGAAATTTTTTTAAAGGAAAACTCCACTGCTCTGTGTATTGTAACCTTGTCTTCAGTCCTGTACCTGGCCTTGTCTCCTTTTCCTCCTGATACCCCAGAGGGACCCTGGCCCTGCCTCATTGCATGCCATGCTGGGGATGTCAGCAGTCCCAGTTACCAGCCCTGGTCTCTGTCTGCTGTGTTTAGATACTGTAGGGCTGTACCTCATCAGGGGGTGCACTCTGTGCTGTGGTCATTCTTGGCTTCCTGTTCACCTTACCATAGGGAGCAGTCCCTGATCTCCCTACTCCCAAAAATATACTATATACCTTCACAGTAAGATCCTTTCTGAAGACCCATTCATGAAGTGAAGGTGAAAATTTCAAGAAAAACTGCTGGTTGTTTTATGTTTGAGTTGAGAAATAGCTCTATAAAAATGTTCTGTAAAGTTTATTTTTTTCTTCCCATTCTGCTCTCCTCTGCTCTCTGTTGCTATTTTACAGGCAACCATGGATGAAATATCAACTCAAAGCTGGGGCTTTTCCTCATGACATCATATGAGCTTATTCTCATTACCTTTCTATAGGAAACTTTTAGTGGTGGGGGTTGGGAAGGGAAAAGACATGAGGAGTACCTTTCAGAAGAGCTTTTTGCATTTCTGGTTAGGGAGAGGGATGAAAGAATTTGCAAGCAATGAGTTTGATGAGGACAAGCAGTAGCATAAATGACTTACAACTATCTGCATTTGTTAATGAGATCTAGTTACAGAAGTATTACCTATTTCAAAACAAGACTGCATTTATGCTACATGAAACTGCATTTCTGGTTGATATCTGCAGTGTCAACTAGTGCTAACATTCAGCATAGATCTAGCAGAAGTAAGAGCAAAAATACATAGTTGCTCAATTGCAGTTGTTTTTTTTATTCAGAAGAAGATTTTAAGCTTCTGTAAAGTTCATTGCTGGCTAAATATAAGTATATCAACCTTTTTTTCCTTCTGACAGATTTGGCCACAGGTAAGCCTCAGTTGCAATGGTCTACTTAACAGTGGCCAAAGTACTGACTTTGAAGTACTGGTTCATTGGCTAGATGTATGGCAGGAATCAGGCTGTTTCCTGAGAAAACATGCTGAACTGAGGATACAATTGATCCAGAGATCAATTGTTTACTTAGCTATTTAATGTATCTTAAAGAGGAGAAACTTATATGCTTATTAAGAGACTACTTCTTGTGAAGATTTTAGAGGTGGATTAAAACCAAAATAAACCAGACAAAAAAGCCTCTGATGTTAATAAAGTTGAAAAATATGAATAAGTAAGAAAAGATAACTAAAAAAATTCAGTATACTTTTGATAAATATTTTCCACTTGCTTTATGGAATGAGAGAGCAGATGAACAGAGGAATAAATTTACTGTCAAAATTGCAACAGAAGTTTTTCATTTTATGGTAAATAGCTGTAAACAGCTTGATTATGTAGTCAGAGTGCTCTGAACTCTTAAAGAAAAAAAAAATCTAATTCCAGGGGTTTTTTCCTTTTTAAAAATAATTCATAACAGTACAGACTTCATCCAGATGCAGATAGCGGTTGGTGCCAAGATGGTTTGCACTGCATTTACACTGCAAGGCTATCTCTGTATCACATTTGTGCATATACACATACACATGCATGTGTGTGGAACTGCAGATTAAATTGGGACAGATGATAGAAATTTAAGGATGATTTTAGGATTGTACAAGTTTTGAGGGAAAATGCGTTCTTCCTTCTTGAACTTGTATGTGAAAGTCTCTTTGCTTGACAGTAACAATACTACATATTTTTCTGTCTCCTCTTTTCATCCATCCCAGCTGATTCCAATGCCTGGGTCCTGTTCAGTAGGTAAGGTGAGCTCTTCCTCATGCACTTAATCGCAAATACACACAGAAAGCAGTGTTAGTGAAGAGGACAACTGAGTAGCAGCTTACAGTTTTGAAAAGCAGACAGCTAAGGCAGGGAGCAAGGTGAGCCTGCAGGGCAGATACTGACTTGTCAGAAGAGAAGATGTCTAATAAAAATAATAGTATCTGTGAGTTCAACACCTGTGGGTGAGTTCTTGTGAAATGTTCACAGCACCAACTCACTGAACTAGCATGTAGTGAGAGTTGGGATATGGAGATAAGTAGAGACATGGAGCAGAGGGATGCTGCTTTCATTATCTGAAAACAAGCTACAGTGAGATGCTAATTTGTTTTGCCAGTCCCTTTCCTGACTTTCTCACACATGGTATTGCTCCAGCCCATTTCTTTGTGTAATGACACTTTCAATAAACAGAACAATTCTAAATTGACCTGAGATTACCATGGAATCATATGCACGTTATCTGTGCAGCAGGAGGTACTACTTCAGGAGTACACCATTCACAATGTCCTTGGACAGCAGATTGTGAAGGCTAATGGAAGGTGCTGGTGGAGTAAATGAGTCATAACAGGTTGCTGTGGATATCTGGCATCAGCTTGCTCGGGTGAATTGAGGACTTTAATATCTTTCAGATAACTTTGGTACCAAGACATTATTTGTACACAGATGTCATTTTTGAGCACATGGCAAATCAGTTTAGCTGCACATTAAATAGCCTGAGAAATTCAGAACAGGGGTGACAAGCTTGACACTCCCATTCCTGGGTGTTCCTGGTGCACTCTGAGACTATAAACTGCATGAGGGTAGGAGGGAGCACTCTTACAGGGTGAGTGAGAGGGGTTCTGGTGATCAATTCAAGTGCTAATCATCTGGATGCATTCAGCCAAGCAAGACACATGAGGTATGCTCATATTAACTGTAGGGAGAAGATATATGATTCTGAGACAGGGGACAAGGAGCTGAACTGTAGTGTAAATAATTATTCTGTTTGCTATTGCTCCTGAAAGATTTTCTTGATGTGTATTAGCTTTTTTATTTCTGCTTAGTTCCCTAAATTCTCACATTAAAACCAGGAAGTTATAGGCAGTCTAGCTACAACTGTATCTAATTGTAACCTAGAAGGGAGGAACTATATGCTTATGTCTCAATGCTGGGCTGGCAATTAAATAAATGACAGATGCTCTCTATTAACCCCTCTCCCTTCTGCTATAGGTAAAGGAGAGAGAATAAGGGAGAGAGATGAGTTGGAAACTAATCTGCATAGCTTTAATGAAACAATAGTGATGAAAAGGAAAATAATTAAATATGTACAAATATATATAAAAGCAATATCATATTGCTTCACAATGATGTCAGCACCAAGGCTGCAGGGCAGGCCATGGGAAAGTCCCAGTCTGGGCTTCTGAAGTCAGCAGCAGATGGGAACTGGATGCAGGAACACACAAATTCAGGAGTGCACAGATCCAGATCAAAGGCAGTCATCCTAGAATGCTGGCTGTGGGTGAAGACAGCTTGACCCTCATGATCCCTCAAATTTATACCAAGTATGATGCATATGGAATGGAATAATTTGGTCAATTTTGATCAGATGTCTGGTCTGCTCCTCCCCAAAGGAGGGCTGCAGGTGCGACCCCTTTACTCCCTTATGTATCTGGAGCATTCTGGATCTTTTTCAGGACCAAGCAGTGGTCTTGGTGCTGCATACCATTCTCCAGCAGCAACATGGAGCATTATCAGTCATAGAAGTAGACACTGACTGAAAAACATGCCATTAATTTCAGCAAGTGCAGCTACTTGGAAGATACTTAACTGAAAAGTAAAATTACTAGGAAAAAAAATGGTTCTATCCTGGCTCGAACCATAATAGCTTATTAAAGGACTGCTTGCATATTCCCTTCTATTAGTGTTTAAAAGATATAGATACATAATATACAAACGTTACTAAGGCTGAAAAGTATCTTGAGCCAGAAAAGCCAACTAGAGGCGTTCACTGCCATGTTACTGATAGCAAATTAAAGAGCTGTTCCAATTCGTATTGTCCTCTTCATTCAGCCTGTCCCTTTATTATTGAGACACTAGTTACCAAAAATGATGTAAAGGTGAAAATACAGAAACAAACGAAGTCACAGCTTCCTGAGCAGTGTGTACAGCTTGGTGATCTGCTACTCTCTTGAGATAGTCAAAGTGCCAAAACTATAGCAAAACTCAGAAGTTTTAACTATTGCAGATGTGACACTAGGACAATTTTCTAGATTTACTTTATTTTTCCCCTCATGGACATTAGCAATGTCCAAGTGATTTCTAAATAAAAACTGAACTGGAGGACTGGATTATTAAGGGGACCTTAGGTTTCCATGAGGAGAAACCAAAAGGAAGTAATTTTAGGTTATCAGATTACATTCCATACTAGAGGCTTGCAAAATTGGAATTAAGTACTTAAAAGTAGAAAATGCTGTAGATGCTCAAAAGTTTAATCTGAGTCTAGGGTGAAAAAGAGTTCAACTTATGGCTGTGAAAAATCTGACTTGACAATTAATAGAAACTTGACAGCACAGCTGCCTGATAAGGGTTTCAGATGTAATCTTGAGGATGCAAAACTAAACAACCCACTGAAAACAAAGATGTGTAATGACTGGGCTGTATTTAGCTGTATTATTTATTTACCTTTGAAGATGCTTGTGGATCACTGAGTCCAGACTAAAGTTTAGATGATGAACACTGATAAATTGCCTCTGCAGTGTGAATTTAGCTGTTGAGTTCCAGAAGGAACTAGCCATGGTGTACCTGAAGAGAGGGTGCAAAGAGGATAGAGTCATGTCCAGTGTCAGGACTATTAGGGAGGGAGCACAAACACAAGAGGTTCCTCCTGAACATCAAGAAACACTTTTTTTTTTTACTGTGAGCATGACTGAGCACTGGCACAGGTTGCTCAGGGAGGTTGTAGAGTCTCCAGTCTTGGAGATACTCAGAAGCCATCTGGACATCATCCTGAGCAGCCTGCTCTAGATGTCCCTGCTTGAGCAGGGAAATTAGAATACATGGCCTCCAAAAGTCCCTTCCAACTTCAACCATCTGTGATTCTGTGAAACCAGTTCCAGTTGTTCCAATTGTTCCACCCATTGTTCCAATAAGAGAGAGATAACTGTTGGGAAAAGCCCAAGAGAACCTGTGCAGCTATAGTTGTAGGTGATGACCTGCTTGGAGCCACATGGGTAAATTTCTGAAGACTGAGGGAGACTCCAGCTCTCTAGGTCTATTTTGTACTTCCTTTTCCTCTAAAATTTCACACAGAGAAGTCAGAGAACTGGAAGAACAACTAAACAGAGAATGATGTAATTATTAAATGGAATAAATCTTGAAAAAATATTGAACCATCTGCCTAGTTAGAATTTGGCACGCCTAGACAATTACTGAAAGATGCCTGCCTAATTCTTAGAAGTCAAAACTTTCAGTGAATGAGATTAACAGATAACTATAATAACATTTTCCAGTGTTAACTATATCCCTAGCTAACCATGTTCCCAAAAGGCAGTATATATATTGGCTGGTCAAAAGTTCTGTTCTTGGCCACATATACTACAAATCTGAAATAGCTTTTCCTTCATTGCAGGAAGAATAAGTTAATTCAAATTACCTTGCATTTGCTGTGGAATATACACATCTGTGATTATTCAAGCAGTACCCATGGGTAAATTTGTTGTCTGAGCCTTGTGTTTCAACATCTAGATTTCAGTATTTTGTTTTATCCTTTTCCCTCCCAAATGGTCCAAGATCATTGTGCGCTCAGACTTACGTTAGCAAACATTTTTGGAAGACTTCTGCCTTTTACCTGCAGATATTATATTATTCAAGCAAATAAAAAGTGGCATTGGCTTCAGGACATATCTGTATTAAATGTCCTTCCAGCTTCACAACAAGCCTTTACTAACTATTCTATGAATGATTTTTCAGGAGTTGAGCACTCACCAGAGGCTTATTATACCTCCATCACATGTCATTAATTCATTTATAAGTGTACTTAAGTATAAAAATCTTTCCTAGGTTTTAACTCATTGGGACAGTCAGTCCAACAAAGAGACCTATTAGACATGATTCATTCTTCATCTCTCAGGGATAGGAGGATAGGTTTTATCTCTTGACCCCAATCTTAAAAATTGTTGTTTACTTACATAGAGGTATCTCAGTGAAATTTTGTATGTGCTCTGTGTGACTTAAGTCAATGTAATGGGCCCTTCTGGATTTAACTGTTATAAATCTTGTCATTGCTTCACTGCTTTAAAATTCCTAACACAAGACAGCACTCCTTTCCAGCAACAAATACAATGAATGTTATGTTAAATAAACCTTTATAGCCCGGTGTCTCTTGAAAGTGAAAGGATCCCATCAAAATTAGCATGAATAACATACACTATAGTCTCCCTGAAATAACTGAAATGAAATAGAAATAGACATGCTACTTGAATCTTTTTGTCTCACCATCACCAATAACAATTTACCTTTCTCTGTTGAAACATTGCACCTAATTCTGGTAATAAGTATGGATATTCATTACTAGTTGTGCTGTATGGGCATAAATCAGAATACAACATGATCCGTAACTTTTCCTCTCCTCCCAAAAGAAATTACAGTCGTCAAAACCAAATTGTTTTCGTTTTTTGATATGTTTTATTTAATAATTATTAGCTATATGATTGTGTTCATTAAGGGATGATGATTTTGTGTCACAAGCAATTATGTTACCCCATTATGCTATTTTAAAATAGATCAGTAAACTATGCAATGTTACACTTAGGATTATAAAATTATCCTTGTCACATACACTTGTTCACTAAGTAAAGACAAGATATATCTGTGCTTTTAAAATTAGTCCTCACTGACTAAAGTCTTTATGCCTTGGTACATAAAGACATCACTTTATGGCATTCTTTATGCTATAAGATACCAATTTAGCTGCCCACGTAGAGGCAACTTGTAGCAATTTAGGATGCTCTCACATACCTTGTCTGGTCTTCAGATGGCAACACATAAAGCACAGTCTCCTCTAGATCCAGTGTAGTATCTGTCAACCCCATGGACATATCTTAGATGTCTTAGGGCATGTCAAATGACACTAGACATCTATGCATGGGGAACCAAACTATTAGTGCAGCCTAGAAAACTATTCATCTTGACATTTGCAGGAATTTATTTTAGCAAGAAGATGACTATCTCTGTGCATGCCATAACTGTTTTCTTCTGATAATAATATGGGCTTAAATTGCTAGACCACATTCAAATGTCTACGTGACAAGCACTGGAGTCAAGCAAAATTAATCCCAGTTTAACGTCTGCTTCTGAAGAGGCTGTAGAAGCATCTTAAAATACACTAAAAGAAACTGAAGTAGGTGTCGTTTTGACCATTAAATGCAAAATAAACATTTGCCTTTTTTTATTCCTTGAATTTAATAGTTATATTGCTACAGCTTACTCAGTTATATATTTAATACAATTAACAAAAAAGAACAGTATTGAAGAGGATCGGTGCACACATCTAGCTATGCAATAGTAATTATAAATAATTAAATACAAGCTCAGAGGTTTTGATTCGTGTAAAGCCTGCAAAAAGGAATTCCACATTTCATCAATACTAAGTAAAATGCTGGGTATAACGTTCATAGTAGCCCCGCATAGGGTAGGCAATTGATAAATCCTCTCTCATCTGCTCATATCTCGTGTGTGTTCTTTAAGAAGAATCTCTGCTGAAGCTGCAAGTGTCCCACCAAAGCTGCTAAGTGGGTGTAACACAACTGTCATCTTCAACAGTTATTTCAATATAGCTGGTAGACAGTGGCACGCAAACCATCAGCTGTCTCATATAACAAGCACATGGCAATATTATGATTTCCCATGCATCACTTTGTGGGAGTGATACATAAATGAACATTTTCAAAGTATAATCTTTGTATCAGAATCATAAAGCTGATTCTCTTGTTTAAAAAAATAACATTATAATAGCAATGGAAGTTTAAGTATTTCACTCTACTGAATGAAATATTAGTGATGCTATCTTTAAAGCCTCTTAAGTAGAGATGTTTGAAGACACTTAGATGGATCAGTGCCTGCTTGCCAAATCATACTGACATGTAGCTGGCTAAGCACATCAAGCATACAATTCCCATTTAATGCTCAAGGATAAGGCATTTAGTTTCAAATATTACTGTAAGGAGTTATCTGCAGTATTTGTTGATTGATCAGTCAACAATTCTTATGGAAACAAAACAGCAAGAGGAAAAGGAGAGTTAATTTGCCTCAATCAATGAATAGCAAATTTAAAAAAATGAATGGTTAACCCTTATTCAAGGATTTTCAATACATGGCAGTTCAGATTTATTTTGCTTACATTTACTAACTCAGTGATACTTAAGTCTACATAAGCCTGTTCTCTGATTTAAAAATACTTTTTTTTTTTTTTTTTCCAGTCTGTGTTTATACAAGAAATAACTATTGCAGCATTTAAGTAGATCTCCAAAGACTGCCTTTTCAGAGTGTTGTTCTTCAGAACACTTTATGTACTCTCACATGTAAAGACATCTGTTTGCTTTTATATACTTTTTCTTTTGACATTAGGCACACTGACTCAGTTCATTCTAGTATTATGCTACAAATGAACATCATAATGGGTGACAGCTTCGCAGCATTGAACACACGCATGCAGAACACTCTCAGTTAAGTGTGGTTGATGCACCAAATTTGTTCAGTTGAATTACTAGAAAAATAGGTTATTGTTTCTGAATTTCTAGAATTTAACATATTTTTCAAATAAGATACTTCAACCCTAAGGCTAACTGTATCATTCAAGGTCAGCAGATTTATGCTTCTAAGCTGGGAGGTAAAAACCTCTCTCTACTTGGATTTTTCTCCATAATTAAAAAAAAACAAAAACGGTGTTTCCAAATGGTATTTAATCAGCCTCACACTGAATTCTACTGGTACCTTCCATTGTAGGTTATAGGTTAATCTGAAGATTGAACAGAGGGAAAATAAGAAGAGCAGCTTACAAGATACTTATTTCCACAGCTAATCTAATTTTCTGGAATAATTTTGGACTCATGGAAGTACACAAGTGTGCATTCTTTAAACAAGATTCACAGAATCACAGAATCTTAGGGTTTGGAAGGGACCTTGAAAGATCATCTAGTCCAAGTCCCCTGACAGAGCAGGATCACCTAGAGTACATCACACAGGAATGTGTCCAGGTGGGTTTGGAATGTCTCCAGTGAAAAGAACTCCACAACCTCTCTGGGCAGCCTGGTCCAGTGCTCTGTCACTCTCACAGGAAAGACGTTTTTTCTGATGTTTACGTGGAACCTCCTATGTTCCAGTTTGCACCCATTGCCCCTGATCCTATCACTAGACGTCACTGAAAAAAGCCTGGCACCGTCCTCCAGACTTTCACCCTTAACATATTTGTAAACATTGATGAGGTCACCCCTCAGTCTCCTCTTTTCCAAGCTAAAGAGACCCAGCTCCCTCAGCCTTTACTCATCAGGGAGATGTTCCACTCCCTTAATCAGTTTTGTGGCTCTGCACTGGACTCTTTCAAGCAGTTCCCTGTCCTTCTTGAACTGAGGGGCCTAGAACTGGACACAATATTCCAGATGTGGCCTCACCAACGCAGAATAGAGGGGGAGGAGAACCTTCCTTGACCTACTAACCACATCCTTTCTAATACACCCCAGGATGCCATTGGCCTTCTTGGCCACAAGAGCACATTGCTGGCTCATGGTCATCCTCCTGTCCACCAGGACCCCCAGGTCCCTTTCTCCTACACTGCTCTCCAGCAGGTCAGCCCCCAGCCTGTACTGATGCATGGACTTGTTTTTCCCTAGATGCAAGACTCTACACTTGTCCTTGTTGAATTTCATCAAGTTTCTCCCTGCCCAACTGTCCAGCCTGTCCAGGATGTCTCGCTGAATGGCAGCACAGCCCTCCAGTGTGTCAGCCACACCTCCCTGTATTGTGTCATCAGCAAACTTGCTGAGGGCACACTCTGTTCCCTAATCCAGGTTGTTGATGAAAATATTGAATAGTTCCAGTCCCAGTACTGACCCCTGAGGGACTCCCACTAGTCACAGACCTCCAACTAGATTCTGTCCCATTGACCACAAGTCTCTGACTTGTTCCTTTTAATCAGCTCATGATCCACCTCACTATTTGACCACAAAGATCACACTTTCTCAGTTTATCTACAAGGATGCTGTGGGAGACAGTGTGAAACGCTTTACTGAAATCAAGATAAACCACATCTACCACCCCTACCATAATCTGTCAACCTAGTTACTTCTTCATAGAAGGCTATAAGGTTGGTCAAACATGACTTTCCCTTGGTAAAACCATGTTGACTGCTCTTAATGACACCTTCATCTTTTATATGCCTAGAAATAGCGCCAAGAACAAGTTGTTCCATCACCTTTCCAGGGATGGAGGTGAGGCTGACTGGTCTATAGTTACCCAGGTCCTCCTTCTTGCCTTTCTTGTAGACTAGAGAGACATTTGCTATCCTCCAGCCCTTAGGCACCTCTCCTATATTGCCTTTAAAATTCCCCATGAGGACTAAGGCCTGTAGTTGCGAGGCTGCTTTCAGCTGCCTGTAGAAAGCCTCATCAACTCCCTTGTCCTGATCAGGAGGTCTGTAATAGACCCCCACAACTTTAGCACCCATGCCAGCCTACCTCTTAATTTGTACCCACAAACTTTCCACTTGCTCCTCATCAGCCCCTAGACAGAGCTCAATACATTCTAGTTGCTCTCTCACATAAAGAGCAACTCCACCGCCTTGCTTCACTGATCTGTCTTTCCTAAAAAGGACACAGCCATCCATGACCGCATTCCAGTCATGTGAGCTGTCCGACCATGTCTCTGTAATTGCCACCAGATCGTAACCCTTAGAGCACACACAGACTTCTAACTCTTCCTGTTTATTCCCCATGCTGTGTACATTGGTGTACAGGTATTTCAGGGAGCAACCTGAGCTCGCTGGTGGCACCCCTGGGAGGTGGGAGGCCTTCTGATCTTCATTAATACTAGAACAATGCCCCACTAGTTTGAACCCAGCTACAACCCCTCCCACTTCGAATCTAGTTTAAAGCTCTGTGAATAAGCCCTACAAACTCCTGCCCTAAGACCCTTTTTCCCCTGTGGGACAAGGTCTTTCCATCCAATGCCAGCAGGCCTGGTGTCCTGGAAATCAAATCGTCCAGGAATTTTGTCCCCTACCCCCTTCATGTCTAGTTTAAAGCTCTCTCAATGAGACCTGCTATCTCCTGGCCAAGAATCTGTTTCCCCCTTGTTGATAGCTCTATGCTATTGTTTGCTAGCATACCTGGTGCCCTTGTAAACATTTCCATGATCAAAAAACTCAAAGTTCATCTGACAGGACCAGCCTCTAAGTCATACATTAATCAGATGTGTTATCCTAGTCCTTTCAGCTTTTCCTGCCACTGAAGGAACTGACAAAAAGACTACCTGTGCTCTTGATCCCACAAGCATTTGGCCTAGTTCTCTGAAATCCCTTCTCCTCCCCCTGGGACTTGCCTTGGCAACCTCATCTGTGCCCACCTGCATGACCACTAGTGGGTAGTAATCGGGGCTGCACCAGGCCTGGGAGTTTGTCGGTAACATTGCTAATCCCCTCCCCCAGGGAGGCAGCAGACCTCCCTGAGGGTTGGGTCTGGCCAGCATATAGGGCCCTCAGTTCCCCTCAAAAGAGAATCTCCTACAATAATTACCTTCCTTTTGTTCTTAGCAGAGGCAGTCCTTATGCATGGGGCAACCTGCCTTGGCAACTCCCTGGACAGACCTTTGTCAGTAACCTCAGTTACCTGATTTTATTGATCTAGGCCCATATACCTGTTCTGAAAGAGTAGTTGTGAACTGTGCCACTGTCCTTCTGGCATTGGTTTTTGCCCGAGTGGATACCATAGCTAGGTCCTCTTCGGGGCGGGGGGGGGACACACGGGACACATGATCAGTAGCCGAGTTCTTACCTTGCATTCGTTGTCCCCTGTCCTGGGGACAAACAGGGCAAAACTGAAAAGAGACTGGTCCTTCCTTCTTGACACCCATCCTTCAGATATTTATAGAACGATACTGATTAGATCTCCTCTCAGTCTTTGCTTCTCTTGACTAAACAGCCCCAAGTCTCTCATCCTTTCCTGGTTAGATGGATGTTCCAATCCTTTAATCATCCTCATAGCTCTTTGTTGGACTCTCTCAAGTAAATCGCTGTCCCTCTTGAACTAGAGAGCCCAGAACTGGACACAATATACCAGGCAGGGTCTCACTAGGGCAGAAGAGAGGGGGAGGAGAACCTCCCTTGACCTGCTGGACATACATGTATGTGTATATATATACATATATCTCTATATATATACACAAACACCCAGAAAAAATATCTGTGTCAATGAGGTTGTCTGTGCCTGAATGTGTTTCATGTATGTTGGCTGCTATAAGTTAGTCTGACTGCATTTAAAAGCAGGAAATGAGATGTGATTATATAATTACTTAATTATATTTTTAATCTCATCTATTATATTTATTAAGACTTTAACAATCCCTTAAAACAAATAATATAAAAACCTCTATGAAGAGTAAAGGCAAGCTTTCACAAATAATTAAGAAAGTCCTTCAAACTTGCCTAAAACAAGAAATTAAAATGAAGGGTCTGGCTGTTTATTTTGAAGATTATTTTAAAGTTCAATTTGGCTAAAATCAACAAAGAAAAATCTTAGTTATGGAAATTTATTAGTGACTTAACTCATCATATTACAAGTATTTATAATTCTGCAATTGTTTATCAACTACTCTATTATACAAACATAGACACTGAAATATAAATAAAATAGCTGAACCAATCTCATCAAAAGGGAGAATCTCTTTTCTCATATTATTTTCTTACATTTGGAAGAAAGATTACAAGCTTACAGAAGACTCAAGAGCCAATATTGTTAAATAGTAGTATCTATCAGAATTCTGGCATTAAAGCAGATTTATTTCTGTTAAATGCCTAAAAAGTTAAATAAAAGCCAAGCAAGAAAAACCAACCAATAATAAATAATAAAATAATAAAAAACACCCCAAAACCCCCCAAACCACAAAAAAAGCACAAAACCAAACACAAAAAACACAAACACAAATATTAAAAAAAATAATAATAAATAAGCAAATGACAGATAGTTTAGACACCCAACCTAATCATTAACAGGTATGCATGTGTTCTGATTGCATGTCCTGGGCTTGAACTGTCTCCTGAAATTTGTAATTTATCTTCAGAGACAGTATACTTCAACAGACCTTTCATGCAGAGAATAACCAAATGCTGAGAACATGTAAATGGCATTTAAATGACTCCTGTTTGCCTCCTTCTGCTCTTCATATCCATAAGATGCTTTGCTATGTGTCAGTAATGGAAAATCATTAGGAAGCTAATCCTTTCCTTTTGAAAATAAATGGTAAAATTTCATTAGCTCAAATGTGCTTCACTGAGCATCAAATGATCTATATGTGAGATACCACAATATCTCCTTGTAGTAATGAAGGCAGAAGGCTATTTGTTGAGCTTTTAATAATAATTACTAAACATGTGATAGTAGAAATTAAACATAATTTATTTCATATTTATGCATTTCTAAAAAAAAAAAAAAAAAAAAAGGATTTACTAACTAAAAGTCAAGTAATTGTTTTTAACATGTCTCTTACTTTGCCTTGTATATGGAACATTATAGAAAAGGGAAACAAAACCTTCTCATTTTATTTTTTTTTTTCCTTATAATGATCTGGTATTTTTTGATTCATTTAAAAAAGCTTGACAGAATAAAGATAAGAACTGAACAACCCTTCTGGTTTAGGTGTGTGACTGTCTGTTTATTTTCCAGTTCTTGGAGACTCATTTGATGTAAAGACAATAGCTCTAGCAAAAAAAGGGAATAAATTGAAGAAATATAATACCACACATGGAAAGAATGAATCATACCTGGAAAGACACTGCATAAAACATATGCATTTATCAAGGTTTTAAAAATATGGAAAATCTTATGCATCACTCAGCTTTGTTTTGGTTTGGGTTTTTTTTCATGCATCTTATCTCATTTTCTAATTACAACAGAGTTTGGTCACAGAGGAACACATGTAGGTTCTCTGACCAGATGTCTTCTTTTTACTGGAAACAAAATCTGACAGGATTCACTCACTAATTGTCTATGAAATGCATAGAAAAATGCTAAACTCTTAGCTCTGTAGTATAAGCTATTACTTAAGTCGACTTTAGTATTGGAATAATGGACAGAAGCTGTTCATCTGACAACAACTTAAAAAAGACCATTGTCCAAATTCTACTACAGGGAAATTGATTTAACATCAGGAATATCATTCATATACATTTGAATACATAAGTTAATTTGGAAGTGCCAAACTGGCTTCCACAGAAGAAATCCTGCTCTTTCAGGGCAAGTTTTAGTTGAGTCATGTGAAAGGATCAGCAAGTATGTGAATATACATGGGCAATATGTACTCTGTTTTCCAATAAAACTTCTGATAAGTTGTCCCATCAAAGCCTTTGAAAGACCTTATCATGTTTTAAAGGAAGAGGATGGCCTCTAACGAAGTAATAACTAGCTAAAAGACAGGAAAAAAATAATAATTTGAATGAATAGTCATTTTTCCTGATAAAGAGACCTCTACAGAGACATTCCTGAATAATGTATGTTGCAGGTTTTGTTGTTAATTGTTTATCAAAGGAAAAATAGAATGTAGAATCTTGTATTGAAATTATTAAGGATAATAAAATCTAACTTGATCATAGAGGTGTAAGAAAGAGCTCATGTTTCTGAAAGACTCAGTAATATATTTGAATGCTAACAAAAGTACATTAAATTCAGTGTTGATGAACACAGACTCAAGGGGTCTGGATTAATTGTGGATAATATTCCTTTTCTCAATAAATCAATTAAAACATTATATACTCTTTCCTTAATAGATCATAGAATCAAAGAATCATGGAATGTTTTGGGTTGGAAGGGACCTTAAAGATCATCTAGATCCAACTCCCCTGCACTGGCAGGGACAGCTCCCAGTATATCAAGTTGATCAGTGCCCTATCCAACCTGGTATGCTAACACTTCCTAAATCTTATTCTGGCAGCAAAAAGATGATGTGCTTGTGATTTAATTTTAACTCTTTGTTTTAGCATTTACATTTTCCTTTTTAAAGAAATACTATTTTCTTAAAAACTTAAAATGTAAGTACAATTACTTTCTGAGAATATTTAGGTATCTTCATTCTGTGAGTATGGAAATCGAATCTCTTTACATATGTGTGCATGTGCTCTGTATAATGCACAACATACCACCATAAATATTTCTTATAAACATCTATTGAATCTCACGCCATAGTCTTGAGATGATGCAAAGCAGATGCATTGACAAGCACCTTATCTCTTTGTCATTCTGGCATTCTGTATTTCTTTACTAAGTCAGTTATTTGTAGTATCTTTCAACTCCACTACCAGATGTAAAATAAAGAATCAACTTTATATCATTTTATTGAATAAAATCTTATGAGAGTCCCCATGAAAATTTGCATGCAATGAAATTAGAACCAGACCCTTATAAAAGAAAAACTAGTACCCAGAAACTGTGCAAGGTTCCAGCAATCTGGGCAGATTTTACCTTCACAGAAAAATCACAGTAAAGACTTGATGAACACTTAAACAGAAAGACGATGCATGGTTGTCTGATTTACTTGTAGGAAAAATTACTAGAATAACTCCTGCAGCTTGGTACCCACTACAGCCACTAAGTGGACTTAGTAGGAAAGACTGACTTGGGTCATTTGTCATGACTAGCAATTGTATTATGCTTGCAGTTTATAAAGTAGTATTTTCATGAGGCAATGACAGCAGTACAGCCCAATGCTGTGGAATGAGAAGAAAAATGAGAGAAAGGGTGAGAGAGAGCAAGAAAGTAGGAAAGGTCGGTTGGGAAGTTGTTTCTTTTGTTCCGAATACAACTCTTCCTCACATTAATGCTTGCCACAACTTGCATAGTCAGTGGAAAGGTGACCTGTGTTTCACAGTGCTGTAAGCATCTGAGCAACTGGGGCATGGACAGGTAGCAAAGAAAAGATAGATCAAAACTAACCATCCCTCATTTCAGTCCTTGAAAATATTTCTTAGTTGAGGATTTGGCACAAACAACATTGGATAGCCAGCAATCACACTAATTAGGCAAGATTTTATTAATATAGGACCACCAAACACAGCTTTAAGCAGATTACTTGTGGCTGGCAGAACCTGGCATAACTAGATTACCCCATCCAACTGTGACCAAATACTCTTGGTGTCAGGAATGATTCTTTAGGTGGGCTTCATTAGAAGTTTGTTGTCATCATTGTCATTGTAATTTGTGGGTTTGATTTTGAATTTTAGTGATACCACTACAGCGAAGCAAAACAGTATGGTCACCTGGAATCAACTGAAAACTCTTCGAACTTATATTATTTAACTCCCCTAATAAAATGGAGCTTGCAAAGACTTTAATCTGAAATATGTATCAGTTATTTCCCCCTTCTTTATTTTCCTTTAAAATGCTTTCTGGGAGGTAAAGCTTTTACCAGTGCTTATTTCAGAATGCTTATCCCTTAGCGGTGATATTTTTAATTGACATCAGCAACATGCATAATAAAACACAATGGCTTGCAAACATTTCATACACTTCTGTGCTTGGTATTAATAACGCAACCTTTTCCAAAGGTTATAACTAACCTTTTCATGGTATTTTTGTCAAAAAAACTGAAGGTTGACGTTGAAGCTAGTTCTTCTAGCATGAAATATTCACAAATGACTTCAGTGCTTGCTTCTTTGTGCTAAAGAACCCCTTTCAAAACATTCAGCAACTGTCTTCTGCTGATATATTAAACTTTTATATCAGAGTTAAAGTTTTATAAGGTTTAAGGTTATAAAATATTCAGAGAAGACTTGAGCTTGTGATAAATTCTGTTTAAAAGAGAGCAAGTATATCTACCAAAAAGAAAAAAAATGCAGGTTTTATTCCATTGTTGCTTTACAGAGGTCCTTCTTTTCTTCTTTTTTTTTTTTTTTTTTTTGGTAAATGCAAAACAGGAAAAAAAATATTAAAAAAATAACATTTGAGTTCCAATAAATTGAAACAGTTACAAACTTTTTTTCAAAACTCTCAATTGTTTGGTCTTGATCAGTCCCAGAATTTGATCAGACACTTGATCGCTAAAAGTCAAATGTATTTTGGTCCAAATTAGTAGCTGAATTGCCACTTGCTACAGAGTTTATCAGTGTGGGCCTCCATTTGAATACATTGTGTTTCAACTCAGGAACATTCATCCAGTATCTCCAAACAGTGTCTCTATATGAAATTCTTATATGTAGCTTTTAAGAATTTTTTAGAATAATGTGAATAAATGAATGCAGCTGTTTCAGCCATGTTAAAAAAGTAATAAATAAATAAATATTTACTTTTTACTTTCTCCATAGGTAATTAAATATGTGCATTGTACTCCAGATATCACTTAAAATTGCAAGATTATCTTTAAAAATTTCACTTACCTTTTGAAATGTTCTCTTCTTTTCATTCTGTATAGTAATCACTGTAGTTTATAGAATTTTCATTGTAAAGATTTGTATTGTACAATTTTTGTTTTCTGTCATATTTTGCTTAGAGCTTCCTGCAAATCGAATTGCCTTTATGGAAACATAGGATGGGCACTACAGAAATCTCAGCACTTCTGAAGCATGATCCTTTCTTTATTACTGTAGATATCTGATATATGTCAGTTGAACCAATGACATAAAGTACCTATTTCTCTACATTGGCTATAGAGCTCAGAAAGACACACCAAGATAGGTAATTAAATGTGAATGGCTACAATTAATTGAGATACTCTACCTCAGTGATGATGATCTCAGTCACAGACTGTGATCCTGCTTCTCTTGTAATATGAAAACCTAAAATTCCTCTTCCTACCACATTACTAAAGTTTCAGTTATCTTACAAAAATGAATATTCTGCTTGAGACCTGAGAATATTCTAAGCCACAAAATAACAAACATCTTTAGACAATCCTGATTTCACTTTAGACCACTAATGCGGAGTCCTTCACAATAAGTTTAGAAGCAAAATGAATCATCCATTCCTTCCAACCCCAACTCCTTTCCTGTAATTTTTCAGGTCTGTGGATACTAACCTAGATGTAAACAAAGAATATTGGATAATACAAGACAACTGGCATGTTTCATTCTTCTATTTTATTGAATAAAGTGAAACTCTTTAACATTTAATATTTTCAGTCTTAGGATATGGCAAGATGATAGCAAGTGAAGAACTAGACCTGTCTTAAGATATTACTGTTTTTCAGCTGATGTACAGTAACTGTGCCTGCAAATACTCCTAAATTGATGTCGTTTTGCTCCTAAATTGATGTTTTACTATAAAATGAAATTATTTAATCTGCCATGAAAATGGTAGCAGTTCACATTGTCCTTAAAACTGTTTTTTTCTTTTGTTTTGTTTTATGCTTCCTCAGATATATTTGTTTCAGTTAAAAAATAATTACAGTGATTTAGAGTCAATTAAAAATTAAAATATTAGAGCCCTAACATCACCAGTGAGAGGTTAGTTTTTACCCAGAAATTGGCTGTTAATATTTTAATTTTAAGTTTAAACTCTTACATATACCGAAAAAAGCACATTGTAAAAAAAAATTAAAAATAAAAAACACCAAAAACAAACAGAAAACCACAAACAAAACAAAACAAAACAAACAAAACAAAACCACCAAACTAAAAACTCTGTGGGCACCATAACTTGTGCAGCTTGATTACTTATGCATTTTTTTCTTTGGCTTGAATTAGAACAAGTTTTTCTACAGTCTCTTCAGAGATATAAGCTATTCTTTCACAAAGTACTTTGGTGATGGTACATAGGCTGCCATATTCAAATGAGTGTTTTACAAAACTTTTAGGAACAAAATTATTCCAGATTCTTACTCTAATACATATTTTTTTCTTCTGATGCGATAAGCCTAAAAGGTTGGGATGCAGGAAACACAACACAAAGTTATACTGAGATAGTATAAAATCTGATCTGAAGGGAAACCAAACTTAAAACATGCACACACAACTGTTCAGTGATTAAAGTATTATGCTTATATACTTTTTAAACTTAACTTGTGGCTTAACTCTGTGGTGCATCTACAGCAGTTTAACACTAGTACTGTTTAAGTACCCTGTACCCCAAGGTTCATCCAAATAGTTAAATCAGACACTTTGGAACTTGGAGAACCATTGGAAGCTATCTTTGGTCTGTGTAACACATTTCTGCTTTGACTTGATTCACTACTGCACATGCTTCAATCACACAGAAAGAGGACTTGCCTTGTTGAGCACATGCCACATCTTTGTTCAGATAAGCTATATTTGACTGTTGAGTGCACTTGGTTAGCTAGATGACTACTGGTGTAGATGTCTTTCTTTTACATGAGCAAAATTGGACAAACTCTTACCAGTAAACTAATATATTATTTTTAAAGCAAGGGTAAAACAACTTCATTGATGCTGACTGCCTGCATTTTTTGAAAAAAAAAATAAAAATAAAAATAAAAAAAAATGCAATGTTAAATTGTTTTGGACCTGATAAACCAATGTACAGAAGTAATACTTAGAAAAGTTACAGTTGTTTGAAGGAGGTTACAAAAAATGTAGTATTCTTCCTCTTCTTTTCATACCATTTCTCTTAAATTTTCTAATGAATTTGTCCTTTATTCTCAGAAATTAATTTGTAATGCAACATAGAGATTTAAAAAGAAATGCCATTTTAAAAGGTCATACAGCAGGGACAATACACAGCATGTGACAAAAGACTTAGCTGAAGAATATCACTGGTTTTTTACCCTATTAAGCTTTTAACAAAAATAGCATTTATGATATAAGACTGGTATGGCTCGTTGCATTTTGATAACATATCATACTGGGTACTTATAAAAAATAATGGAAAAGAACGATGAAAAATTATGTTGGCAGTAAATTATAAACCTCAATATGAGAATAATTAAGGATATTTATTTAAAAGATAAGGAATACTGTAAAGTTCATCTATCTAAAGCTGATTATTGGTATTTTCAAACAAACCTAAAAAGAACTTCCTATAAGAAAGATTCATTTAAAAGCCATGCTTAAAGATCAGACATAATACAAATGAGTGTGAAGTAATTTGAAAGATGAAGCAAATCAGTGACTGAAAAAAAAAAGCAACTCTTGAGGGTTTTTTTAATCTTCTATTATCATTTATTACCATAGTTTTAAACCACAAGTTTTAAATTTTGACAGGAGATATGCTTTTATGCTTAACACATGGTTGGCCCCAATTAAAAAAAAAAAAAAAAATTAAAAAAAATTCCAAATGTTTAAAACAGTTGTCAAGAATACAGCCATTGAAAGCTGTCAAAATTTATTTCTGAATCTCTTGCTTCAGATTTCTGATATGATGTATTTTCATTTTCCAATTACGTCCATGTATCCAATTCCTTATAAAGTTCTGAAACTTCCACAGTGCAGTGTGAAAATTTTCAAGGCTTCAATTCTGTCCAGAAATTTAAAAAATATCAAAGTGGTGAGACAGTGGGACTGGTTGCCTAGGGAAGTTGTGGATGCCCCATCCCTGAAAGTGTTTAAGGGTAGATTGGATGGTACTTTGAGAAAGCTAGTCTAGTGGGATGTGTCCCTGCCCATGCCAGGGATTGGAGATTTGTGGCTTTAAGATCACTTCCAGCACAAACCATTCTATGATTCTGTGTTTCTGAATTACAGAGGGATAAAAGTAACAGCAAAATTCATGAAAATGAACCTACCCTTACAAGATTTTCTGAAAATCTGCACAATAAAAAAGAAGCATGCAGTTTAATGTACAGAAATAGTCATTAGGAATACTTGTTTTGGAGAGATCACTGAGCTTTACATTGGACTAGCTTTAGACTGATTTTTGGTATTCTGAAACTTTTCTCTTGTGCATGACATGAGGTTTGTATGTTTTTAACATTTTTAGACAGTTTTCTCTTGTGGAAGAGAAAAACAGAGTAATTAAATCTGATGCTGGAATTCAGTGTCTGACAAAAGGATTGTCTGCTAACATAATGGTAAGAAATAATAGATAAGCTAAGTTTCACTTGCATACAAAAGGGAAATACATTTTTCTGAGCTCCACAAGAGTTTCTTCAAATAAAATGTTTTTATAAAAAGAAAAAAAAAAGCAATAACATTATTTGTATTTTTTCCCAGGAAAAACTGGAATGAGTAATGAAGAAATATAAAAAATGCCTTCATCATAGAATTATAGAATGGTTGGGTTGGAAGGGACCTTAAAGATCATCTAGTTCCAACCCCCATGCATGGGTAGGGACAGCTCCCACTACACCAGGTTGCTCAGAGCCCCATTCAGCCTGGCCTTGAAGACTTCCAGGGATGACTCATCTTCTACCTCTGGACAACCTGTTGCAGTGTCTCACCACCCTCACAGTGAAAAGTTTCTTCCTAATGTCTAACGTAAATTTGCCATCTTCAACCTTAAATCCATTCCCCCTTGTTCTATCCCTAAATGCCCTTGTGAGAAATCCCTCCCCAGCTTTCCTGTAGACCCCCTTCAGGTACTGTAGGGTTGTTAGAAGATCTCCTCAGATCCTCCTCGGGGCTGCTCTCAAATCCATTTTCTGACCAGCCTGTAACTGTATTTGGGATTGTCCCAATCCATGTGCAGGACCTTACACTTGGCCTTGTTGAAATTCAAGCTGTTTTCTGAGGCCCACCTCTCAAGCCTGTCGGGGTCCCTCTGGATGGCCTCCCTTCCCTTCAGCATGTTGACCACACCACACAGCTTGGTGAGATCAGCAGACTTTCTAAGGATGCACACTCCGTGCCACTCTCATTGTCTCCAACAAAGATGTTAAACAGCACTGATCCCAATACCAACCCCTGAGGAATGCCACTCGTCACTGATCTCCGTTTGGACATCAAGCCATTGACCACAGCTCTTCGAGTGCAACCACTCAGTGAATTACTTATCCACTAAGTGACCCACTCATCGAATCCATACCTCCCCAATTTGGAGACCAGGATGTAGTGTGGGATTGTGTATAAGGAAATAGGAATTGGCAAGAAAAGTGGGACCCCTCTACCTGGAATTTCAATATGCTCAAGTGTGCTGAGATCTAAGTTTCATTACAGTGTTATTGCCCCCACAGCAAAGTTTGGGACATATAATAAAAACATGGCATCTGAATACAGGAGCAGTAATACTTCAGAAATTAGTATTTGTGAGGGACTAGCCCTCAGGACCTACACTTGCTGGAACTGGTGTTGAAATCCCATTGTAACTCCTAAACAAAGTCTCGTTTGCATCACAGAAGGCCTGCCTGAGAGGATGGAGGCTGCACTGGTGGCCTGCATACGGCCTGAGGCTGCAGGTACAGCGATTGAGAGGGCGTAGGTCCACTCCAGCTGCTCAGGCTTATGACTCAAACAAGCTTGTTCATCCTTGCAAAACAAGAAAACTGCCTATAAAACAGAGGGCTGCAATGGTGAGCTTTGGGAGCCTCACTGACACCAACTCTCCCCCGCTGGCTGGCCCAACGCTGGATCCAGGACTGGTGACTTCCTATTATCTACCTCTAAATTTTTCTTCTCCTACTCTCTCTCTCTCTCTCTTCCTTCCTATCATCATTAAGTAATGCAAGACCTAATCACAATTTTTTCTCAGATTGTGCAGCTTAAACATATATGTATGTTTGCATATATGTATCTTGTGATCTAATTGTTGGCCTTTATGATTGTGCAGCCTAACATAATTGAAGTATCCGTATACCTGCTATAGCTTTAAGTATACCTAATATTCAAATACAGACCTTAAGTGTCATTTCACCTTAATCTGATCAAGGGGTATTGGATGGTCGAGCATTTCCTTGGACTGTGACGTTCTGATCATTCTTCCCAGAAAAGCTGAGTCTGAGACAAAGGTTGGATCCAGCTGCACCTGGGCTGCTCTCTGAGAAGGAGTTTAGAAAGCAAGGGGGTCCGATCTGGATCTCCCTGGGTTGCTCTACCCAAGTCATGACAGTATCGTTCCTGGCTTCCTGGCTTTTCTATCTATATTTATATACACAGAAACTACAACTATGCATATGTTGTAAAATGCGAATACTTGCAATTACCTTGTAACATTGAAAAAAGGATATATTGACCTGTTTCTGCTTAATTTTTCCAAAACTTTTAGCAAAGTTATCTGTAAAGTACTAATCAGAGCACCTTTCATCTGCTTGTAACAGAATACAAACCATCTGTTGGGTTGCGGGATTTTTTTCAACTGCTGATTTCATATGCTAACATAAAAAGCAAAAGAAAATAAAAATACTGAGTATATTTTATTTTTTCCTAAAGCACAGTAACTGTCAGTGACTGTTTAGACTACACAAAAAGGCAAGAGGAAAAAACAAGTCTCTAAAGAGTGAAATTATTTTACTACACCTTGCAGAATTACATATGCCTAGATATGCCTTTATGGTAATAAAACAATTAGTCCAAGATTCCTTCTAGAGATCAATCTTACTAGTTTTTAGTATTCTATATCTCAAATTTTTTCACTCATCTTTTCAAAATGTTCTTGTGTCATACACAAGAGAGTTAATTTAAGTATCAAACAAGATTTAAGAAACATCTGTATCAGTTCTTAATCACTGACATTTGGAAAGAAAGTTTGTAACGAATTTCTCTTTGGGAAGGAAGGCTCTTAATTCATAAAATAACGCACATTCCTTCCTGTCTTAATTACTCTCTGCCTTTTTTTTTTTTTTTTTTTTTCCCTCTACATAATTCCCAATCACCACTACAAAGGAAACAGGACACTTCAGACAGCAATCTCCTTGATTAGGCAACCATGTTTAATTCCTTGAGTTACACTCTGAATGCTGTGTAGTGTCTTATTATGAGAGGATTAAAAGCCTATCACATAAAAAGATCTTATTTCAACTCTGAGCTTTAATAATGCTTGAAGCCTGCCATGGAAATAGTGTCACTTGAAGACAAATCAACCTAAGAACTTAGATGGTGGTCAGATGGATGGTACTATAGAATACTTAGTGCTATTACAAAACTATGCAAAACTACTTTAAAGTCTTTATTTTTTGTCTAATTTACTGTTTGTTTCTGGAAGCAAAAAACTTCACTGTATTTTCCCCAACCTTTTAAAAATAATGTAATGAGAAGTATGACAGTGAATGGGCTCTTTGCAGGGGTATCAATGGAGATGGTGCACAAAACAACTGTTATAAGTGACCCCGGCACAGTGTTGAACACCTATAAGAGGAACTAGAGAGAGGATCCTTAGGACCCTGAAAGACTCGGGAGGGTTGGGAGAGGGAGGAGTCAGCATTCTCCCCCACTTCCTGCCTTACTCTAGAAAAGCCAGGAGAAAGGAAAACTCGGCCCCTTTTTTGTTCTGTACCCTCCTTGCAGCTGCTTTTGCTCAGAGATTCTTCAGTTTGCCACGTGCTCTTCAGAATCCAACTCCATCTGGTACTGTGAGGAGCAGTGGACCCCTCTCCCGAAGTGGTCTAGCTGCAGGGAACTCTCACCCATCTATTCCTGCGATCATCAAGATCAGTTTTGTATATATTTGTATATAAGTTTTTATATGTTTTGTTTTGTTTTTCCCACGTGTTACTCCCTTTTTCTGTGTTACAGTAAATGTGTTTCAGTTTCAATTTTCAACTCTTAAGTCTCTCTTCCTTATTCCCCTTCTACCTTCCCTTGGGAGTGTTGATGGGGGGTAATAGGGAGCAATTCTGCCCTCCTGTTTGTGGTTTGCCCTGACCATTAAACCAGGAAAAGAAAACACTATATTTCACATTATTAAAATTTTAGAGTTTGAGGAACTAAACACACAAGTTTTTATTATATATTTCCATTTTTTATTATATATTTCCCCATGTAATTCAGTTATTTTTCCTTCAGTGCCCTGTCTTAAAAACTAATAGATATTAGTACTGCCATTCATTTCCAATTATTGTAATTTCTTTAAACTAAGATTTTTAAGATAGGAGTATGTGTATACATTAACTGCCAAACATGATGAGGACTGATTTTGGTTGTGCATAGTCATGAGAAACATCTACACAGTACTTCACTGGAAGAGGAAATTGAATGAGGAAGCCATAAAATTTAAAGAGAGGGTGTACTTAAATTCTGAAAGATTTACTCAATGTTACAAAAACAGCCTGATTGCAGAAAACTTTCAATTCCCATATAAAAGGTTAGAGTTTTTTTAAGCTATCAGCAGCATCTGTCACCAACTTTTTCATAGAAAGATACTGGCTGATACTTTGTGAGAGATTATTTAATGCACTTACTTTTTCAAGGCCAGAGGGCTGTCATATTTAAACATAGAATCATAGAATCCTAGGGGTTGGAAGGGACCTCAAAAGATCATCTAGTCCAATCCCCCTGCCAGAGCAGGGTCACCTAGAGTACATCACACAGGAACGCATCCAGGTGGGTTTTGAATGTCTCCAGTGAAGGAGACTCCACAACCTCTCTAGGCAGCCTGTTCCAGTGCTCTGTCACTCTCAAGGTAACAATTTTTTTTTTCGGATATTCACCTTGAACCTCCTATGCTCCAATTTGCACCCATTACCCCTTGTCCTATCACTGGTCATCACTGAGAACATGTCATGACTGACAGATGTTTGTCTAACCTGCTTTTCTAATCCCAGTTATCTAATAGTTCACACCACTCCCAGAAATCTGTTCATATGCATCAGTACCTGTAGAATCAGATGATATTGCTGATTATCTAAAGTATGGCTTAAAACTTTTTTCAACAAATCATTTCATAGGAAGAGTAGATGAATATTGTTACCAAATCATTAAAAAAACCAAACAAAACCCAACATAAACAACAAAAAAATATTTCTTCCCTAAGGTTCTTTATTTTTTTTTGTACATATTTAATAAAATTTTAGTGATTTTTTACACAGAATGTATCTGTTAACTTCTTGACTGTCCTGGGCAAAACAGTAAAGCTCAGGCTCTACCAAAATTTAGAAGAGGAACTAAGTTGTTTTGCAGGCTACCTAACTATTTATATATTCATATAATTACATTTTAGCAGCAACATGGCATTGTTGACTTACATGTTACTTGCTGTTTAATAACTGCAAAACTTGAGCAGAGCTGCTGTCTAGACACTTAGTCCCACTGGGTATCTCTGCTGATTATTCTTGCAGCAGGACATCAAGTTGAACTATTCCATATTCATTTTTTCAGAGGATGTCTCTTGTTTTTCAATATTATTTTGCAGTCTAATTCTGTCCTGTAACATACTGATGAATCATTTAACACCCTTTAGTCTTTACTTTTAAGAAGCATACACTTTATTTCATTGTTTAGTCATTAGTGACTGCAATGAAAGTACTGGGCCCAAAAAGAAACATATGAAAAACTCTAACAGATACAACTATTATCTCTATTTTTGCATGTAAACATAGATTTCCTCTTGCATCCCTTTTGTAGTTTTCATAAATTTCATTTCCACCCCAGATGAACAGTGTTAAGAAGCATTCATTTTCATCTAAATTTCAGTCCTCTCGAAGACTATTACATTTTCAAACAAAAGCCATTAATCTTCTAAATTAAAATAACAAAAGTCAAGATATGCAAAACCTCAATTCAGGAGGATTAATTATTATCAAATATGTCGGTGAAGGAATTAATTAACAAACAATAATTTACTGAAGTTTTTTCTAATAAAAAATTATCTGAAATGTGGTAGCTTTAAGTCCTCTTACCTGTCAATAGAAAGCTAAAAAGATTTCAAAAAAACTGTTCCCACGAACTGAAAAATATTGAGGATTGTTTATTCCATCTTCCCTCTCTTCTTTCTCCTCCTTCCTTGTTTTGAATCTTACGTATTTGGAAGCCATGTTTACTGTTGCTACTTCAGGGTTTTTTTAATTTATTTTGGGGTATTTTGTTTCTGAATGTTAAGTAATTTGTATAAATTACATCATTGTAGATAAATTAATAATAACAATTAAAACAATCAACAACGACAACAACAAATCAATTTGCAAAAAAAGGCATTGCACATGGAAGGGGTAACCTCAGCAGGATGATTAGTACTATACAATTCTGTGATAAAACATTTTATAAAAATAATATTTCAGACATTTGCTAATTATCATCATTCAAATGCAGATATAGAAATATAACTGTGTAAATGGAGATTAATATGGAATGGATTATTACTGTTATTATTCTATATTCCAATTTGTATGTAGAAAAATAACAAGGAATTTGAGGGAAAAAATGGTGAACCAGTCCAGTTTGAAGGCCTGGATTAGTGACAAACAAAATCTATCTAAAACATAAACAGAACTTGCATCTCCATGGGCACTCAGAAATACAAGAACAAAAAGCTGAGTATCTGAAGTGCCACATATTCTTGCAAATACAGATTCACTGTTCTTGATTTACTGTTCTTGCTGCAAGTTTTCTCCATATTTAATGACACTTGCGCAAGAAACAGGAAAACTTCTGTTCTGAAAGTTCTTCACTGCTGAACTAGAAGATCCAGGTGATCCAGGCTGTCTGAGCAGGTTATTGAGCCACCATCCCTGAAGACATCTAAAAAGACAGATGTGGGGCCAGGGGACGGTTTAGCGGTGGATGTGGCAGAGTTAGGGTAGTGGTTGAACTTGATGATCTTGAAGGTCTTTTCCAACCAGACTGATACTGTGATACTGTGAAGATATTCTGGGAGGAAAAAAAACCACACAGCACAACAAAACTATGCATGAGGTATTAATCCTTTATTTTCTCTCTTTACGTATTTCTACAGCATATTTATAGGTACAAGTCACTTACACAGTTGAAGAATCACTAGAAGGAATTAGGAGCCCAAATAGGATTCAGCCCTAGGACATTCAGCAAAGAGGGTGTGTGTGATTATACCCATTCAGATGAAATAATCTTCTTTGATCTTTTATTTAATCTGGTTTGGGGTTGCTCTTTGAGCTTTGCAAAAAGCATCACTTACAGTAGCAGCAAAAAAATACTGTAAGGTCAAAACAATGCAACTTTTTCCATATGGTTAGAGTAGGAGGAGAAGTAAAGACAGATGTCAGGCAAATTTAAGGCAAATTTAAGGTTGACTATTTTGATAAGTGTCCTTGTTTGAATGAGGATGAAGCCAATTTCTTTTTACTGATTTTTTTTTTTTTTTCTTCAGTGAACAATTTTAAGTAACACACTTCCTGAAATTAGGAGCAAGTTTTCCAGCCAGTGGACTGATAACACTTGAATGTTCTTAGTTACTGCTGAGAGACTGAGGACACTGCTCTTCTTGTTGAATCTGCTACTTTGGAAACTACAACCCTCCTGCAGGGAGAAGCAGACTAGACAGATGGCAAAACTGGCCAAAGAGAGCATTCCATCCCATACATGTCTCTCTCAGTATAATTTCAGGGGTCACAGAAGTCATGTCCCTTTTTCCTATCTTCCTTCCATAGCCAGTGTCCAGGGAGGAGTCCATCACCACTGATTCCCAGGCTTGTGCATTCCTGACCCTCATAACTGTCCCCTCAGCTCCCGTCTGCCGCTCTCTCCAGCAGCACTTCAGGACATTTCAGAACTGCTCACAGCTCAGGACATGCTGTGGTAATTGCTGGGGGACGGTGATAGGGTTTTGCATATCGTGAACATTTGTGTATATATTTGTACATATTTTTTTTTTTAATAATTAGTATTTAATTAAGGCTGTCTAGTTCATTTTTTAATCTAGAAGACCTTTCCTTTATTATCTCTCTCCTTCCCAGCATTGCCACTGGCTCAATTGCTGATCCTGAGTTAGACTGTGACAATACATCATAGTAAAACAGAAAACTCGACTGATCCAGTTTAAAAAAAAATGAATGGCAAGTGATGTGTTCCACATAGTGAGACCAGGCACTTCATTCAATTAATTATTTTGAATTTTGTAAAAGACACTTCTGTCTTTCAAGGTCATTTTGAGAAAATGGCAAATGTGGAAACACTGCCAAAGGCTAGAAGATAAAATATCTTATTTTCAATTTAACGTGTTTCATTTCTAATATTCAATTCTAATATAACAAGTTGAAGAAAATAATTCCAAACCGTGGAATACATGCACCACTGAACTAAGTCTTAATTCTCTCTGCACATTTACTCATCCTTTATTTTCCATTTTATTTCATTAAAGTCAATACTTTTCATGTGCAAAATATCATTAACATGAACTTCTGTATATTGATCTGTTTGGTCTCGGGTAAAAGCAGCTTCTACATAGACACTAGGCTAGTATGAGTGTTTCTGACTTGTGTAAGTTACCTCTAGGACTTCATGTAAATCTTTTCCTGCAAAGCCTCCAGAAATATCAGCCCAGCTGGGTCAATCAGAACAAATCAGATTCTACATGAAATAGTAAAAATGGAACTCTAGCGATGAGATGTGCCTAAGTGAGTGAAAGAATGGATTCTGGATCCTAGCTGCTAGAAAAGGTAAATGTGACACAGCCAAAATGTTACAGGGTGACTAAAAGACTAAAGAGTGAAGAAATAGGATGTATGATAAGAAATGGGGTTTGGAAAACCAGGCTATGCATGACAATGACCTGCGATGCTCTGAGTATGTATCTTCATGACTGTAACTAATGCTGGTATGAACTTACAGTACTCCTCAGCATTGCCAATACAAATACTCAAGATTTAGGTTGGAAATAGGGAATTATATACACTACAGATACTATGGTATTTCTTGTAGTTTGATAAATAAATGAAAACCAGAGGGAAGAACAACCTGATAAAAATCAAAAGCGTACATTGAAATTTCCAGATAAACTTTAACAGGAAATTTTGATCAACTTACACTGTTTTGTTTATTCTGCAGCTACATGCTTTCATTATAATAAAATAAAATATAAAAGAGTAAATGTTTATAATGTTTTAATCTCTTATTACAGTTAAAGATTTTTAAAAGTTTAAAATAATATATTGGAAAGATTAATGGAAAAGCATCTAAACAAAAGTATATTTAGTAAAACTGTTGCAAAAATAGTAATATTTTGCATCTGTGGCTTAAATTACTCGTAAGCTATGACTTTTTGAAATTAAAATCAGAAATCTTAGACACTTCTGAACTTACATTTTTGGTAAAGTTTAGGTTTGGGGATTTTTGTGTTGTTTGGTGTGGGGTTTTTTTTCAGTATTGCTAGGGATTTCTACACAGTTATTTATCTTTCTGTGGAAGTTGCAGCAGTTCTCAACTTTTTCCAGGCAAGTCTTCCTTTCTGAAACTTTTGATGGCACACATCTACTTATTTCCCTAGTGCAAACAGTTTCTTTTAGGTCATCAATCCTGTATTCTAAAAAAATTTTTAAATGACACCAAGAAATTCATATGCTAGAAAATTCTGCTAAAACATAGCATAATATTTAAGGACCAGTTTCAACCTAAAAAATGAAGTTTGAGATATAAAAGGAAAGAGCAATCTCTTAAGCCCCTTGCAACAGGGTATAAGAAAATGTGTCATGAGAATAAAAAGTAGCTGTTGGAAAGCAATGATCATGTTTTAAGAATATGTTAGCCTATATGTAGCAGCACAGTCTTGATAAATTTAGCACAGATTCCCAAAATATGCTCTCTATATAATATGATCTATATCTAATATGTATACTATTTGTATGCTCTCTATCTAATATGTGTGCTATTTGTGTGAACTTTACTGTTCCCAAAAATAAAATAGGGGTATCAACTGTAATTTATTTATTAATAACTGTGTAGGGATATAAAGATTAAAAGTACATATCTATGCATTAATGTATAATATATATATACATATATGCACTTTTAATATATGTGTATTATGATGTTTATATAAAGAGAGAAACTCAGATATACAGATGTAGGTGTCCGTGTGCACTTACATACCTATATATGTCCATACTATTATTACACATAACTGTTTTCATCAGGGAAAAAAAAAAGAAAAGAGGGGGGAAAAATAACAAAAATTTTCAAGTCAGCAGCATTTCTGGAGGTTTATGTGCAAATATTCAGCATTAAATAGATTTTTCAGAGATAGCTGTTTCTCTATGCACTTTCTCTTTTACTCTTACTATGGAAAACCTGAACATTTCCTTTTTCTACTGCTGTTTGACGCTACCCTAAAGACAGCCATATTTTCAGAATTATTTTACTGATATAGCTACACTCTGTGCAGCTGATATTTTCATTGCCAGATCTTGTCTTCATGTTAAATCTTTTGAAAATATTTCAGCGAAACAGTGCAAGCATTTCTGAAAATAAGTCCAGAGGAAAAAAATGTTAGTTTATCCAATGATTAAAGGACATGGGTAGCAGCAACAAAAATAACTGTCAAGACTTGCTTTCTAGTGGGCTTAGTACCCCATGTTTCAGATCAGCACCTTTACATTTATGGGGATGAGAGATGTGCTCTTTACTAATGATATGAATATCTACCAAGACTTAAATAATTCTGTCCTTTTAGAACATTTTGAACTTGCAATGCATTTTCATTTCCTCAAATGTAATTGAACATTAAACATTTACATTGAACATTTAAATCTGAACTAGCCACTTTAAACTACTGATAAATTCAATGAAGATAAGTAGGCATGTCTGAAAGACAATTCACCTTATTCTAAAATGTGCATCTCAAAAAGAGGTAAGATAAATCCCCATCCGTGACCAAATGAATTACTTAAACTTAGGTGTCCTACTGACCCATTAAACATAGCAAATGTATCAAATTGGAAGCAGTTGAGGAAACTGGTCAGAGAAACACAGTGAAACTTGGAGCTAGTAAGAAAACATAGGAATGGGAATTCTATTAGGATTCCATTAAAACTGATGATGGAGCTGGAGGAAGGTGTGAAGGATACTGAAATTGGAAGATCAGGTAATAATGGCAGAGAAACAAAAGAATAAGAGGTCTGACAAGCTGTTAAGGAACTAGGGGACAACTGGACTTAATTAGTCTAGGACAATATACAGGAAAGAATTCACAATTCTGCATTAGAGTAAGTAACCTGGTGAGTAAACCAAGGAGGTAGACTCTAAGAGAAACCAGTAAACTAGAGTAAAATTGTCTGTGTAAGGAATCGAGTATTTGAATAAAGGTTGTGGAAAGGAGAAAGAAAGCTAGCATAAGATCCAGAATGAGAACATATAATTAAGACAAAAAGTTTAAAGAGGATAGAACAAAAGGAATTATGTTTGGGAGCACCAAGAAGAAAAGCATGTCTGTGCCTGCCAGTAGGATCTCAAATGCAGAAGAACTCTGAAGACTTGCTATCCCTTCAGCTGCCTTATTCCCCAGTCTTTCTGCAGACAGAGTACACAATCACCATTGTAATTATCCACCCAAAAATTATGATCTCCCTTTTCCTATCATTCTGTCAGTTCAAGTGACAGTGAATCCTTCAGTTTCAGTTCTGCATACAAATGGGGGAAAAAATAAATGACAGTACATGAAGTGACTTTGGTGTTCTTCTGCTTCCTTTGTTAAAAACCAAAACTGCTAAACAACCCAGATTAGAATATATAGAAAGCCAAAAGACTTAACAGTTGGGAAATTCCAGAACTAGATTTTCCTTGTAACTTTAATTCCATCTATGTAAACATACAGTCTAGAGCTATATGATCATGCATTATTTTCATTACCAGGTTCTTTTTCAACCCAGGCACAGAACATACATCCTCTGGGAAGGAATCAGAAATTTCTATGGTCTCTGGTGTATATGAACCCTGCCTCTTTTGTTGTGAAAGTCAAAAGTATAAAAGCAAAGAAGATACATAACCATTTAAAAAAGTTTCTTAATTGAGTTGAAAAGCCAGCTCATTGTAAAGACAAATGAATTATTCTTTTCTAATTCCATAACCTAGAAATACAGAGTATTAAACTACATTCCTAGGAGAGCAGTCTATATGAGATAGCCAAGTTAATGGATAACATAAGCAGCTATCTAATATCTATTTTTAGGATCTGGCTATCACAGTAGTATCCACAGCTCATATTTTGATATCTGAATAATACCAAGAAGATAGTACCTCTGGAAGGCCACAGCCACATTCAGTTTTGAAAATACTTAACATTGTGAGAGCTCATGGGATAGACTAAGACACAGGAAAGTGTCTTGATTCCCCTCTTTGTAAGCTCAGGTACCAAGGTAAAAGCACTAAAGAAGAAACTCTATTTACATAGAAAGCAGAGCCCAGAATCCTCTCTCAAGACTAGAAATGTATACAATAGTACATCAAGTACATAAGATAAAAATGGAACTTATTTTTAGGTATCTACTGCAGTTACTGCCAAATTTGTCATGCAAGCTCTAAAACAATTTGATATGCAAGCTTTCAAGCAATTTCAAGCAATATAAAAATGTTATAACAATAATTGTTCACTGTAAAACAATTTTCTTACAAATATATTCTGGAAAGTAGAACAATTATGTGTGTGCTTTGTATCATGCGTGAAGTCTAACTCTTAAGTCTTCTTAAAGCCAATGGGGCTACCCATATAACCGTACTTACACATGTAACTACTGTGCAATTAATGAAATAAGATGTTCTTTAGAAGCATACAAAAAAAATTAATAACTTGTTATTAATACTTGTTATTACCCAAAAACCTCTTTATGACATTTGATATATTGTGGATAAGGTTCTATATTGGAACATACGATGTTCCAATTCAAGAAATATTGAATTCTCACTGTTTTCACAAAGCAAAACTATGTTGTTGTTTTTTTTTCTGAAGGGTCCTAAATTATTAAAGTAGTTGCTAAGTATGTACAGGAAGAAAAATACTGCAGAGACCCAGGTGTCAACAGTTTTACACTGACTGTACCAGACATCCAGGTGTCTAAAGGCTTGGTGGAAGTTCCACATACTCACCAGTTTATGTTATTGGTAGCACCTGTCATTCAGAACTGAAAGGTAGTTTACATATCCTGTAGTCATAGTGAAATAAAGAAGTTAGCAGCACTCATAAAAATATTAATTTCTACAGAAGGAGTGAGACATAACTTGTCAGGGCATTAGAATATAGCTGGATCACAGAGCTTTCAAGCACGGCCATTTTTGCAGCGCTTGACCGTCTCTGGCTATAGCATTAAAAATTCATATAGGTAAATGAAAGGTTTTAGATGTAAAAGGATATAGTATCGGACACTAAACCTTATTTAAATATTTTCATATTTCGAAAGGTGACATTTTCATCATTTTCATTAATAATTAAATGGGATCACCCTGCCTTAGTGTTATTTCAAATCATATTTAGTATATTTCTTCAACAAGAAGCACTGATGACTACTGATGACTAAATGTGTTGTTTAGGTAGCAATGAATGAAGGAATGGAATAAATGGATTATAAAAAAACCAGAGCAGTAAGAATAAATCAGATCTATATTATCACAGAGTATGTATGTGGCAAGGAAGTTCATTCTAGCAAGTCAACTCCTACAAATAAAGTAGTGCCATTAAAATTCACTTCTGTCAGTATGCAGATCTCTGAAGATTTTCAGATCAGTGACACACCTAATATAAAACCTATAGGACGAGATTATATTTATACCAGTTTTTAACTTCTTCTATTCAGGTCAGAAACCTTGAAGAGATAATTTTAATGTAGCTGTCTTTATAGTGTATCTTGCTAACATTTTGCACTGAATTTTATTATAAGCATCTTGTTGTTCAGAATAACTTCCGATGTTCATGAAAACTTCAGCATTACTTTTTCTTGGAACTGTACTCTTAAGTCATTAATCAGTTATGCCACATTTTAAGCAATGTAGCTGCTATGGAATGAACTATAGTAACTGACAAAACAATAGTTTCAAGTAGTATGTTTTAGGTCTCTACAAAAAAGCTTAACATACTCAAAGTTATACCTGCATGCATCTATCTACCTACAGCCATATTGATCCTAACAAATGCACAGTGCTGGCTCTTTATCTAATCAAATATTTAATACAATAAATTTTACTTTCAGTATGAAGAATGAAAATAATTCTTCTGTGTTTTTAAATATAACTATACATTTATTTCCATAGGAAAAAAAAAAATAAATTACAAAGGAAATTAAAATGAAGCTATTTAAAACATGGAGAGGTGAGGGAAAGCACAGTTAAACCAATGAAGCATTTTGTCCTCAGGATTATGTGTATCACAGTATTTCTGAACACTCTATGTTAGTTACATTTCCTTCTTCTAATGATTTTCATTTCACTTTGGGCTGGATGCAAGGAGGGTGGGGATTGAGAAAGAAACGCAATTTAGTATTAACAGAAGTTTCACGTGAAATGCAGGCACTGGGATGTGTTTTGCTTGTTCCTACATCTTTTCAGGTGTCACTCATGTAACAAATCCTTATTTTTCTCTGAGGCTGTGGCACAATGTAATCGCCGAGTTCCAGGAAAGCAAAAGGTTTTACTTTTGAGCTTTCACCTGGCTTCGCAATACTCTGAACAACATCACCTCCCGCTAGCATTTCAATGAACTTCTGAGAAAGTTGGGTGCCGACGATCCCAGCGCTTCCTGCCGGCTCTGAAAGGCGCGTGTGCTGGGCCAGTCCCGTGGAGAAGGGCAGGGGCAGGGGTAGGGCAGGACAGGGACAGAACAGGGCAGGGCAGCACCCGCTGCCCGCGGCAATCCGACCCTGAGGCTGGCTGGCCTCACCCGGGATCCTCGGGCAGTTCCCCCAGGCGCACTCCCCACGCAACAAGACGCCCGTCCGCCCCCAACCCCTGCCATGTCAAACGGAGGAGTCCTCCCGCCCCCAGCCCCCGCTACTCTTCCGCAACAGCGCCCGCCGCGGCCCGAAGCCCGGCCCCACGGCCGGGGGGCAGTGAACCCA
>NW_009954222.1:1706768-1707027 GCF_000747805.2 Chaetura pelagica
AGTTCCTCCGGGCAGCGCTGCGCCTGCAGGGCGAGGGCTGGTAGCGGCCAAGAGGAGAGAGATGTGCGCACACACCAGTGCAGAGAGAGGGAGGCTGGATGGAGTGATGCACAGAGCCGAGAGGAGGTAGAGAGAGCAGGAGGAAGAGAGGGGAGAGATGCCGAGAGCTGACGAGAATTGCAGGGCGATCAGTGGAAAGGGGTGGAGAGAGAGGCAGAAATGAAAGACACCTCTCAGGGGAGACGGGCAACTGCTAGGG
>NW_009954222.1:1707103-1708307 GCF_000747805.2 Chaetura pelagica
GCAGCAGCCACACTGGGAGGCAGGTGGTTCTTCCACAGTCTCTTAGAGCTCCGTGACCGAGTGCAGCCAGAAAGAGAAAAGTCACCTGGAAGCTTTTCTCCACCTCCCGCCTTCCCACCCCATTTCTCAGGGGAGTCCCACGCCTGCAGTTATCTGGGATGGCAAAGCCAGAGAGCTTGCACGGAGAGAAAGCGAGGCTCCTTTATATACAACGTATGTAGCGGGGACGGGGGCGGGGGGAAGCACAACACACACAACAAAAAAACCCAAACACGCCCATGAAGCTGTCAAGGCCCTCACTGTACAATTTTCCATCTCAGCCCCTCTCACCGAGCCGCACCCTCCCCTGTATGTGGCGCAGATGTGCTCTGGGGCCGCTACTGTGAGGAGACAGAGGTAAAAAGAGGTGTTTCAATCTTCCTCATGCAAGTAAGTCGGCAGGTCACTGTCCCTTATACCCTCATCCTCCCCCTCTAGTGCAGGTCTTCTCACCTTGGTATTTTGGTTTTGAGACCACTGTGTAATACTGAGGGCAAAATGAAGCAAAACAGCAAATGCAGCAGCAGCAGTAAACACGAGAGCATGACTCACAGGAGTACAAACTTAACAGACTGCATGCAGACTGGCTGAGGTTACAGGTTAACAGTTTATTCTGCAGGCTCCATTCATTAGCCTGTTGGCTCAATGTTGGTGTACCAGTAGAAAGCATTGGATAGAGGGACATTGTGTCAAGCAGAAATAGCATACCCATCTGCTTCTTACCTTTTATATCTGCTCTTAATGCAGTCTGACAGTGCTAAACCCAAGGGAGGTTCCAGCACAACAGAAATCTGCTTACGAACATCTGCCCACCTGGGAAGGGTGTCATGAAGTACACTGTGCATCTGGGACATAATTACAGAATTAAAAGCTTCATGGAGAAATGTAGGAGAGGGTTATGGGGGCAAAACTGCACTGCATGTCATCATGTGCTAGCTCATAAACCCTCATGCATGAAAAGTTGCCGGCAATAAAATATACAGAGTGCCTACAATCCACTGGTACTTTAGAAAGTAGTATTTTAGAAGAAGATTTATACCTAGGAAAATGATGAAAAATACTGCATTTTTCTCCAGGTACTCCTGGCATTCACCCATGCACTCATGAGCTATCAGAAGTTTGTTATACTAACTATGAATTCAAAAAGTAAAGTTGAAGGAACTCT
>NW_009954222.1:1708399-1736193 GCF_000747805.2 Chaetura pelagica
CAAGCTGGAATATTTTAAATCCTCATTCACAAAACACTGTAGCTTGGAAGTTTCTCCAGAGAAACACAGAAGTCAAACATTAATTAACAATTTTATTACTGTTTTATTTACTTTTTCACTGAGGTGTATTACGGTTTTATTTAGTTTATCACTGAAGTGGCACTTCTGGGTACAAACCGATATTAGATTTTGTGTTTTATTGTTGATCAAGTTCTGGATTTAACAGAACAAGAAATTCAGGACACAAAGTCCTACTTTCAAGGGAAGAAAAATTGCCACTGTGCGTTTTAAATATTGATTTGCTCCACAACAGCTGGACTGCAAACTCTCCAGTGCCTCAATTTTGCTCTCAGTATTCAGTCATAAAAAAAGACAAAAGCCATTCTAAAGCAAACAGAAGAGACAGTTCATTTTTATCCAGAAATGGATCTGAGTGAACATGTGTTGCTTGGGAGAGCAGCAGGAGGAAAAGCCTAAAAATCTTCATCTAGAATAGGACAGATGAAATTTTCATGATTTCAGAGACTTTAGAAATGAATTTCCTATGAAAATTTCTTATGTGAAACCATCTGTAATGAATCCTGGTTATTTAATATCTAGTTGCAAGCTCTAAAAGACGCTTCTGTTAATACATAGGTACACCATATGCTCTATGTTCTGTATTTAATAACTCTTAATTGATTAGGAAAATTAATAAATAATCTGATTAGAGAATTACATCATTTCCTTGCCATATTGTAAATCTTACATATTTAAAAATCTTCATTATCATTTTGGTTGATCATTTGATGTGAACAGTTGATAGGCTAGAGTTTCTAGATTTACTTTTGTTACAGAGATAAACGTAAAGGACAATACATTCCAACACAATTATTTTTATGAATATGCTTTGGATATTACTTAATGAATATATTACAGTATCACTCAGGAAAGTGATTCAGTTTTCTTTAATCTTTGCAGTACAAGCTACCAAGAAATTATAAGGACAAAAAGTAAAAAAAAAAAAAAAAAAAAAAAAAAAAAAAAAAAAAAAAAAAAAAAAAAGAAATAAATAGTCCTAGTGGGTTTTTTTTTAATAATTCAAATCTCAACTGGTCAATATATTATATATAGGCTCTGATATGCTTTCTGTCGTTACTTGATTATTTCTTATTTTAGTATATCAACTATTTTTTGCAAGTAGAGGTGCATTAATTTGGTATATAAACCTCATTCTTCAGGAATGAAGATTCATGAACACTTCTTTCAGATAATGAAATCTGGAAAATTCTCTTGATTTTCTTAGTTCATGTCACATTCACAATTATTTTGTCAATATATACAGTAAACAAGAGCTACTCCAAGAAATGCTAGACTAGAGAAGTAACTGGTAACTACATGTAGCTAAAGAATATATGGGTTTCCAGAGCATGAAGCAAAAGAATGAAACAATCTTGTTTACTTAAGTGTTCATAGTTTCTTAGCTTCATGTTTCCTTGTAAACACTTTTTTGATGTTTGCCAGTGAGGCAAATAACACAGCCCAGATAACTGTATTAAAAGATGAACACAAAATGTATTTTAAATTTCAGTTGAAGCCTCAGGTGCATAAAAAGATTAACCTAACACTGTAGGCTGTCTAGAGTTGCTTCTTCATCCAGGAGAACTAAAAATAGTTCCCTACTAGAGTTCTAGGGACCTTCCTCATAGGAATTACAATAAAATAGTTAGTTTACTAGTCAAATATGTCTTGGTCTACTCATATGGGGTTAGCATAAATATATTAACAGAATCATGAAAATACATGTGTGTCTAAGCTATTGAAGGGAAACATTTGATTTATGAAACTCAGGTCCTGCCTGACGAACCTGATCTCCTTTTATGACCTGATGACCCAACTATTGGACAAGGGAAAGGCTGTGTCTATCTGGACCTCCAAAAAGCATTTGACACAGTTCCCCATAGAATTCTGGTTTAAAAACTGGATGCGCATGGCCTGGTTAATCATACGGTCTGTTGGATCAAACACTGGCTGGACAGTCGGGCCCAGAGAATGGTGGTCAGTGGAGTCAAATCCAGCTGGTGGCCAGTAACAAGTGGTGTTCCTCAGGGCTCAGTGATGGGACTGTTTCTATTTAACATCTTTATTGAAGATCTTGATAAGGACATAGAGTGTATTATTAGTAAGTTTGCAGATGACACCAAGCTAGGTGGGAGTGTTGATCTGCGTAAGGATAGGAAGGCTCTACAGAAAGACTTGGATAGATTAGATCATCGGGCTAATGTTAATGGTATGGGCTTCAACAAGGCCAAGTGCCAGGTCCTGCACTTGGGCCACAACCCCATGCAACAGGCTTGGGGAAGTGTGGCTGGAAAGCTGCCTGGCAGAAAAGGACCTAGGGGTTCTAATTGACAAGTGGCTGAATATGAGCCAGCAGTGTGCCCAGGTGGCCAAGAAAGCCAATGGCATCCTGGCTTGTATTAGAAACAGTGTGACCAGCAGAAGTAGAGAGGTGATTGGTCCCCTGTACTCAGCACTGGTGAGGCCACACCTGGAGTATTGTGTCCAGTTTTGGGCACCTCAATTCAAGAGAGATATCAAGGTTCTGGAGTGAGTACAGAGGAGGGCAACAAAGCTGGTGAAGGGCCTAGAGAATCAATCTTATCAAGAACACTTGAAGGAGCTGGGAATGTTTAGTTTGAGAAAGAGGAGGCTGAGGGGAGACCTCATCAGTCTCTACAACTACCTGAAAGGTCATTGTAGAGAAAGAGTGTTTAGACACTGGAATAGGCTGCTCAGGTTGAGTCACCATCCCTGGATGTGTTTAAGAATGTGGTGTTAGTGGATATGGTTTAGTGGAGAACTTTGTAGAGTAGGGGTGATGGTTGGACTCAGTGATCCTAAGGGTTTTTTCCAACCTGAATAGTTCTATGATTCTATGGATTTTGATGCCTAACAGTCTTCCATCCTTTCCAACAATGTATAGCCAAAATAATAATAAACATGGGTAATCTGTCACATATCTATTGATTGCACGCTGGAACAAAGTGTGTGGGGTTTTGTGGGTTTTTTTTAATTGTTAACCAGCACATTTACAAAATTCCTTACTTGTAGCTCCTCTGGATTATTCAGAAGCACTCAAATCTTCAATAACTTTACAGACTTTAATTGAAAGTGTTAATGACTCTCTTTTTCTTATCTATTAGCGAGGCAAAGGTATAAAAGTGGTTAATCTTTATGTCTCTGTTATGCGTTAGATTCTTGACACTTTCTCTGTGTTTGTTTTTTTTTTGTCTTCCTAATGCTCTTCAAATGAATTAAATTCCCATAGTCATGTCCCTAAGGAATTAGCATGCTCATGTTTTGTAGAAAAAAAACAAGCCTAGGGATGTATGTTCTTTTAATAAATTCCCCAAATGGTAAAAAGCACTTCCAAAGAGAAGCACCTTGAAGTAGGTATCCAAAGTGGTCAAATTTTATTAATACTATTGTTCTTTCTTCCCATTGCAAAGCTTTGGAGTATTATTTATTTTTGAGCTTCAGATATTTTGTATTAAGCTGTTTACATGTTGTATCCTGTATGCCAGGGAAAACTGGTGGGTCAGGAATTAAGTTGTAGCTGCAGCTATTGATTCCTAAGACAAGCAAACAGCATCATGCAAAGTAATTTGCTAACAGTGCCTGTAGGGTTATGAATGGTTCTAATCTGTGTGAGTCTCCACATTATATTTACATAGTGGAAAGACATATGGCAAGTGAGTATGAAAGTGATGAGCATATGTGTTACTGTGGAATGATAGTTATTAATAATAGAAGGGATATACTGAAGAGCAAGTTAAAAGCATAAGGGGTAGATTTGTTATTGAATTTAAAATGTCATGTGTTTTTAAAGCAGAAAATACTAAATCTTGGTGAAAAGAAGCAGGGAAAAATAAACAAACAAACAAATAAATAAAAAGAAGCATCACTGTGCTTTGAATATGGGTAATGTTAGAATTAATGGTTTTAAACAAATTCTCATTTGAATGTGGGAATTCTCACATGAATGAATGAACCTATACTTCAGTTATAAAGATGCTGATTTTGTACGTGATTAATTATACATTCAGAAGTAAGAATCTGAGGGTGTTAGAAAAAGGCTGTGAAACTGTTCTGTACTATTCTATAATACTCAAGCTACAGAGAGTAGAGAAATAAATTTATGAGACTGGATGTCCACTGGGAGATTAAAACTTACTGAAGTGGGTGTCAGCGTGCTAAATGATAAACAAATAAATAATGTATTAGACTTATTTAAACTTTTGTTGTGTACAAAGCCTTTGAACAAGCTTTATGAAATGTAGATATATTCTGCATCCGTTTAGATAAGTAAACTGTAAAACACTGGGAAAAGATGGTAGTCGTAGGAAACTAAACTGTTATTTTGTATATAATGTATACATATAGTGTTGTGGCATTACTGTGAATCAGGAGGTGAATGTCAACTTGGATTGATTTTCCTCCCATAGCAGTATACACAGACATACTTAAAATATTGTAAATTTGTCTACATCTATTAACTATGATTGTTTTGTAATGAAAAAAAAAAATAAAATAATAACAAAAGCATATAAACAGTAAACCAGAAATTATCCACTTGTCAGTTCTTGTGTGGTTTTTTGTAAAAAAAAGTTTTCACCTGAGATTGAACATTTGAGAAAGAATTTACCTTTGCAAAGTCAAAAGTTTATATGATGTTATATCTCAGAATTAACAGTGAGCATACACAGGATAGATTTCTATAATTGTGGTCACCAGTTGTGACCAGCTGCATTTATTTTAGGGGGTAACAAGAGTTGCTCCTCCACAGCTGTTGATAACTGCCTCTTTAGTAATACTGGATAAAATAATGATTTATGAATTGCCCCTAGTGGCAATTTGAACAGATACATTTTATTCTGCATCACTGGAGTCTGGAAGAGCACAGTCAGTTATCTTATATTAGCTTGAGGGACAGTCACTTCTTAAACCATTTCATTATTATCACAGGGAGTTGTATAAACACATCCTAAAGCAGTTTTTAAATGGTCAGAAAATTTTACTTAAGAGTAAATGCTACGTGATTTGTCATGAATAAAGATTCACAAGTAAACTAAGGCTAGAGAGTATAAAATTATGAAACCAGAAATTTTAAAAAGCAGAGAAATTAAAGAATATTAAAGTTCTTCCATTCTGAAATTATAGGATCATTGAATAGTTCAGGTTGGGAGAGATCTTTAAAGGTCATCCAGTCCAACCCCCCTGCAATGTCGAAGTTGTGCCTGCCAATTTCAGGGGGTCTGGACTAGATGATCTTTAAAGGTCTTTTCCAGCCCAAACCATTCTTTGATCTTCAACTAGATAAGGGTGCTCAGTGCCCCATTCAATCTGACCTTGAATGTTTCCAGGGATGGGGCATCCACTGCCTCTCTGGGCAATTAGTTCCAGTGTTTCATCACCCTCATAATACTTTTTTTCCTTATATCTAGTCTAAATCTGCCACCTTTTAGTTTAAAACCATTACCCCTTCTCCTATTGCAACAGGTGCTGCTAAAAACCTTGTCTCCATCTTTCTTATAGACCCCCTTTAAGTACTGAAAGGACACAGTAAGGTCTCCCTGGAGTCTTCTATTTTCCAGGCTCAATAACACCAACTCTCTCAGCCTGTCTTCCTAGGAGAGGTTCTCCAGCCTTCTAATCATCTTCAGGGCCCTCCTCTGGACTCCAACAGCTCCATGTCCTTCCTGTGTTGGGGGCCCCAGAAATGGACACAGTACTCCAGGTGGGGTCTCGCAGGAAGGGAGCAGAAGGAGAGAACCACCACCCTAGACCTGCTGGCCACACTTCTTTTGATGCAGTCCAGGATATGATTGGTTTTCTGGGCTGCAAGAGCATATTTTCAGCTCATGTTGAGTTTTTCACCAACAGCACCATGTTGTCCTCCTCAGGTCTGCTATAAATCCATTCTCCATCCAGCCTGTATTTGTGCTTGAGATTGCCCCAACCCATGTGAAGGACCTTGCACTTGGCCTTATTGAACTTCACGCAGTTTGCATGGGCCCACCTCAAAAAGCCTGCCAAGGTCCCTCGGGATGGCATCTCTTCCCTCCAGAGTGTCAACCACACCACCACACAGCTTGTTGTCATCAATACTCCTCCAGTCTTCAGGCACCTCTCCATGACCTTTTAAAGATAGTGGAGAGTAGCCTAGCATTAACATCTGCCAGGTCTCTCAGAACTCATGGATGCATCCCATAAGGGCCCATGGATTTATGGATGTCCAGATTGGCTAAGTGGCCTCTAACCTCATCCTCCTCTACTGAGAGAAAATCTTCCTTTCTCCAGACCTTATCTGTTACCTCCAGGGTCCAGGATTCATGAAGGCTGGCTTTTTCAGTGAAGACTGAAGCAAAGAAGACATTCAATGACTCTGCCTTCTCTGTGTCTTCCGTTACTAGGGCACCCACCTCATTCATCAGCAAACCTACATTTCCTCTAGTATTTCTTTTTTTTTTTTTTTTAATTGATGTACTGGAAGGAACCTTTCTTGTTGTTTTTCATATCCCTTATCAGATTTAATTCCAGGTCAGCCTTAGCTTTCCTTCTTGCATCCCTGCATTCTCTGACTACATTACTATATTCCTCCCAAGTGGCCAGTTCTGTTTTCCATGTTCTGTATATTTCCTTCTTCCATTTAATTTTTTCTGGAAGACCCTTACTCATTCATGCAGATCTCCTATCTCTTCTGCTTGATTTCTACCTCATAGGGTGTCCTGGTTTGAGCCAGGATGAAGCCAATTTTTCTTTTTACTGATTTTTTTTTCCTTCAGTAAGCTCTCTTGTAACTAGCAACAGTGTGTTCTGCTAGGCTGATAAGACAGTGGAATGTTTTTCTAACTACTGAGGCTTCAAGGCTGCACCTGCACTCTGCCAGCTCAGACACTATGGGGAGATCTGTGACCCCCCCATAGGAGGCTGAGTTAGATGGACAGCAAAATTGGCCAAAGATATTCCATTCCATATATCTACGTAAGCTCAGAGGAAGATCAGAGATCACAGAAGACAACTTCCTTCCTTTTTCTTCTTCCCTTCTCTTCCGTCCATGGCCAGCGTCCGGGGAGGACTCTGTTCATCCATCACCGTCGATCCTCAGCCTTGATCTCTCGTGACCCCCATAACTCTCTGCTCTGTTCCAGCAGCAGCTCTGGGATTCCTTGGGACTCTTCCCAGTTCAGGGAAGTGCTGTGGGAGTTGCTGGGGTGGGGGGAGGCAAGAGGTTTTTTTTGCCCATTCCTGAATATATTTGTATATAATTGTATATATTTTCTTGTATAATTCATTAGTGTTTTAATTAAAGCTGTGTAGTTTAGTTTTCAATCCAGCCAAGTCTCTCTCTTTTTCTCTCTCTCCTTCCCTACCTGGGTTGGGGGGAGTTGGGATCGAGAGCATTGTTGTCGGACCTGAGTCAAACTGTGACATAGGGATATACCTGTCTTGAGCTTCGAGCAAGCAGTGTTTGAAAGTGGACCAGCTTTCATTGACATCCATACCTTCCAGGGTCCTAGCCTGTGGTATTCCACCAAGTACATCTTTGAAGAGGCTAAGCTTTGCATTCCTGAAATCCAGTGCTGTAACCTTACTCATTTCTCTACATTTTCCACACAAAGTAGTATAGTTTGTTAATACAAGGTCCATCAGTGCACCTCCCTTTCCAAGTTCCTCAACCAGCTGTGTCATAAGGTTATCATCAATGCTCTGCAGGAACCTGCTGGACTGTGCGTGCCTGGCTGTGTTGCCTTTCCAACAAACATCAGGGTGATTGAAGTCCCCCATGAGAACCAGGGCCTGTGATTGTGAGGCTATTTTAGCTGCCTGTAAAAGGCCTCATCAATGTCCTCTTCCTGATCAGGTGGCCTGTAGTAAACATCCACAACAGTGTCCCCCATGTTAGCCTGCCCTTTAATTCTCACCCATAAGCTCTTGACATGTTCTTCTTTCTCTCCTAGGCAGAGCTGGATGCATTCCAGGTGCTCTTTCACATAAAGAGCCACTCCACCACTCCGTTTTGATGACCTATCTTTCCCAAACAGTATGCAGCCGTCCTTGACAGCACTCCAATCATGTGAGCTATCCCACATGTCTCAGTAACTGCAATGAGATCATGGCCCTGTGACCACACACAGATATTTAGCTCATTGTGTTTGTTTCCCATACTGCACTCATTGGTATGAATGCACTTCAGCTGGGTTAATGGTTCTGCCACCTTTTTGAAGGGAGAAGGCCTTATTCCCACCAGACAGTTCTCAGATACTTCCATAGCTGCCAGCCTACCATCCCTCATCTTCACTGAAACAGCTGACAGTAGTCTCAGTAGTCTTTCATTTTGGTGATGCAAAGAGAACAGGATGTTTTTCCTTAGCTAGATTCAACAACAGTTGCTGTGATTTTTTCTGTGACTCAGAACCTTCTTAGAACAGGTTTGCTTTCATGTCCTGTTCAAAAAATACAGTTTCATGCTGATCTTTTATTTAACATTTATTTTGCAAACTGAAGTAAAAACTTGTATCAAATATTATATATTACCAAATCACAGCAATGGAGACAGTCATAGTTTGCAACACAGGCTATATAAGAAAAGAAGAAATATCCAGGATTTTACCACTACACCTATGCTAGTAAATCAAATTAAGCTTAATTAAATTGAACAGAGCCAATGGCAAGATAGTCAATACTCATAATGCTTTTTCACACTAATTACATGCTTTTAGATTGTACAAACCAGCATCTTGCAAACTAGTTCAGGAGTTAGCATAAGTCAGAAAACACACTCAATAGGCACTTTGAGTATTAGCCAGTGTTTTTGAGGATAAGAGCAGTTAGGCATATGGAGATAAATTTTGCCATGTCATTTGGACTCACTGCCATAGCCTGAACTGAGCAGGGAACAGGCACTGGGAGATTTTGTTTACTGTTCTAGACATGACCTTGTGATACTTCTAGGTTTTTGTGGTAAGTTGATCCTGGATAGAAGCCAAGTAGCCACCAAAGCTGCTCTGTCACTCCCTCTCCTCTGCTGGACAGGTGAGAGAAAATATAATGAAAGGCTCGTGGGTCAGGATAAGGACAGGGAGAGATCACTCAGCAATTACTGACAAGGACAAAACAGACTTAACTTGGGGAAAATTGATTTAATTTCTCATCAATCAAATCAACATTATAATGAGACATTAACAATACATTTTTTAAACACCTTGCCCCCAGCCTTCCCTTTTTCCTGGACTTAACTTTACTCCCAATTTCTTTACCTCCTCCCCCCAGCAGTGGAAGGGGGAATGAGGGTTGTGATCAGTTCATCACACATTGTCTCTGCTATTCCTTCCTCCTCAGGGAGAGGACTCCTTACACTTTTTCCCTGCTCCAGAGTAAGGTTCCTCTCACAGGAGACAACTCTTCATTAATTTTTCCAACATGGGTCCCTCCCATGGGCTGCAGTTTTTCACAAACTTCTCCAGTGTGGGTCCTCCGCAGGATCACAAGTCACAAGAAACTGTACTGAGTTGTATATAGACAGCTTTATTTTGAAGAATACATTGATGAATAGCATGTAGTTGCTGATATTAACACTTTCTTTAATGTGTTATAATCCCACAATTCTATTTCAAAGGTTCTCTATTCCAGAAATTAAGAGCAAAATATTATACAATCTATAAACGTTATTGTTGTATGCATTACTAAATGAATATTTTTTACCTGCAACCTAAAATGAAAGTAAAACATTTTGAAGTCTGAAACAGCAATTAACTTCTATTAAAATTAAAAGTTAAATGTTTATTTTTGTCATTGGAAAGTATAAGAAAAAGTTCTCTAAGTGAGTGTCAAGATAAAATCAAGTAATCTATAGATTTATCTTCATCTCCTTCATGTAGAATTACTTAAGCAGGAACCTACAAAACAGAAAACAGTATTTTTTATTATCTAAGGGAGGGGACTGAAGAAAATAAAAATTAATGGAATAATTCTGGTAATATTTTGGGTTATTTTCTTATTTGCTGCAAACATTTATATATCATGCATGACAATCAGGCTGCAGTTTTTAAATGAAGGTAAGAAAAATCTTTCATGTTTGATTCTGTGATTCTGTATTAGGGTAAAAGTGCATTACTGTCAGGAAACATCCTATTTGGATTTTGGTTGGGTTTTTTTTTTTTGGAAGATAAACAACTTCAGTTTCTCAAGATCATTTGAATTTTAATGTGGTTTCAAAAGTGAGAGATTTCTTCAATTTCTTCTGAAGTGATCTGCAAATTGAATGGTGTACTCTGTTTTCTATTACAAAATTATAAATGTATTGAATAGTACTGAAGTAAAGAAAAGTACATATGTGAACACACTTGACTTTTTTTCTTGTTCTACTGTGAGCAATGAATAACAGCTGAGTACAGTTTTCGAACCCTTTATACACTCACCTTGTAGCAGATTTTTCTTCACTGTAATTTTGTAGGTCATTAAAGAAAACAGCACTATCTGAAATACCTAATATTTTTAACATACTAATGAAATTGAGTACCCTGTTGAAAGAAATTTGTTTGTTGTGGCATGATTTAATGACTGATAATAAACACCTTTTGATTTTCCACATCTTTGTACTAACATATTTTTCATCAACTGGAGCTTGATAACTGTGGCCTTTTTCTGTCTTTAAAAAATATAATTGTGTTTGTCCTTTTCTAATCTTCTGGAAGATCATTTATTCTCTTTGTGTTCTCGCAGATAATGCTAACATGAGATTTTTGCAACCATTTTTCTAAGTACTCTGCAGCAAGTTTCATCAACCTTTCGAAATTTCATCTGACTTTACGTAACTAACTTTTTTTCCTTATTCTGTGTCGGTGTTGGGTCCATTCATGCATAACTTCCTTAATTTTTAAATGTATCATAAAGTACATAGGACACTTATGTTGATCAGAACACAAATGCAGAATTCAACATTTGATTGAATATGCTGAAAAACAAAACCTATTATTTACATGCAACTCCAGGTCTTTTTCTAATTCCTGCCCTCCCCCCCCCCTTTTTTTTTTTCTTCTTTTTCCTTTCCTTTCCTTTGAACAAATGTAAGCTAGAGTGCTGAAAAAGGCACGTCTGCAAGACACTATGTTAATTCATGAAGCATTGCCTCCTTAGGACTTCCAGAGTTTGTGCCACCATTCTCGCACTCATCCATGTCTCCGGCAATGGAGTGTAGAATTCCATTGAGGCTGTAACATTCATGACATCTTTAAAAGGGAATAATTCCAAAGGTAGATTTGAAAATGATCTCTCAATGTCAGAGTTGTTGAAATATGACAGTTTTAACGAATGTGACTCCTTCTCATTAGGAAAAAGAAAGCAGTAATGAATAGTTAAGTGCCTATACATTTAAAACTGATAAATTATACTAAAACTATGCCAGTTTTTAATATTTTTAATGAAAGAGATATTTATATGTCTTCAACAGTATTTTCTTCTAAATCTGCCTGCATATTATTCCTTCTTCATCTTTTAAATTAATATTATCCTATCATTTGATGACATAGTAGCCTTTTTTTAAATTTGAAATATTCCATGTCTCATGTTAGGGTAATTTTTCTTTCTTTATTGAATATACTAAAGTGCTGCAGGACCAATTCTTCATTGAACTTCCTGTTACAAATGGAGGATAAATTAATGAAGCTAAGCTAAATTAAAGAATCCATGCTAAGTGTTTCTAATCAAGAAAATAAATTATCATTAAAGGTGTATGTTTCTATTGCTGAAAGTTTTTGTTCTTCCTTCTCTGCATTCATCATATGTTGCTCCCTAAATGTACTGTCTTCTGTGGAGCTAAATGTAGGATTTTAGGGTAAATGAGGTGAAAATATTTTATAATGATGGACTGGTGTGGCTGGGAAGGGAACTTAGAGATCATCTCATTGCAACCCCCTTGCAAGGACAGGTATACCTCTCACTAGACCAGGTTGCTCAAAGCCCTATACAACCCGACCTTGCACACTTTCAGGGATGAGGCATCCACAACTTCACTGAGCAACCTGTTCCATTGTCTCACCACCCTCACACAGAATAATTTATTCCTAATGTCTGACCTCAGTCTACCTTCTTTCAGTTTAAAGCTGTTAACCCTCATCCTGTCACTATATTCCCGTGTAAAGTCCCTCCCCAGCTTTCCTGTAGGCCCCCTTCAGATACTGGAAGGCTGCTATGAGGTATTGCCAGAGCCTTCTTTTCTCCAGGCTGAACAAACCCAACTCTTTCCACTTGTCTTCACAGAAGAGGTGCTGCAGTCCTCTGTTCATCTTCATGGTCCTCCTCTGGTCTCTCTCCAACAGCTCATTGTCCTTCTTGTGTTGACGTGCGTCAAGCATAGTGTTGCCAGCCAGTCAAGAGAGGTGATTGCCCTGCTCTACTCTGCACTGGTGAAACCTCAGCTTGAGTACTCTGTGCAATTTTGTGCACCACAATATAAAAAGGACATCAAGCTATTGGAGAGTGTCCAAAGGACAGTCACAAGAATGGTAAAGGGTCTGGAAGGGATGACTTATGGGGGGGGCTGTGGTCACTTGGATTGTTCAGCTTGGAGAAGAGGAGGCTGAGGGGTGACCTCACTGCAGTCTATGGCTTTGTCACAGGGGGAAGAGATGGGACAGGTACTGATCTGTTCACTTCTGTAACCAATGACAGGACTTGGGGAAATGGCAGGAAGCTGAATCGGGGGATGTTTCGGTTGGTTATCAGGAAAATGTTTTTCACCCAGAGGGTGGTTGAGCACTAGAACAAGCTCCCCAGGGAAGTGGTCACAGCACCAAACCTGCCTGAGTTCCAGAAGTGTTTGAATGATGCTTCGGCAGCACATATACTAAAATTGGAATGATACAGAGAAGATTAACATGGCCCCTGCGCAAGGATGACACGCAAATTCGTGAAGCGTTCCATATTTTTTTCCAAGGGTGCTGAGGGAGCTGGCGGAGGTCATTGCTAGGCCACTCTCTATCATCTTCAGTAAGTCATGGGTAACAGGAGAGGTGCCTGAGGACTGGAGGATAGCAAATGTCACACCAGTCTACAAGAAGGGCAAGAAGGAGGACCCGGGTAACTATAGACCGGTCAGCCTCACCTCCATCCCTGGAAGGGTGATGGAACAACTTGTCCTTGGCACTATCTCCAGGCACATCAAGGACATGGGGGTCCTCAAGAGCAGTCAGTATGGTTTTATCAAGGGTAAATCATGTTTGACTAACCTCATAGCCTTCTATGAGGAAATTACTAGGTGGATAGATGATGGTAGAGCGGTAGATGTGGTTTATCTTGATTTCAGTAAAGCATTTGACACCGTCTCCCACAGCATCCTTGTAGAAAAGTTGATCAGGTATGGGTTTGGTGATCAGGAAGTGAGGTGGATTAGGAACTGGTTGAAAGGAAGGAGTCAGAGAGTTGTAGTCAATGGGGCAGAATCTGGTTGGAGGTGTGTGACTAGTGGAGTCCCACAGGGGTCGGTACTGGGACCGGTGTTGTTCAACATCTTCATCAACGACCTGGATGAGGGTATAGAATGTACCCTCAGCAAGTTTGCTGATGACACTAAGCTGGGAGGAGTGGCTGACACACCAGAAGGCTGTGCTGCCATTCAGAGAGACTTAGATAGGTTGGAGAGTTGGGCGGGGAGAAACATGATGAAATTCAACAAGGGGAAGTGCAGAGTTTTACATTTGGGGAAGAACAACACCATGTCCCAGTACAGGTTGGGGGCTGAACTGCTGGAGAGTAGTGTAGGTGAAAGAGACCTGGGGGTCCTGGTAGACAGGAGGATGACCATGAGCCAGCAATGTGCCCTTGTGGCCAAGAAGGCCAATGGCATCCTGGGGTGCATTAGAAAGGGTGTGGTTAGTAGGTCAAGAGAGGTTCTCCTCCCCCTCTATTCTGCATTGGTGAGGCCACATCTGGAGTATTGTGTCCAGTTCTGGGCCCCTCAGTTCAAAAAGGACAGGGAACTGCTCGAAAGAGTCCAGCGCAGAGCTACGAAGATGATTAGGGGAGTGGAACATCTCCCTTATGAGGAAAGGCTGAGGGAGCTGGGTCTCTTTAGCTTGGAGAAAAGGAGACTGAGGGGTGACCTCATCAATGTTTACAAATATGTAAGGGGTGAGTGTCAGGGAGATGGAGTTAGGCTTTTCTCAGTAATGACCAGTGATAGGACAAGGGGTAATGGGAGCAAATTTGAGCATAGGAGGTTCAAGGTGAATATCCAGAATTTTTTTTTTACTGTAGGAGTGACAGAGCACTGGAACAGACTGCCCAGGGAGGTTGTGGAGTCTCCTTCACTGGAGACATTCAAAACCCACCTGGATGCATTCCTATTTGATGTACTCTAGGTGACCCTGCTCTGGCAGGGGGGTTGGACTAGATGATCTTTCGAGGTCCCTTCCAATCCCTAGGATTCTATGATTCTATGATGCTCTCAGGCACACAGAGTGATTATTGGGGTGACTATTGATTTGGCTGTCCAGGTGTGTTTCTCTTAGCCAGGGAGAAACCCTGCCCAAGTAGTCCTGTCTGCAGAGTTGTCTCCTGTGTTATGCTCGAAGCAACAGGCTTCGTCTGCAGTCCAGCTTTAGGCTACAGTGACCAAGTGCAGAGATGCCCAGCAGGTACACCCAGACGGCAAATATGTCAACATTATCATACTTTATTACTGCTCTTCCTTTACCTTGAATCTCATTTTTGCTGCCCTTGTACCTGCTTTTCTATGCCCAAATCTGCTCCCAACTATCCTCAATTATTTTTCCCCTCTTGGTCCCAGTTTTGCTACATTTTTACGAAAATCAAATATTTCTGTTACCATTACATAGGTGACCTCAGCCTTGCATGTTATTGCTGGTGCATTTACCTTGGCACTGCTGGTCTGCCTCATGCTACTATCATGAAGGTTCCCAGTACTTCCCCCGAGTCACCTGTGCAGTCCTGCCTCAGATAGCTCTGCATTAAACACCTGTGTACCCCTGCAGTGCCTCCAGGTGCTTTTTCTAATTTACGTCATCTTCTCACACTGTTATCTGTCATATCTGGAAGTTTCCCATGTCATGTCATGTCCTGCCCTGCTTAGTTAATGTAATCTCAGGGCAGAGTCTAGCCAGCAATCTAGTCATAGACTTTAAGCCTGAACAAGATTCTGCCTTTTATGGAACTCCACAGATACTCAAAGACAAGCTTCTTGCCTATGGACACTTCTGTTAAGTACAGACTTTTTCTTATACTTTTAACACAGACAACTAGGAGGACCTAATGCCAGCAGTAAGAGGCTGATTATAGCAGAATTAGCAATAAGTCATATCATTTTTGTGTCCCTCTTCCAAACATATCTGTAGTCAGTTAATTTTTTAGTAAAACAACTAATATGATTTCACATTGAGAGACTTCAAACAACTATTATAAGCTTCTGGTTTTGATTCTTTTTCTCAAATGCTCTAGCCCTAAATCAAGTTTCCTTCTATGTTCTTGTCATATCTAATGCATGATCATTATAATCTATCATTTTTAAAATGCTGCTAGTTTCTTTATGAATTTTGAAATGCTCTGCTCACAATTTATCCATACTGTAAAAACATACTTTAAAATCTCTCTTATTAGAAAAAAAACAACCCTTCCTGTTTTCAGATTTTGTTAGACTTTTGCATTTCATTTAAATGACTCATACATTTTAATTGAGTAAGAAAAAAACATTAGTTACAAAGTTGTGCCTGACAATATTGCAGCCCATTGGATTTGTATTTCCTCTGTGAAGATTTGACATGAAGTAGGAGAATGATGTTAGCTAATGTCAAGGCTTAAAGCTGGACTGGCAATTAAACAAATGACAGATGTTCTCTATTAACCCCTCTCCCTTCTCAGAAATGAAAAGAGAGTAAGTGAAAGAGAGTAAGTGAAAGATAATTATGGATTTGGAACTAAACTGAAGAGCTTTAATGCAACCGTTATGATGAAAATAAATAAATAAATTATAATAAATATATATAAAACAAATATTGCACTGCCTCCCAGAACACTGATTGTCATCACCGAGGTTACAGGGCAGCCCTGAGAAAGTCCTGGGCTGGACTCCTCCACTCAGTGACACACAGGAACTGAATCCAGGAAGGTACAGATTCAGGAAAGCATGGCTCAGGATCAAAGGCAGAAGAACAGATGGAGTCCTCTGGCCATAGACAATGAGAGCTTGACTCCTGTGGTTACTCAGCTTTATACTGAATATGGGATGGAATGCTTCATTTTGTCAATTTTACGTCACCTGTCCAGTCTGCTCCTTCCCACAGGAGGGTCAGAGATGTGACTCCTCTTCCTCTCTTTGGTTCTGATGCATAAGATATTTAGCAGAACCAAGCAATGACCTACATTTCTATCAGAATTAGTATAAGCAAGAACCTTCTGCATACCATTCTCCAGCAGTAACTATAAAAATCAAAGCATTATCAGTTCCAGAAGCAGATACTGACTGAAAAACATGCTGTTAATTTCAACAAGTGCAGTTACTTGGAAAAGACTTGGCTGAAAAATAAAACTACTAAAGAGAAAATTGGTTTTGTCCTGGCTCAAACCAGGACAGCTGAATTTAAAAAAAAAAAAAAAAAAAAAAAGGTAAATTTGTGAACACTACAAACAGAATAAATTATTTAATTATGTTAAAATATTATTAAGAGCAAACTGTGATTTGAAAAGTTAATTAAAAAGTGCACTTAAAGTCAATTCCAGTTTCAGAAATATTGATTATTCCTTCCATGCTCTCCATTTTTTACAATGCAGAAAATTACCACAAATTACTGGAGTTTTACTCTGATAACTTAAAATTAGTATTTCTATTACGGCTTCGTATTACATTTTATAATTCATTTCTGAAAGAAAACATAGGCAAAACATACCCGATAATTCAATTATTATAGATTCATCCATTAAACTTCAAAAGATAATTGTATGTTTTAAAAGTAAGGAAGTAGCATGTAAGTGCACACATTGTCTGGAACTTAATCTTTCTGTGAATGTTCCTCACACTTAAAGTCTTTGGGCTTGCTCCTCACATAGAGAGGAAATATACAGACTAAGCCCTCTAGTTACTGTGTACTGTCTTCAGGTTGCTTTTCAAATATAGTTTAGGTATTAAAACAGATTTTTAGGATAGTTCTGTGGCCAGAAAAATAACTTTGATAAGAACATAACATAAAATAGGCATAGTATTGCAAAATGTGGGAATTGGCTCCAGACTGCACACACAAAAGTTTGTGTGCATGTAGGTATTACATATGGCTAGGTATTATATAAGCTAGATACTGTGATTTATGTTATAATCAGTGGTGAGTGTGGGTACCTTCCAGTTCCCTTGATATTCAAATATAGGACAGATATAACATAGTTCTTGTGCCTGTGTCAGCTGACAGCTGTATAAGATACCTACTGCTGATACAGATATATTTATATATTTAATGTATTTAATGAGCTAATGCCTATTTGATAGGAATTTTTAATGTACTCTTTTAGGTTTCTCTTGCTACAGTGTATTCACATCCTGTAGAAGTCTATGATTTACCTGTACATTCTGTTTGTGTGTTAAAAGAACATAAATTCTTAAAGCTCTTAGTTCTCATAACTGAACCAAATGTAGTATATGGACAGATAGAAATGTGATGTCTGGGTCCTTTATGTGTTTGAAAGTTGATTGGCACCACAGTCATTAAGTTCCCTTGTCAATTCTTCTTTACCTGTAATTTACTAAGCTGTATGTTTAGATGTATATAGATACTAGAAAAAATACCTAGCCAAACCATAAGATAAACTTAGTTTAAAATGCAATGTTATTATCCAGCATAAACTGTTGAAGCAAAGCATAACATCCTTAGACTGCCATGTTGTATCATTCCTCCTTAATGAAAATCTGATGGGTGAATAGAAATCTAATTTGGTAATATGACACGGAAAAGCATCAGGTATGGACCATTTTGGCCAAGTGAAACTGTGAAGTAAAAGCCCTATAAGGTTGAAAGCCAGTGATGTTACAAAAGTAGTAGTATTAATCATGAGATAGAGAATGATTAAGAAGTTAAATTAAAAAAAAAAACAAACAAACCTACATTTCATTTTGCTTTTGGCAATGGTGTTGTAAATTTTTTACTCAAAAGGTTATTATGGATCTTCATGCATTTTTAGGAATGGTACCCTGTCAAAGCGATAGAAGAAAATAGAAGAAAAGAAGGTGTCAAGACACTTGAGAGAGGGAAGAAACCTTTTCACTAAACAAGTCTTCTGATAAGGTTGGTTGTAAGTTCTCTGATGAAGATTTAGAGAGGACTATTCCTTCCTGCTATTTTAATTTAATTTAAATAGTATGGCTTAACCCACAAAAATTTGGAGCCAGAAGGATTCAGAAGTAGTTTTCACACAGAAATTCAGGATTTCTTTTTAATTAAAACCAGAAGATGATGGTTTGCAATATGTTAGCTTGGCATTTAATAAGATGACCTAGAATCATAAAAATGCACCCAATTTTTAATTTTTTTAATTTTTTTTTTTTAATTCTTAGTTGAGCTGCTTGATGATTTAGTCTGCCAGCATAAAAATTGTAATTAAAAAGATAACTCATAATATAATTATCACACTATTTTGTAATACAAATGTTTCTCATTATGACCACCAAACATAATTTATCCAGATTTGTATAGTCCAAAGAAGAACTCAGGACTGCCTCCTGAGTTCTCAAAGAACTCAAATCCCTTTTCATGCTTTCATCCAGGTAAGTCATATTTGTTAAGTCTCTCTTGTCTCTTTTGCCAAATTGCTTTGGTAGATTAGTAATTATGTTTGCTTGATTGTTTATTTTTTTGTTTGTTTTCTTGCTTTTACAGTGTATTCCAAAATATCAAATTTCATTACATAAATTAGTTCAATTATGTTAAAAGCAGAATCATTTCTACTGCATTTTCAGAATTTGTTTTTGAAATAATTACTTCAGATATACTTTGTTTATTAATAGCTCATTTTGAAACAATACAAATATACTATTTTAAAAGTATTACTGTAACAAACATGTTTCTAGTCTGATTGACATACTGCATCAACAAACAGAAAAAAAACCAGTGTGTCTGAAATATATATGGGTTAGATCTGGAAAGAAATGTAGGCACTGCAGCATATTAGTGCAGTAGCTAATTTTTAAGTGTAATTTTCACGTGTTCCTTGTAGACTGAAACCCCAGTCTTTTTTAAATTATTATTATTATTATAATTAGCTTCCTAAACAAAGTGCTATATTTGAGACTGGCTACAAGACTAGAGTGCTGAATGATGAGCCAATAGTGTAGGCAATAGTGAGAAGTATCTATTCAGTGCCATTACTCTTTAAACAATACTGATCTCCAGGGAGGCTGTTTTCTTTGCTCATGATTAACAGGTCATCACCTTAAGATACAGAGCACAACAAGGAGAGTTTTCCTTCCCTTTCACATAGCAGTTTGTTAGGATATAGTAGATGGAGAGTCAGATTCCTTCATCTTTTTAAGATTTAAACATGCTTCTTTTTTTCCGCTTTTTTTTTTTTTTTTTTTTTTGCATAAAACCTGTCTTCCAGGCTATAGGTTATTATGGAAAAAAGATGCAATTTGAAGGCAAGATTTGTTTGTCTTGATGGAAAGAAAAAAGCATGAATAACCTACCAGATGAAGATTATCATATTTGTCCGTGTATCTATTACCACATCTCTGCAATGTCTTCATTTGCTCAGTATAAACCGAAGACTTATTAAGATGTAGCTTTCTGCCTAGCCATGAAAACATCTTAAAATATTAGCTGTTTACTCCTTTGCGATCTGGATGTAAACAGTTTTAGATAAAATATCGTGTCTTTGATACAGATTCATCTGATTAACTCTTGTGAAGTGACTTGTTCTTGCTTAATTATGCATGTGCCATAGCTTCTCCTACAACCCTTTCAGTTTTAGGCAAATCCTCTGCATAGCCTTTTCCAGAAAGGATTCTGCTGTGAGAACTGATCTCTTGTGTTAGTTGAATAGATTCAAGTGTATAAAATTAAGTTATTTTATAACACTTAACATTTAGTGAGCAGATTAGAGACTGTAACTTCTAAATTGAGAGGTCTATAAAATATATTTTTGGCCTATATTGATATAGTAACAGACAAAAAAACATACAAGACTATCATCTAAGTTTAAAATTCTTCTTGGCTTCCACTTGGATGTAGTATGCTCAGTATTTCACCTATTGCTCCTCTCTTCTGTTTGTCCTCAACTTCTCTCAGGAATTACTAGTAAATTGTTCTTGTAACTGTTATAAGTTTCCTGTTTAAACCAGTACACTGATTTATTTATTTTTAATTTTTGTTTTTACTGAGTGAAGTAATAGGAATGTCTACTTCATCTATTGCTAACTTTTAAATCAGAATAGACTGATAATTTTTTTAGTTGCATTTTAACAGTAATAACAAAAGCATTGCAAGGCAAAATGTCTACTATCTAGTGCACATTGATGCGATATGAGGACTGTCACAGTATGTACATGACCCTCACAGATTTAAGATTCTTGAATTTTCATTATTGCTGAGAAGAAATCAGTAATACAGGAATCAGAAACTATTATTCCAATCATTATTTGTTCAAATGTTGTCAGCACTGCAACATGTAGTCAATTTAAGATATATCATCAGCTGTTGGATTATATCTCCAACCTTTATTTATGTGATTAAAATAGAGCTGTTTAAAAGTTGCAGATTTTTAGTTTCTCATTCAGTAGTATTTTAATTCTTACACAGTTATTTGTTTTCCAGTTACTGGAAATAATTAAAAAAATAAATAAATTGGGTCTTACCAGTATCTGTTACTAAGATAATTGTAATGTTCATTCTAGAAACAGAAAAAATATTGATTACTTGTGTTAGATTGAAGTTATTAACTTGTGAAATTATTAACCTCTGACATGAATGAGAGGTAAATGGGAATGCTTTATTTCTAAGGGCACTGTAAGTTCACTTCTTGAACTTAATAGCTCGTTACCTAAGGAATATTGGGCTAGTTATTCTTGCCTAGAACTATATATATAAATAGATACAATATGAAACATGACAAAATTAATACCTATCATAAATCATTGTTGTATTGGAATAGTACTGGAGAATAACTCAACCTACAATAATTCACATTCAGTGCAACAATGTAGTAATAGTAATAGGACTTCTAAGTTACAAGAGATTCAAAGAAAATAGGAGCTCAGATAATGATGTTGGCTGACTGTCTTGCTCATATACTTACAATACAGTGATAGTTTATCATAGGATTAATAAAGTATGACAACTATGCTTTTTTTGATGACTGCTGGTTCTGCAAATGTCATGTTTATTGGATTTTATACTGTGTTGTGCTTAATAGCATAGTTGTAACTGTAAACAGCATTTGTGTATTATGATTAATCCTTGATAAATTAATAGAATCATAGAATCATAGAATCTTAGGGGCTGGAAGGGACCTCGAGAGATCATCTAGTCCAACCCCCCTGCCAGAGCAGGGTCACCTAGAGTACATCACACAGGAACTCATCCAGGTGGGTTTTGAATGTCTCCAGTGAGGGAGACTCCACAACCTCCCTGGGCAGTCTGTTCCAGTGCTCTGTCACTCTCACAGTAAAAAAATTTTTTCGGATATTCACCTTGAACCTCCTATGCTCCAATTTACACCCATTACCCCTTGTCCTATCACTGGTCATCACCGAGAAAAGCCTAACTCCGTCCCCCTGACACTCACCCCTTACATATTTGTAAACATTGATGAGGTCACCCCTCAGTCTCCTTTTCTCCAAGCTAAAGAGACCCAGCTCCCTCAGCCTTTCCTCATAAGGGAGATGTTCCACTCCCCTAATCATCTTCGTAGCTCTGCGCTGGACTCTTTCAAGCAGTTCCCTGTCCTTCTTGAACTGAGGGGCCCAGAACTGGACACAATACTCCAGATGTGGCCTCACCAATGCAGAATAGAGGGGGAGGAGAACCTCTCTTGACCTACTAACCACACCCTTTCTAATGCACCCCAGGATGCCATTGGCCTTCTTGGCCACAAGGGCACATTGCTGGCTCATGGTCATCCTCCTGTCTACCAGGACCCCCAGGTCTCTTTCACCTACACTACTCTCCAGCAGTTCAGCCCCCAACCTGTACTGGGACATGGTGTTGTTCTTCCCCAAATGTAAAACTCTGCACTTCCCCTTGTTGAATTTCATCATGTTTCTCCCCGCCCAACTCTCCAACCTATCTAAGTCTCTCTGAATGGCAGCACAGCCTTCTGGTGTGTCAGCCACTCCTCCCAGCTTAGTGTCATCAGCAAACTTGCTGAGGGTACATTCTATACCCTCATCCAGGTCGTTGATGAAGATGTTGAACAACACCGGTCCCAGCACCGACCCTTGTGGGACTCCACTAGTAACACACCTCCAACCAGATTCTACCCCATTGACTACAACTCTCTGACTCCTTCCTTTCAACCAGTTCCTAATCCACCTCACTTCCTGGTCACCAAACCCATACCTGATCAACTTATCCACAAGGATGCTGTGGGAGACGGTGTCAAATGCTTTACTGAAATCAAGATAAACCACATCTACCGCTCTACCATCATCTATCCACCTAGTAATTTCCTCATAGAAGGCTATGAGGTTAGTCAAACATGATTTACCCTTGATAAAACCATGCTGACTGCTCTTGATGACCCCCATGTCCTTGATGTGCCTGGAGATAGTCACAAGAACAAGTTGTTCCATCACCTTTCCAGGGATGGAGGTGAGGCTGACCGGTCTATAGTTACCCGGGTCCTCCTTCTTGCCCTTCTTGTAGACTGGAGTGACATTTGCTATCCTCCAGTCCTCAGGCACCTCACCTGTTGCCCATGATTTACTGAAGATGATGGAGAGTGGCCTAGCAATGACCTCCGCCAGCTCCCTCAGCACCCTTGGGTGCATTCCATCTGGACCCATTGATTTATGGATGTCCAGATTACTCAACTGATCCCTAACCCAATCCTCATCTACCATGTCAAACTCTTCCTCTATCTTGACTTCTTCTGGGGCTATATGAATCTGGGGCTCATAGGGAGACCCTGCAGGAGTGAAGACAGAGGCAAAGAAGGCATTCAGCACCTCTGCCTTCTTTATATCCTCTGTCACCAGGGCTCCCACCTCATTCCTCAATGGGCCAATATTGCCTCTATTGCTAGTTTTGCTAGCTATGTACTTGAAAAAGCCCTTTCTATTATCCTTAACCTGACTTGCAAGGTTAAGTTCCAAGGAGGCCTTAGCTTTCCTAATTGCCTCCCTACATCCTCTGACAACAGTCCTATATTCCTCCCAAGTGACCAGCCCCTCCTTCCATGATCTATAGATTTTCCTTTTCCACTTAAGTTTGCCCAGTAGTTCCTTCTTTAACCATGCAGGTCTCCTAGCACCCTTACTAGATTTCCTAACCATTGGGACACTCTGATCTTTTTGTTGTTGTTGAGTTTTTTTTTTTTTTTATTTATTTTTTTTTCTTTCATTTTATAAATGAATGTCTCTAGCTATTAGGATAAGAATTTTTTTATCTGTTATTTTCTAGAAAAAGTTGCTATATGTTTTTGTGAGAAATTGTGACAGAAAATGAAGACAAAATAATTAAAAGGAAAATCTTGACTTCTGATCATTGCTTATCACTATGTAAAATCCTATTGCCTGGCTTATAAATTAGACAGCTTGTGGCTCTCAGTAATGCAATTAATATTGTCAGGTGGTATATATAACAGATATCAGTTCCTTGTATCTTTATAGGGTTTCTTTCTTTAAGCTCCATAACCGACAGAATCACAAAGAAGAATCTGACAGTAGCAGTAAAAACAATGGATTTGTCAGAGAAATGTGCAGAAAATATTAATTTACTGTGGGGCATCCAAATATTTCACAGTTTTGGACCTTATTTTAAAATAAAAATTATCTGGTAGTTAAAGGAGCTAACTTTTCCAAGAGTAGAAAGAAATTGTAGGAAATCTCAGAAGTCTAAATTCACTGATTCCTATGGTATTGTTTGTGAGTATACATATACATTTACATTCTTAGAAATATCAATATGAGAACGATTTACATCAATATTCTGCAGCTGCAAATTACTGCATGGTCAAGAGCACTACAGAATTGGGTCTCTTTTTGTTTGAATAATACATTTTTCCAGGCTCCATTTAGTTAGTCAGATTTCTAAGCATTTTTCAAGTACTCTGCTGTTGTTTAACTCCTCATGAATTCTCATATCCTCCATGATGTTTCTTAGAAGTAAATTTCCATTTTTATACATTTTATATATTGACAAGTGTTGATTTTGATTGTTGAGAGCAGATGCAGATATTACTGAAAATAATATTTTTCTTTCTTGATAAACTAGCCCTGAGTGTTTTGCTTTATTAATATTAATGGTGTTAATAATGTATTAATAATAAAAGACCAAAATCTATTTCAATGCAAGCTGACTTTGTACCCTAAATTTAGACTATAGTAAAGCTGACCAACAAAGTGTTGCATTTTTTAACTGAATATGGATTTTTAAATTTTAATCTTTGTATCTATGTTAAAAAAATGCATGTCTGTTTTGTTTTGTTTTGTTTTGTTTTGTTTCCCCCATTTAGTTATTAATTTTGTAACCTTCTATCTCCTCTATATTAATTCTAAAAATCATTAGTGACTAAGAAAAGAATATATCTCTGAGGCTGTCAAAAATGGGTAAGCTTTTCCTTGGTGGAAGTATCTAGTTTTTTATCCTCCTGAAGACTGAAGAGTTTCCTGAAGAATTGATGCATTTCTAATATTCTCTTTTGTTTCAATACATGTAATATTTAATTTTTTAATGATGTTATTTACTCTTTCAGACTGCTTTAAATTACACCAAAGCTAGTCTTCTCCATTATTGAGACAAATTTGTATACCACCTCCCTGATTTGAAATGGTGAAGACCTCTTTTTTTTTTTTTTTTTCTTTTTTTGCCTGTGCTTTCCCAGGAATTGATGTTTAAAAATATAAGAATGTGTTATTATTTTAAGATGTCATATGTCATATTTTTCTTTGCAGTAGAAGATGGAATATTTTTGGTAAAGCTCTACTTTTATATTATACCTGAATGTATATTTTTTTTTATTATTCTATTAGATGTTCTTGCTAAAACTTACTATGTTTGAATCAGTTTGTATGTATCTGTATATATATGTATACATACACGTAAAAATTACCTGTTATTGCTGATTTTTTACACTAGCTTTCATTCTTAATATTTAGCTGAAAATGCTTCTTTTCAAATGAAACTTTTCCATTAGCAGTTCAGTTCATGTAACAGTGTCTTGGTTTGAGCCAGGATGAAGCCACTTTGCCTTTTTCCAATTTTTTTTCCTTCAGTAAGCTTTTTTTTTAAACTAGTAGCGGAGTGTTCCAACTAAGACTGAATTAAACAGACAGCAAAATTGACCAGAGTTGTTCTATTCCATATATCTACGTAAGCTCAGAGGAAGGTCAGAGATCACAGAAGACAGCTTTCTTCCTGTTTCTTCTTCCCTTCTCTTCCATCCATGGCTGGCATCTGGGGAGGACTCTGTCCATCCATCACCATTGACCCCCAGGCTCAAGCTCTCCTGACCCTCCTAACAGTACAGTCTCTCCGGCAGCTCTGGGACTTTTCAGGACTGGTCCCAGCTAAGGAGAGTGCTGTGGGAGTTGCTGGGGGTGGGGGAAGGCGAGAAGCTTTTGAAAATAACTGAACACATTTGTATATAATTGTATACATTTCCTTTTATTGTTAGTGTTTGATTAAATCTGTGCAGTTTAGTTTTCAGTCAAGCAAAGTCTCTCTCTTTTTCTTTCTCTCCTTCCCTACCTGAGTGGGAGTGGGTGGGGATTGAGAGTGTTGCTGTCGAACCTGAGTCAAATGGTGACACAGAGACTGAGAAGCACAGATACTCAAATATCTGCTTATTTCTAGGCATCATTGATTTCTAGTAGTAAAAGGATGTGTAATGTGAATGAGAGTTCTACAGGACTAGTCAAGACTAGGGCCGTTTCTGAAGAGCATATTTTGGAGGACTGAGCTTTAAGTATGTGATAGCTCCCTGTATGGCCTCAGGGTGCAGTAATTCACAGTTTAGGTAGGCATTGTAAATTTTGCCTCCATACTGATGAAATAGAAAGAGTCATTATTTGTAACCAAATTAAATGTCACAAATTGGCCCCAGAAATATAGTCAAATTTTAGTATTTAAATGGTACTTGAAAATGAACCATATAATCTCAGAATATTTTTCTAAATTGTGTCAGTAAAAAATCATACTATGTATAAGTTAGCATACTATGTATAAGTTAGTAAACAAAGTAAAAAAATCAAAATTAATATGGAAAGGATTTGCAGCTTTGTTTGTCTTCTGATACATACAAGTTGTTCTTATTTGCCAGAAAACACTATAAAATATGTCTGGAATGAATTTAAATAATTTATTTAAATTAGTAAAAAAGGGGAAGGAGACAGAAATTGTTCTCTTTTATGCATAAAAGAGGTTTACGTGTCTAATTTCCATTATAAGTGATCAAGAAAGGAATCAAAATAATTATTTCAGTGTAATGATTTCCTCCAAATTTCAGAGCTGTTCTCATTAAAATCAATAATAATATTTCCAGGTTAATACTGTACTCATTAAATATATACAGGCCCAAGGGGTGGGGGACACTTACATGGCAGCCCTTAAGTGATTTCACTTGCTAATTCTCCCAGTAAAATCAGATGATGTCCCAAATGGGGAGAACTAATTAAAAATTAGGTGTCTTTCTGGCTTTTTCACTTAGAGTAAAACCTCAAAACTAGAATGTCACAGTCATTCTGTTCAGATGATTTGTCAAATCCCTTTTCTTTATGATTGATGAGCTTTGGGATATGTAAAGTTAACATCTTCAATGCACAGCTTAAAAATATGTTTTACACAATGATGAATGAAAGTTCACATGATCATGTGTCTCAAGCCTTTCTAGGAAACTTGGCTGATTCAGAAAGACGGGAAACACAGGGACAAGCATCGCGAAACTCCTTCACATAGAGCAGTGAAATTTTGCTTTAATGAATGGACTCTGTCATCCTTATACAATGCATGTGACACTGCATCTAACTGTAACAGTTTCTTAAACTTTGTGACAGGTATAGAACATCTGATGACCATTTAATTTGCTTTATATAGAATATCTGTAAAAGAAGGCCTCTGGTGCTAGAAAAACACTTTTTGTTTCATGAGTTTATTCCCTATCATGACCTTCAGTTAATTTATAGAGGAAGTCCCTACTGAAACTTAAATAGATGTAAAAAGAAACGGTAAGTAATTTAATGTTTCTGTAAGCTGAACACCAAAACCAAAAGAAAAACAGATACCATGATAGAAAAAGAACAAAAATAACCCTCGTAAACAAGAAAGGGCACTTTTGAGAAATGCATATAGTATCCTTCTTATTTCATTTTCGTTTTCTTGGAGTTGTTAATATAATTATAAATAATGCATATATATGCTGATTATTGACATGAAGATAGATGTTAAACAAAAAAATCTATATAGTAATTTTATCATGCTCCAATCAACCTCCTTCCTTCCTTCCTTCCTTCCTTCCTTCCTTCCTTCCTTCCTTCCTTCCTTCCTTCCTTCCTTCCTTCCTTCCTTCCTTCCTTCCTTCCTTCCTTCCTTCCTTCCTTCCTT
>NW_009954222.1:1736593-1787837 GCF_000747805.2 Chaetura pelagica
CCTTCCTTCCTTCCTTCCTTCCTTCCTTCCTTCCTTCCTTCCTTCCTACAGGATTGTAGTATCCTATGGTGGTTCAGGTGGGAAGCGACTTTGAGAGGTCTCTAATCCAAACTCCTGTTCCATGCAGTCAGCTATGAGGTTACTCAGATATTTATCCAGTTGTGTTCTTGAAAATCTCGGAGAATGGAGACTGCACAGCCTCTCAGAGCAGCTTGTTCCTCTGCTTGACTGTCCTCATGATGAAAAAAACTGTTTAGAAAAGCTAATACTTTACTGGGGAAAAGTGAAAAAAGAGTCTGAACTTCTCTTGTTGCAACAGAGTTGTCCATGGTTCCTTGTCAATGTATCACTTTTAAGAGCTTGGCTGCCTCTTCTTTGTGGCCTCCGAGTGACATTTTAGCATGCTTTGTAGTTCCTAATTCTAGGAATAATAGAAAATTCAGTCCTTTTTGAGAATTATTCTTAGGCATAGACACCTACACATTGCATATTTGATATTGAAAACCAGCACATCTGCATATCTGCAGCAGTTTACTACCAGTTCGCAAAGTTGTCCATGCCAAGTTAACCTCAAAATATAAATACTTTTTTTGAACTATTTTATTTAAACTATTAAATAATAATAATAATAATAATAATAATAATAATAATAATAATAATAATAATAATAATAATAATAATAATAATAAAATAATAATAATAATAATAATATTATTTTAATTGGAACTAATTAAAAGTTATGAGGTAGATAAAATCTTGGTTTAAAAAAAAAAAAAAAAGAGAGACAATGAAATTCAAAGAGGAAAAGGCTTCTAAAAGAAGCTCTTGCTGGATATGCTAAAGATTCAGTCTTGGGAACAAGTTTATTTAATATTTTTATGACTGATTCTAATATCAAAATAGGAATACACTAAGAAAATTTTCTTATGACACAAAATTGAGAGACATCATTAATACAGAGACAGACCTGAATATCATAAGGAAATAATGAAATGAAATTCCAGGATAAAGTAATGCAAATGGGAGAAAATTTTATAGGGTCATGTTCATAGAAAGATTTTCTACTATATTAACTAAAACTTGTCAGTAGAAAATTACTTCAGTCACCATGACTGTACAATGTCAAATTACCCAAAAAATATATAAAATTGAAACTAACATCTAAAAAGTATCATGCAAAATATTCCAAATAGTGGTAGGAAGTTGTTAAAATTATTACACAAAGGAATGGAATGGAATGGAATGGAATGGAATGGAATGGAATGGAATGGAATGGAATGGAATAGAATAGAATAGAATAGAATAGAATAGAATATCTGCAGTTGGAAGGGACTTTCAATTATCATCTAGCCCATTTTAGGACTGAACAAAAGTTAAAGCATAATTATTAAATGCATTGTCCAAATGCCTCTTAAACTCTGGGACATCAACCACCTCTCTAGGAAGACTTTTCCAGTTTTTGACCACCATCTCTGCAAAGACGTGTTTCCTAATATCTAGCCTGAACCTACCCTTATGCAGCTTTGAATAATTTCCTTCCATCCTGTCGACAGATGCCAAGGAGAAGGGTTCAGCACCTTCTCCACTTTCCCTCATCAGGAAGCCCTAGAGATCAATAAGTTCACCCTTTAGCCTCCTTTTCTTCAAACTAGACAACCCCAAAGTCCTTAAATGCTCCTCAGAGGAAATGCTTTCCAGCCCTTTCACCAGCTTTGCTGTGCTTCTCTGGATGCAATCAAAGACCTTCACATCCTTCTTAAATTGTGGGACCCAGAACTGCTCACAGTCTCAAGGTGAGACTGCACCAATGCTGAAGACAGCAGGATAATCACCTCCTTTCATCTGCTGGTTATACTGTGTTTGATGCACTCCAGGATGTGGTTTCCCCTCCTGGCTTCCAGGACACACTACTGACTCATAATGAGCCTGCTGTAAACTAACAGTCCCAGATCCTTTCCCGTAGGATGCTGTCCAGCCACTCCTCTCCCAGTTCACACTTGTGTCTGGTGTTACTCCACCCTAGGTGCAGAATCAAACATTTCAACTTGTTAAATGTCATATCATCAATGACTGCCCAATACATCAATCTATCCAGATCCCTCTGCAAGGCCTCTTGCTCCTTACACCTCCCAGTTTATCAGCCATAGTCTACAATAGAACTGAAAAACTTTATTCCACATAAGAAGATTAATTTGTAAGACATTCAGAGAAAGGTTACTTGGATTATTAGCAGAGTGTAAAACTTAGGTTAGGAGTAGCAGCTAAAAGAGCCAACACTGTTAAGCCAGATAAAATGAAACTTGAAAAGACAGTAGGAAAAAGCAGAGGACAAAATTAAGAGTGATTAAAAGTAAAGGATAGATGTTGGTGCAAGAACAAATAGTCATAAAGTGACTATGAATACAGTTAACATCTACGTTTTAACTTTCTTTAAATAGCACTATTGGTGAGACAAAAAATGGCCTGGTTTATATTGACACTTGCTTCAGTGTAAAGAGATGGGCTGCTGGGGGTCAGACAGCTTCCCATATCTGCAGAAACAGGGGCTCAGAAGGAAAAACATTCCTCCCAGTCATACACTCTGGTTATGGTATAGTACTGTCTCTCTTGGGACATGAGCTATTTTGATATCACTACTTTCTCATGGGTTATCTGGTTATTAATTACTTTTGGAGAGTTTTCTTTTCCTTCATGGGGAACACTGTGTTGAAGTACAGGCTGGTACATGGAAACCTAAAGCCAAGCACAGATAACAATTTGTTCCTGATAAAAAGCTTTGTATTTTGTTTCACTGACAGAAAAAGGACTAAACCAATCAAACCGCAAACCAAAAATGGAACATCTAAAACAGTGACAACAAAAATGATGACAACAAAAACCAACCAAACAAACAAAAAGCAAAACAAACAAACAAACCAACCCCCCAAAAAACCCCACAAAACCAAACCAAACAGGATGCAGTTCAGCTTGTATTTACATTTGAATGGTGAGTCAAGATTGCTAACAACAGAGACATAAGTATGAAATTTGTTATGGACATATGGTACCACACTGTCAAAACAGAAAAGAGTACAGGCTTACATCATAACAAAGACAGAATTTGTGCTAGCTACATGTATTTTTTAAGAAGTTGAACTCTATTCTTGCTGTATGGCTTTTTAAAAAAATAATTCATTACATTTGGAAGGCAATATAGATTCCAGGCTTTGATACCTACATGCAACTTTAGGGAATAGGTGTGGAAGGAAATTCGCTTGTGCTGTATCATTACTATTCAGTTTTCTAAACCTATGTGGTCTCTATTTGCACAGCTTTATAACAGGCTTAGTAATCCAGGATACTGATATTCTTACATTATTGAAATTTTGCCCTAAAATATTGACTGTAACAAACTCATACTGGCATACTTATTTCAGAATAAAAATTATGAGTATAATTAACTATATTACTAGTAATTTATTTTTCAGAAGATGAAAAAACTTTCTTGTGTGCGTCATATAATCATAGGAGCTCTTATTTGTTAACTTAGAGTTTCATTGAATTTACTCAGAAATTATTTAATTCTTTTATCCTATGATAGAAAATTGTCTAGTAAAAAATAAAATAGAGAGATAAAATCCTACAAATAATAAAGAATCCCTAATTCTCAGAAAAGATGACAAAAATAAGGGAAAAAAAATTGAATATATTAACGATCAGATGAAAAAAAATCAGCAAATACACATATAAGGAAATAAATATTAGTATTAAAACCAAAAAAATAGATTTTTTTTTTTTTTCCTTGAAGCAGATCTGAAAAACTAAATATATCTTAAACAAAAGACAGATTCCTTCTTTATACCTACAACTAGTTATCATCTAGTCAGCATCTACTGATTGCATGTCAGGCTTTCTCCACCGGCATGCATTGCTTGCCTAGCCCAGGTGCTGTGATGATCATCCTGTTGATGAGTGTATTGCTTGGCACTTCTAATGGGCTCACTCTCAGCTCCCAGCTCATCTTGCCTCAGGGAGCAGCCCTGTTCTTGCTGCTCCCCGACATACGTGACCACTCTGGAATGTATATGATTACTTGTTATTTATTATCTTAAACCAAATGCAAAATATCTGGTTATCCTCAGTATGTGCAAAAGATTGCAATGCGTGACCATTTTTGTATCTGCAAGAGCACTTTACCATGACTATTTGCAAGAGTCTTATCTACACAAAGACTGGTCAGTTTGGCAGAGGAATCCATCTGGGGAATTTCTGAAAGGGCCAGGTTTTTCACTCAGGAGTCAATCAACACAGACTGGTCTGCACACAGCACAGGAAAAAGTTAGGGACAGTTTGAAATTCTGACCCGAAGCAAATTAGCAAAATGCTTTGCTAGCAGTTCAGTCAACATGCTTATCTCAAGCCAGTCCATTATCTCAACTATGCAGGTAACTTCAAGGGGAATTTCTGGACCACTCCAAGAATTAATAACTTAAGCACAGTGTATGTGCACAAAACCTTAGAACTCATACTTGGCTATAAAACCATTACAACTAAAAGACAAATTTGAATTTAACTTGCCAATTGTATTCTATACTTTTTTTCACACAAGACAAAGCTAACAAATGAAGTAATCTGCTGATGCTGTGGACATGAGAAGAGCAGAATGACAACAGGAATAAAATGCTCTGTAAATACATCATAGTGAATATATCTCCTCACTGAAGCTGAAAACAATATTGAATATACTGAAAAGCAGGACAGGAGAAACAACTACCTGCCTAGAAGTTTTCAGATCTGCAGGGACAAGTCATGCACTCATCAAAAGTTGAAATGACTTTTTAATGAGAAGAGCCTCCCTCAGATAAATCCTTCAGTTCCTTATTGTGGGGGATAATTGAAGCTTAAAGAGGAGATATTCAGGTTGGACATTAGGAAAAAGTTATCTCCTGTAAAGGTGGTAAGATACTGGAACAGGTTGCCCAAGGAGGTTGTGGATGTCCCCTCCTTAGAGGCCTTCAAGGCCAGGTTGGTTGAGGCTCTGAACAACATGATCTAGTGGGAGGTGTCCCAGCCCATGGCAGGGAGGTTGGAACTAGATGATCTTTATGGTTCCTTCTAACCCTAGCCATACTATGACTCTATGACATTTGGTCATCCTCATGAATATAAAACTTTGGATAATATACTAATTTATGGTGGACCATCTTAAAAAACTCTCATCCCTGCAATCCACCGAGTTATCACCACATTACTTAATTTGCAATGGCAATATGCACAATAAAGTTTTTGCTATAAAAAGAAATAATTTTAAATACAATATTCAGCAACATGAATTCAATCATATAAATAATTAAAGATGAGCATTTATTATATGTATGAGTTAATGAGTATAGCATAATTAAAGATCTTTGTTTAATCACATATTTAGATGCTAGAAAATATCTTGCTTCCCAACTGCACTCCTGAAAGTTATCCACACAATTTTAATTTTAGTCTTGGAAACACCTCTCCCAGTAGATTAGTTTTAAATGTCAGTGTTTCAGTCTTCAGCCAAATGCAGCACATGAAAATGTGTTAATAAGAGATGTGATGGCTGTACAGCATCTATAATGCAGTAATTGACATTGCCTTCTAACATTTGTTATATGCAAGAAGGATTCAGAGGCTTTGCAGTTCCTCCATCAGTTCCTAATTTTTAAACCCATAATCTGTATTTTCTCCATTTTTATTTTTTTTTTAATTTTTCTTTTCCTTGGAAGCTCAATAGCAGTTCAACCACAGCATATTTTTGTAATCCTGTAAGGAATTCTCAATTCTTTGTAGGAAATGCGAAAGTGGGACTGCAGGATGATCCTTTGGCTCACAATGACCACTCACTGTACTTGCACAGTTCTTTCTGTTGGGTTGTGATTCAGACGCTTAAAAATAGAGATCTAAATTGAAGTTAGTGCTTCTTGCAAACTGCATTTAATAAGGAGATACCTGCCTAAAGGCAGATGTCCTGTTCTCCTATTTACACCATGAAAGCTATTATGGATTGATAGCCTTCAGCTGGAGTGATACAGGTAACCCAGCTTTATCAGGATGACAGTACAGCAACATGAAGGAAGAGTGCCACAGGGTATCACACTAAAATTCCCTCCTCCCATTCTTTCCCCCCATGTTTCTGCTTAGTCTTGCTCCTTTTTTAAATCTGTCATTACTCTGTTTTGCAAAAAAATCCAAACCTTGGGGGTTTATTTTCCCTTCTCTGCTAGCAAGATCTCTTTTCCCTTACCCCAAATGAACTATAAGAAAAATACAAGGAGCAGTTCTTATGGGCAAAAAATCATAGCCTCTGTAAGACAGTTTTGAACGCATCACAACTTCTAAGTCTCACAGAAGCACCAAGCTTGACAAGCTAGCACACTTGGACAACATGTCCATCTATCCGGCCAAAACCAAATCAGGTAAATCATGCCATGTAGTTTATGATTTACATGGTTAATTTCTTTCTTTAAGGCAGCTGAAGATTGCTCTCTCACTGAGTGGCATATAGGAGGGTAGCATTTTCCCACTTCACCCTGTAAGTTGGAAAAACCCTATAATATAGGACAACACAGATTGGAAGGGAGGGCTAACTAGGAGCAGGTGGAATTGTCAAAGAAGGACATACAAAGGGTGTTCTGAGTGTGCCTGGGAATACACGTAGACACAGTTGCCCACTTTCTCATTGTCTTCATACTCTATACAAGATTGATATATAGGATCCAGGAGTACTGCTTGCAATAAATGTCTTCATGCAAAACACATATTGCAAGAAGTCAATATTTACAGATTTCTAGAGTGACACAATCCTCTCACAGATCTGACAGAAACACCTGACCTTCTGACGTGTAAAGCACAGCATCCTTCTGACTGTGTAAACTGCTGAAGTTCCATGGTTAAACAGAAATATGTAGCACACCCTCAGAGGCACATCAGTGTGGAGAGCACAGAAGCCACAGAAGCCAGTGCTGAATCACCTGCCCTAAGCATGAAGATTTTGCTTCAGGTGGTCAGCAGGATGAGCCCTTCATCATAAGTCTAAGTTTACATGAGTTCACTTTGTCTTAGAGCAAAACCAGTCAGAATTTGTAGTAAAACAAAGTATAGGTTTATGTATCAAGATAGAGAAATAAAAATCAGAAACACAAACACAAGGCTTGCTGAAGTAAATCCTAGTTTAAGTCTTTTCTTTCAGTATTAGTAAATGATTCTATATCTCTCTGACACATGGAATATCTAAGGAATAAAGAGAAAAATAGTTTTATGAGAAGTTTGATACTTCTATACATTCCTCCTCCTCCCCCCACTCCCCCCAGACCCATCCTTTCTTCCATATTTTTGAAGTGTGATAGTTGAAGGGTACAGTGACTTGTTCTGATCGCTGCCTTCATCTGCCAGTTCAGTCTTGTACAATTCAAAAAGAGGGAGAAGAGTTCAAATTAAACTTCCTCACACTGTCAGTGAGTACACTGAATGGACATCTGAGATGGAGTTTCACAGGAGTCATGCACTGAGAGGGACATCTTTGAAGCTGGATGGGAGCTCTCTGTGCCTTAAAACTACTCATTTGGATGATCCATTCCTATGCTTGTGCAAACCATATTTAAAAGCATTAAGACTCTAGCTGAATCAGGCATAATGGAACTACACAAGGCCTTTATCAAAAGGCATTCAGAGAGGAATGACATTTCATGTTTGTTTGGAAGCAGGTCATAATAATATTCTGTCTTGGGTATGGTACTTCTGTTGGTGCTATTGCTAGATTCCAGATGTATTTAGATATCACTATAATGAGATAATGTTGATAATACTGTAGTGCACAGTGCAGGATCTATATCCAAATACATATGTTTGCAGATAAATATGCAAGATTTTCCACAAAAAGTCAGTCTTCGATATATCCAAATTCAAACCAGTTAAAAATGTCTTATATTTCAAGACTATGGTATGTCCCTGAGTCTATGCTGTAGAGCATTTCTAGTGGCTGATGTTTCCAGAACCCCACAACTTTTCATTTATGGAACTTACACCAATGTGAAAAAGCTGGACAGCATTACATATGGGTGCATTATTAACTCTCAGAACTTTTCTTTTTGAAAAGTATACAGGAATAGCTAGATAGCACCTGTGGAATTTTAAGGGAAGTCTGAGTGGATTTTTTGCATTTAGATCCTTCAGTCTATATCTGTCATGACACAAGTCCTTTCCTTTTCTCCTTTTTTTAAATTTTGTTTTAAATCCATTCATTCCTGACATCACCCTAAGGTGCACAGGTGCACTGATCATAATGACAACTGTACTCTTTTACTGTTAATCAATGTATAAATTACCATGCATGCACAAATTCATGAAAAGAAGTTTAATCAATTGATATTTTTATATGCAGATTTTTCTTTCAGATATTTCACCCTTTTCTCAATTATCTGTTTTCCCCTTGTAGAGCCTTTTGCCAATCTATACACTGGGACTGATATCACAGAAATGTTGCTAAGCAACAGAAATTGGAATGTAGAGGACTAGCAGACATTCCTAATATAGGCTTCCTGAACCATACCTTTGTTTTCACACCTGACAAGTAGGTCTGGGATTATGAGGTGGCGTAACAGATAGACAGTGGTCTCCAATTTGTATACCCTAATGTACAGAGAAGTATCATGCCAAAATAAAACTTGATAATGAAAACAAGATGCATATTTAAAATTCAAGGACACAGCACTGAGAAACAATGAATTACAGAGGTTTATGGAAAGCACAGTTATTCAATATTATGTAACACAAGTTATCTAGCTGCCTAAATGTGAAGTGAATTTGCTTAAAAAGTAAATGGAATGGTAAATAACATCAATACTGTAGTCTTTAATTATGTCTGTATTAGTAAATGAATCAGTTTCTGGAAATGCTTCTGAACACTGTATTGCATGTTCTGTCAGACAGCTGGAATGGTCTTGGAAAATCTTTTGCCTCGTGCCGCTAAAGTCTCCCAAAGCATTTATTTGGACACTAGGAGTTAAAGCTGACTTATGGATGACCTCCCAAAGACACTGTGGATACATTTACAATGTTCTGGAGCATAAAGGAGTTTAATGGCTTAATAGTTTGAATGCAGGTTGTTCTACAGACTTGCTCTCAGTGATAAACAAAAGATAATTTAGTTAATTTAGTTAAGTTGCTAGTGTAAGTTTAGCTTATGAGGACTCAGCTGTGCATTTTGAATTCTAACATGTTTCTTGATCCCTAGGTCCTAGTACTGTAGCCAAATTCTGATTTGCATTTTTATACTTTCTTATAGGATATTCAGAAACTTTTGATCATGACTAGAATCTGTAGTTTTCTACAAATAATTTTCTGAGTACAAGCGGTACATATAAGGAGTTTACCAGATTATCTATATTCTATTGCTTTAAAATATAAAATCAGTTAATTGAATAATTCACCACATTTATTTAAATTATTTAGAAGGTTCTGTTACTCAGTTCTGTTATTCTATATATTTTTAAATATTTTTTTTCAATGCTGCTTTGACAATTGTGAGCAAGCCCAATGGCTATTGTGTTTCCCTTGGTGAAAGATCAAATGTGCAAGCTCTTATAATTTTGTCACTGATTGAATACTACATAATTCCAGTAGGAAAATCACCGGGTATCTCTCATTGTCACTGCTTCTGCTAAATTTCCTTACTCTTTAATTCACCATCTACCTTTGCATTCATACTCTGAGCATCCCCTTTCCAATTTTTGGTGCTGAGTTCTCCACCTCCACATAATCTTTCTGTGATTTGAACTATTTTTAATTAAGCCATAGAAAGTGAAATAATTGTAATAAGAAGGAGTGACATATGCCAAAAATGTAATATATTTTGCTTTTTCAATCATTGAAGAGAGGAAAGATGTGTCTTCAAGTGTTCCTATATAAATAGTATCTTGTGATTATCTTGAAGAATGTCTGTATGCAGGTATCTTACAACTTCGGTAAATGTTATAGTCATTGCTTTTGCAAGTTTTACAGAAGTGCTACATTTTTACTTTTACAGAGTACAGCAAGAGTTTTCTAGATGTTGAGAATGGGCTTCATATGACGTAACTTCAGACATCTGGATGTCATCTTAGTTTCCTAAATAGTCAATAGAATTACCAAGATCTGCAAAGAACAGGAGGTGGGATCCATGGTACAATATGTCTTGTAGCTACATGTGAAGCAGATTACAGTTGGAGTTCTGTTCAGTATTGTCAGTGAAGTTTAGACACCAGATAATTTTATTCTATACTATATGTCTACAGAGGCTGAAGGTCTTTCCATGCTCCAGTGCCTACTAGTAATCTCAACATAATTATTTCATTCCTTGAGTTGAATCCTAGCAGAAAATAGTTTTGTCAAGGTGAACTCTACCCAAAGAATTAATGTTAGGTGGAATAAATAAATTATTTTTCTTTCAATTTAACATAAAGGGACCCTAAAGATTAAATACATTAACTTAGGAGGAAGGAATAATACTCTTTGTAGATGGCATGAAGTGCAGAGTATTGACTACAAGAAGAAGGAAAAGAGCATGCAAATGAATATGTAGTGCAGTCAACAGAACTTAAAGTGAATCACTGAATGAATATTTCCTTTATATGTCAGAGGAATCTGTGATACATATATATGCACAGTGATTAATTATACTTTTCATTCCTATTTAAAATATCATAGTGAATGAGAAATCTGATATAAGAAATTAATGTTAGAAGATTTATTTAGATGCAGGTGTCCTGGGGATGTTATGTCTAGCCACCTATTCACTTGCCATGGGCAAATTTTGCATTTTTAATTTCCTTTACAATTTGAAGCTTTTTTGATAAACGTTTTTGTTGTTGTTGTTAATATTTGCATAAAGTTTTTAAAAAACTGACACAGTTTTCCAGAAATGGCCCAATCACCTGCTCTAATAATTTGGAGAACAATAGAAATAACTTGTTTTATTGTGTATAGAATACAAAACCAGAAAATAAAATATTATCATAAAAGTATTCCCATTATCCTTACAGTGTTTCTCTAACCATCAATTGAAGATAATTTTGAATTATTTCCAGCATCCCAAAGCACGCTCACACTTTATCAAGACAGAGCTTCTCATCCAGACTTATGAGACCAACATGCTAATACATTTATTTCCATTATCTTGCAGAAAGGGCAGTTCCCACATGTATTAAAATCTAGACCTTGAAAAATAAATTGCATCAGTTCATCTACTGTCTACTTCTGTTGCCTGGTGGATAATGCTGACACTGATTCTTGTAAGTTTTGGTTTTCGTTAATCTTTAGAAAAGTCAAAGTATTTAAAATGTACAATTTGCAAAAAGTAAGCACCTTTCCAAATTAATTTAATGAATTCTACTGTAAATAAATATGTAGTTCTAAGTATCTAGAAGCAAAGGAGTCCAACCATTACTGAAGGACACCTGAAAAATGTGAGAAATTTAATTTCAATCAGTTTTTCTCTGGTGATCCAGATGATAATGTTCTACTAACATCAAAGATTCGGAATGACCATTGTCCTTAAGAGGGTTTCCTCCCAATAAAAGCATCCTCAGAGCTATGGAAACAAAAATGCCCAGCTAGGTTATTTGTACCAGTATGAAAAGGTTGAGACATGTCTTTCTGTGGAATAGTTTATTTCTTTTAAAATCTAACATTAAAAATGTGTTTCCAGATAAGTGTTTCATGTTCCATGGTAACTTCTATGACAACTGTTTTAAATTTTATGTACTTTCCAAAACAAATTCTAAATATCTTCTTATAGGGCTATTCAATATTATAAATAGTAAATATATGTTTTATTAAAAAAAACACCACAACAGAATCACAGAATGTTTGGAGTTGGAAGGGACCTTGAAGATCATCGAGTTCCAACTCCCTTGCATGGGCAGGGACACCTCCCACTAGAGCAGGCTGCTCAGAACCCCATCCAACCTACCCTTGAACACCTTCAGGGATGGAGCCCCCACGGTATCTCTGAGCAGCCTGTTTCAGTGTCTCACTACCCTTATACTGAAAAATTTCTGCCTGATCTCTAACTTAATCTCTCTTATTTCAGTTTAAAACTATTATCCCTTGTCCTCTCACTGAAAGTCCCTCTAAAAGTCCTTCCCCAGCTTTCCTGTAGGCCCCCTTCAGGTACTGGAAGGCCACTATGAGATCCCCCTGGAGCCTTCTCTTCTTGAGGCTGAAAAACCTCAACTCCCTCAGCCTGTCCTCATAAGAGAGGTGCTCCAGCACTTCGATCATTTTTGTGTCCCTTCTCTGGATATGTTCTAACAGGTGCACATCTTTCTTGTGCTGAGGGCACCAGAGCTGGTGCCTTATTAGTAATATTTATATAATTTAAATCTAATTATATCATGTAACATTGTTTCACCACAGGAATAATATATATATATATATGCATGTACATACATGAGCCTGTTTGTACATACTGTTGTAAAAATCAGAGCGAATTTGCAACGTAGAATCAAAAGTATATGAGTTTAACTATTTGTAGATTCTTATGACATTTTAAAATAACACAGCCTTATTGCAACTTTAAATAAGCAACACAATGTGTTTTTCCAAGTATCTACCAAACTCAAAACTGTGACTCAGATTCACTGTTATTTGTGGGTTGTTTTGTTTTGGTTTGGTTTGGTTTTTTAGTTTTATTTTTCTATCAGTCCTGTATGGTTCCTAGAAAGGATGACTGAACTTTAGGGTTTTTTTTACTTAGAACATAACCTTTCTATCTCACAGTAAATGACCTACTGTCCAAAACAAATATGCACACCTTCTTAAAAAGATATATGTTCTCTGATAATATGTAAAGCAGCTGTAGATTGTCATGCTAAAAAAAGCCAGGTTAGTTTGGTGGTGGTGGTTTTTAATTTGTTATAGATTTTTACTATGCTCCAAATTTCTCTATCTCTTGGTAATAACTTTTCAAATATAATGCTGAAGAGGTAACCTTCACAACTAATCAATATCAAATGAATATATCAATTTAATTTTGAAAAATGGAGAACTTGATTTTCATCAAGTCTAAGTATAGCCAGAATTTTCCCAATGAAAGGCAAGTACTTAAAAGGGTGAAATAAGGACATTATGGAGTACAATATTTATTCTACATAGTTCACAGAAAGTATTGAATTTTGTGATGGATTACATTACTGTTTCAGAGGACTTTACTAGTCTGATTAAAATATTCTAGATTTTCAAGGAAAAGAAAGGAGGGATAGTAATTAGTAATTGACAGGCAAGTTCTGGAGTCCTTCCTTAGTGTCTTTGCAGACTGTAGTTTAAGTTCTCCCTACTCCAGAAGAACATAGATGAAACAGAAAGGCCTGGAAAAAGTTCATAAAATGTAGGTGCACTTAGCCACTACTTGAAAAAAGAACGTGATCAAAGATATAACTTCCATCTCGCTAGTTAAGATTTCTGTTGTTAGATGAAGACGAAGTAACAGTAGTGATGTGCTGCAGTCCAGCATCTGATTTGTCCTCTTAAGTTATCAGCCCTTTCATTTTTAATAGACCCTAAATTCTACCTGGATTTATGGTCCATGTTTTGCATAGATATGCCATATGTTGCAATTTGCATGGTTATATTGAAGTCCATGTCCTAATTTTGCAGACTAGAAAACTTTGGCTGAGTACCACATATGCTCAGCATATTTTTAATGTCAAATTTCTTTAAATTATACTGTGGTTCATGTTTTTTAGCAATTTCTAAGTAGTAATCCAAAATACTTGATATACTGCTGGTTATTTAAATGTTTCCTGTGAAAACTGCTGTAGTTAAACTAAGTGAAATTAAAGGTATTAATTTTCAGCTTTTCTGATGATAGTTCTTGTTGATCCGAAGCACTGAAAAAATATATATTACATATTTGCACTATTATTTTTAATTAAAACCAGCTTGCAATTCTATTTATTGCTCATGTAATTTCTATTATGATTGATATACCAATTATCAAGACAATGGATTTATGATTTGTCTAGTCAAGGGTATATGGCTGTAATTTAATTAAGTGTATTACATACCTCTTACAGAAAAAAACCCAAACAAAACCAAAATCAAACAAAAAACCACAAGAACCCAAACAAGCCTCTATTGAACGATATGGGGCTGAACAATCAATAGAAAAATATTTCACTGTATTTGTTGTGGTTATGCTTCTGATATTAATATCCAGAAATCTAACAAAAGAGTGAGCCTGTTATTTCTGCAGTGAAAAATTCTGTTTGGTTGAACTCTGTTTTTAGTAACTTCACTTAAGAATTTTCTAAGTTCATCAAATCAGGTCATGCTAAACTAGTCAGCTGGTAATTTTAGATTCAGTTTTTCACCAGGTTGTTGTCTATATTCTACTTCTCACAAGGGTCTCCTAAAGTGAATGAGCTTAGGTAAATTTCTATGGTAAATTTCAACAAAAGATTTCTTATCTTATTAGAGGTCAAAATACATGGAATCAACACTCAGTATAATTATAACATTACTTTAACTTTACATTTTTCAATAAGATGTTTATATAAGGATGGTATTTGTAAAAACGTAAACTCTGATCAAGTCTCATAGGAGTATCTCCAAGTTTCACAAATATCCAGTATCTAGACAGAAACCATATATATTTGTGAAAGTCCATATTTTTGAAGGAGAGGTCTTGGTTTTAATGAAAGTTTTTCCACTTATTTTAAAGAATTCAAGAATAGGAAAAATAGGAATTAAAATCAGGACATTCTGTAATAAGAATTCTATAATAGGAAAAAAATATATATTGAGAGATTTCTTAAAAAAATCACTTTATTAAAAAATGCACCCCATCAGTGTATGCTAAACATACCATAAATATGTTCCTGCAAAACATGACCTGTCATTCACATAAATATTCTTTAGTTGTTATTTTATATTCAGAAAGGAGTTGTATGTAACCAACCCAATTTAGAATAAATGGTTTGCATGAATTTCAATTGTCTTTACCATCTATTTTATGAATTTTCTTGGTATGAGATCCAGGAAGAATACCTCTCGATTTAAAGAACCAAGTTACACTGAACAGAAAAAAAAGAAAGTCCCATCTCTGAGATGCAAAATCAAAGCATGTTTTGCTGGGGGAAGCAGGGGCAAAGTGTGCTCACCCATAGAAAGATATAATGTTTTTTTCACTTTTTTTTTTTATGGGGAAGGGAAGCAAGATGTACCACACTAGGTGCTCAGATCATTATTTCTATCAGAATTGTTGCGTGATGATTAACCACAGGTTGCTGCTTATTGTTCTTCACTGCGATACAAGTAATAAATAGTTATTTTAATAAAGGTAGACTTGAAATAACAAAAACTAGATTCCAAAGGAAAATTAATTTGAGAAAGAATCCAAGACTCGTGGCCAGTTACGCACTCTGTATATTATTGAAAACTACTTTCCTTGCAGATCTCATGATCTGTTAACTAAAGCCAAGCCATTTAAACTACTTAGTATTGATATTATGCTATACTTGCCTACTGGAATATGTTATTGAAGTTACAAAATAGTATTCTGAATATTAAGAAGAATATATTTGTATCATGAAGTAATGAGGTGCTTTGATTTAAAGTAAAAGTTATTTTGAAGGAAATGAGTTTTGGGGATGGCACAGCAAGATCTCAATATTTGGTGCTATCTTAGTTCTCAGGCTTAGTAACAAGTGAAGCAATCCAGGAGTGTCCTCCTGTGAGAACAGTTTACAGATTCTTCTGCATAACAGTTAACAACCAACAACAGAAATATGTGCAAATAAACCACCAGCCATTGTAAGTTTGTCATCCATGAGTGGTACTGTAACATCGAATTCATAGCAATGTTGTTTTTGCTGCTGTGCCTGTTAGACAGATAATAACAAAGAAAAATACTCAAAATACGCTTTTCTCAAAGTAATTTATTTCACTGTTTGTGCAAAGACTATTTTCCTGCCCTCAGGAGACAGGGAAAACTGTCAACAACTGGAATGCTTCAGAATTGCAAACTATCTGAATCCTAAATATTGCTTTTCAAATAAAATCTAAAGTGTAAGTCATAACTACAATGTAGATAGAGCTATTTAAATCTGAATGTACTGTACATACTAAATGTATGTTGTCAGAGCTAACCATTGTGTCCTAGTCACTTTAGAAGTCTAGTGTTCCTGCTAAAGAGCTAGTACACAACTGATGTACTTATGTAATATTTGCTCATTTGCTCACCTTAGTGTTACATGGCTGCTTCTCACACTTTCCCCTCACTCATCACTGCCTGTTCAAATATTTTGCCCTTCTTAAACATGTTTTCACTGAGGTACCACCACTTGGCTGATGGGCTTAGTTTTAAAATGTATTTTGCTATAAAATTATGTGCTATGCAAAAATATGACTTTTTAATAGAAGGGTAGTGGCAATAAAAATCTAATGCTAAAGAAAAAATCCACCAATAATTCACTACAATATGTGCCTTCATTTTGCCGTGTTTCTTCTGAAGGTCTGGGAGGAATAGTTCGTATAAGATTGTTGTTTCAAGGAAAACGATTTTTTTAAGATGGTGGTGGCCAACTTTCTGCTGACAAATGGCACTTGGCATTTTTGGGACATGTGGAGAATGGCTCATCCTCTCCCTCCCGCATAAGACTAAATAAAGTTGCAGAAGTGTCCTGACTTCCGCAGCCCACTACTGACATCATCGGACCACGACAGGACATTATCATTTTGTGGTAAAGATCATTGCTCAGTGTATGATGCTACAAAATATCACTAGTGACAAATTCTAAAACGAGCAATAGTAGATTAAATTCTGGAGAGACAAAACAATGCACTTTCACCGATTAAGATTCTGACTAGTCAGTGAAATTAGCACTCCATACACACTCTTCAGCTTGTTTTATAGTGAAGAAATTGCAATAAATGTCTTCTAATTGGCTTCTTTTATACCTTTGCAGAGATCTTCAATTACGTTCATGCTTTTTATCCCAACAGCAGCTGACTTGACATTTACACATGCAGCAACAACATACTTTTCCTGCTGTTACTAGACTTAACAGTTTTACAGTCTGTGAATCAGTGACCTTTGCAACTAAATTGAGACCTTAAACATTTCTCATAAATATAACAAAATGTTCTCAGAAGAACAGAGTACTTTGCTGCTTACTCTCCAAATCTACAGAATATATGATGATGTTGTTAGCATTACAATAATTTAAGTACAGGCCATATACTCTAACAGGGAAAAATTAAAATAAGAGGCATGCTACACAGCAACACATCTGAGAAACAAAAAGACTAAGATTTTCTGGCTATGCAGAACCTGAACGTGACATCAGAGATGCTTTATCGAGGATTATCATTAGGAATTGTCCAGTCCTTACTCTCCCTTGTAAGTATGCAAAATAATAAGGAGTAACAAGGATTTTACAGCTGCTATTTTATTTTGGGCAGTTGTGCTTTGGAATGGTAAGGATTTAGGGTAGTAAGCAAAACAGTGGTGAGTTCTAGCATCGGTTTTGTTGCCTATTAATTTCAGACTAATTGCTTCCCATTTCAGTTTACCAATCAGTAAAATGAGAATAATATCTTCCTTCCTGCCCAAAGGATATTTAATTAGTATCTGTGATATAATGGATTTCAAGATGAAAGTGTGATTATTTTTCAGGATTAAAACAGTGTAGTGGGATGCCACAAGGTAACTGTAGCCATGCGTGTTCCCTGCCCTGCTTCATTGTGGTTGTAGAATTTGAATTAGCAGTTCCAAAAAATTTCCTTAGCGTAGTCTGATGACATAGCTTTATAGGGTATGTGATTTATAGAATCATAGAATCATGCAACTATTTAAGTTGGAAAAAACCCTTTAGATCATTGAGTATAGCTGTAATCATCCAGTTCAATCATAAATGGTTTGCTATTTGAAGAGAGTACGTGGTTCTTTTGATAAATTTTGCAAATATTTGTGTAATCAGAAGCATACATGTTTTTCTGCATTAGATGAGAATATAAGAGGATATTTGCATAAGTAAACAGGATGATATTTAGGATAGAATATTTGCATGATTCCTGATTTTTTCAAATTAATTAATGCCATAAGTCAATTGTTACAATTGTTACTGTTTTGACAATTCTTATTTTCTTATTCACATTTTTATTGGCCTATGAATGACAGGTGGGGTTGATTCAAATAATTTCTCAGATGAAAACCAAGATTCAGTGCTTCTTAAGCTGGAAGCAGAAATGTTTAAGTTCTCCAGCCTCTTCTTCAGTAACAGTTTGTATTACAAATCAGTGCATAACTCTGCTCAATTAAGTCCAGCAGTCAGTCATCATAAACTGAGGTACCTCAGCTTATACTAAAAGGACCACATTAATATACCTAACATGATGCTGACAGTCAAAGAATCTCAGTGTGCAGTTATAGCTTACAGTAATTACATGCAGTTGGACATTCCTGTTGCTGACTGGGGGAAGTAGCCTTTTGAGTTTTTCATAAGTTTTCTCCACCACTTACATTCTCAGGCAGTTTGTTGGTACCCTAACATCCAAATCTCATAGAAACCGATGTTGTTTTTATGTCCAGATACTTTTATAAACAATGTATGACTACTTAGCCACCTGTGTTGGGTCTTTTTAGCAGGGAAGGGGCTACAGGGATGGCTCATGTGAGAAGCTGCAAGAAGCTCCCCTCTACTTTAATCAATGAAGGCAAAGTATTTACTTACGAAAGAAACCTCGCATGATTAATAGCTTGAAGCTTTGTTCTTAACTTTTTTTCCCTGGTTTACATTTATTTTACTTTCACAATTACAATGAAATTTATCGAGTAATGAGAACTCATGTTGACTAAAAATATTTAATGCTTTACTTTTCAACTTAAGACTTTTTTTTTTTTTTCCTGTGATAGCTTCAAAGAGCATACAGCTAGCTCCTCACTTCTCAATAGTTATTATTACATGAAAATATTATAAATATTGAATTTTGATCTTAAATGGTGTGCTTTTTTAAGTCTCTATTGTTAGATTAATTATTTACATGTTTTCCCTCCTGTTCTAACTTCACCTAACCACTCTTTTCAGCTACATATTTTTACAGTATAGTGTCAGAGGGTTTTGTGAGAAGTTTTAATGTGAAGGAGAAATAATGTGTGAAATACACACATGATATACTCTGGATGACTCATTAGGAAGTTACAGTATGCTTAGATGAGTTGAAATGTATTAACTTTAAAAAGCAATTCTAAATCCCAGAAAATCATTAACCAAACTTCTGTCTTTATATGAGTGACTCAGTTGGCATGACTGTAGATACGCAAATGTAAAGTCCAATGTAAAGACCAAGGAAAGAGCAAAACATGTATGAGGCAGCGGTGCAGAATATTGCTCTGGGAAGTGATATAAGCAGGAGCGCATCTTATAACAAATGCTAGCTGCCTCTGCTAGTGGGAAAGGAGAAAATTCATGCTACCAGCATAGTTTTCTGGAGACATTTGAGCCTCAACATTCTTGAAAGCCTGTAGACCTGAAGAAATTTGTCCTTTTTTTTTTTTTGTGTATGCATTGTGTACTGCATTGTATAGTTGCATAAACTGATATATTTCAAATCTTAGATTATAGTATTTGAAAGTTAGGCTGGAATGATGTAAGTAACTAGCATATGCAAATCACATTGGTTGACAAAAATATTTTTTTTCTGTTTTAAGCACAGTATCAATAGAAAAATTCAATCCACTCCTATGATACAGATTTCTTTTGAATTTTCAGGGTAATTTGCATTAGTGGTAGCATTGTGAATGCAATCAATATGACTGACTTGGTTTCTAACAATGTTAATAGTCCTCTGTGTATTATTATAATGAGAATTGTATCTACCATCATTATTTGCCTATTATTATTGTGCTGTACAGAAAAGCTAGTTTTGCATTAACCAAAAAAATAAAATGCATATTTGTATTTAACACCATTCAAGAAAGCAGTCCTTACTTCTGAAAATACCTCTTAGAAGCTGTCTCATGTGGGAAAGTTTGGCAGATGGCAGAACACAGAACCTGCCATTCACAACAAAGAGCAAAATAAAACTCAATAAATTCTCCATGGATGCTGCATAAGTACAAAAGCACCATTTCTTAAACATGAAAAATAGTGCAATGTGAAAATCCTTAGATGAATAAAAATCTACTCTACACAACAGACTAATGTGCCAAGTGTGCTACAAGACCTTATTGTAATTAATATAATTGCCAGCATGAGAAAAATATTATTTTTTACTGTAAATTGTTTAGCAGGCACAACAGTTCAGGAAAAATGTGTTTATTTTTCTACCTATTATAGTTGTCTATCATTCTAAGAGGTATGGGAAACCTTGACATTTTTTAAAACAATCTTTTTTTAAAGGTTAATTATATTCATAAATACTCCACATGAACTAATTTATTATGCTGTTAATCTTGAATATTCTAAAAGCGACACCAAGCTGTGCGATGTGGTTGACATGCTGGAGGAATGGGAAGGTATCCAAAGGGACCTAAACAGGCTTGAGAGGTGGGCCCCAACAAACTGCACTAAGTTCAATAAAAACAAGTGCAAGGTCCTGCACGTGGGTTAGGGCAATCCAAGCACAACTGCAGCTTGGGAAGAGAACAGTTTGAGAACAGCCCTGAGGCAAAGGCCTTGGGGCTCTTGGTTGACGAAAAGCTTAACATAAATTGGCAATGTGTGCTCACAGCACAGAAATCCAACTGTATCCTGGGCTGCATCAAAAGAAGTGTGGCCAGCAGGTCAAGGGAGGAGATTCTCCCCTTCTACTCCACTCTCATGAGACCCCACCTGGAGTACTGTGTTCTGTTCTGCAACCCCCAAAAGAAGAAAGACGTGGAGCTGTTGGAGTGAGTCCAGCGAAGGGTCACAAAGATTATGAAAGGGCTGGAGCACCTCTTCTATGAAGACAGGTTTAGAGAGCTGGGGTTGTTCAGACTGAAGAAAGTTCCAGACAGACCTTATTGCAGCCTTCTAGTACCTGAAGTGGTCCTATGAGAAAACCGGAAAAGGACCTTTTACAGGGGCATGTAGTGATAGGACATAGGGTAATGGTTTTAAACTGGAAGAAGGGAGATTTGGATTAGATTTTAGGAATAAATTATTCACTGTGAGAGTGGTGAAACACTGGAACATGTTGCCCATGGAAGTTGTGGATGCTGCATCCCTGGAAGTGTTCAAGGGCAGGCTGGATGGGGCTATGAGCAACCTGGTCTAGTGGGAGGTGTCCCTGCCCATGCAGTAGGGTCCCTAGAACACGTACACGGTCTTAACAACTTTCTAATATTTTCTTACGATGATTTCCATAGCAAGTGATGAACATTTCTTCTCATGATTGGTGAAATTAATAATCTTAACAATTATTTGAAGTCAATTTGAATATACGTTTTCAAAAGTAATTTCTTTCTTCTTATTGAAAAACCCTGCCCACATGGAACCTACTTAATTCTTCAGGAAGGCAAAAACAGGCATACGATTATCAGTTTCCTCATGTTTTTTCTTGCAAAGAAAAATAAATGACACTGCTACTTCCTTCTTGTTCTTTCACCTCAAAATTACTTTTTTTTCTATGTAATTATGAGCTTTTGAATTTATATTTGTAGTTAACTACTTCCACTGTGTTCTATAGCATATATATAAAAAAGGACGTATATACAATACAGAAACATACCAGCAGATAAAATGAAACATTATACTAAAAAAACCCAAAAAGTTGCAATGGTATTTTTTGTCTTGCACTAAAACAAATGAACAAACAAACAAAACAAAACCAAAAACAGACCAGCAGCTGATGTGTGTGTGTGCTCCTGCTGTTTTTTTCCAGGATGGTATGCAGTTCTTCCCAGTCCCATTTCTTCCTCTGTGACTATTTCATGTAACAGTGCTGACTCAAGACAATTTTCTCAGACACAACTTTATTCTTATGATTTTTGCAGATTTTTTTACCTACTCCCTTTTTGTTAGTCATGCAGTAACACTTATTGGAAAAGGCCATGGAGAATTGCCCAGACTAGAGCTGGAAGCTTTTAAAACAGGTTTTCTGGAAAAGCTCTTAACCCAGTAGCATTGAGCAAAGAATGACAGTACCAGCAAATAAATATTTAAGTACCTGTATATTTTCTTTCTTCACAGATTTTGTAGATGCTTGGGATCAGTGCCAGGACAAAATACACACATTACCTACTCTACAACTTCATAATCTTCTACAGATGAAGAAGCACCTCTTTGTTGTTTTTTTATTTGGTGGTTTTTTTGTGGTTTGTTTTTTTTTTGTTTTTTTTTTTGTTCTTGCCTTGATCTGCTTAAAAGTTTCAAATTTAGTTCTTGCTACCGTTATCTGCAACTCTGTCTTTTGAACTGGATTGTTGCAATGCAGACTGCATGGTGGTATTCTGAGCTTCCACAAGAGAAACTACTGTTGCTGCACAGTGTTGCTATCTTGTCCTGGAATGAAAAAAAAAAAAAAAAAAAAAAGCTAAATGATACCACTCTATCACCTCTGTACTTCTGAGTGATAATCAGTGTGCTGACAGTGATCTATAGGACTTGTTCTGTGTGGCTGTCCTGGAACTGTATGCTGTCATGGCCCCTGGGACCTAATGAAGCACCTGAACTTGCAGTTTCTAGATCAACATTCCTGGAGCATATTGCGCTCTAGTGAAATAAAGGTCTCCCAGAAAAGAAGTAGAGTTGAAGAACAGACAGGTGACTGGTTCTTCTTCGAGGGTTCATTTGGCAGGGGAGTAAAAGGTATGTAAGTCTCTGAAGCTGTTTTCTCCTACTAGGCAGTCTGCAAAAATTTGGAATGGAAAATTTGCAAAAAATAAGGATTGTGATAGTATGTCAGATATTATTTATTTTCAAGTGCAAGACAACTAGAATATTTCTAAATTTAACTTCAAAAAATAAAGAAAATTACAATATCCCTTTTTCCTGTTCAAAATCAGGAACTGATTTACAAAAGAAGAAAGGCTGTTAGGGTCAAGCGAAAAATTGAATCATGGACTGGCATTGAAATCAATGGCAAAATTCCAATCAGCTTGTGAAGCACAAAAACAGATCTTAAATTTTTAAAGAAAATCTACAGGAAAGCAGATGGTGTCAATTTCACTGAAATCCAATAAATTAGACTGATGAAGAGATTCAGTCTTTATTGCTCTGAGCCAGCATGAGATACTGATTTCCAGTATGATCATTATAATTATTTTATATGTGTAAGATGAGGCATATTAGAGTAAAGATTTTAAACCATCTAAAACTTGTGCACATAGACGAATATTGTTACAAAATCTTCTAATGCTGTCCTCTCATTGCTAGTGTAGAGCATTGTCATGCCAGTTTTTGAATTGGCTGTATTTTAGTCATGTTCAAATTTGGTAATGGTACAAATATTTTTTTTCTAGCCATGTTTTACCAAACAAGAGAGCCCTAGGTGCTACCATGACGTCCAGAGAAATATGCATGAAGTGATAATGTGCCCTGTACTCTGTGAAGAGAGCTGAAAGACTATTACTGGTCTGAGTCCCCATCTTGAGACAGAAAGTGTCCAGAAGGGTGTGAAACACAGCCTTTTGCCTCTTTACCCCACTGGCAAATTGTAGACAGAGCTTGCCTCAAAGCTTTTGCAAAATACCCTTTTTGTGTCACTGTTAAACATAAAACATCTCCTGGAAAACGTCAAGCAAACACTTTGTGGAAAACTTTCTGAAATTGTTGAGAAGTTATTCCCTTTCACTGTTACTAACCTCCACTGTCTAGCTGTCAGTAACATTTGGGGCCCCATTAAAAGTTAAAATAGTTATAAACAATTTAGTATGCTGCAATACTGAGTAAACATAAATACTTACAGAGTTGTCATGAAAAAAAAATTATATTGGCAAAAAGAACCTTAAAATAAAGTGACATTGGATGAAACAAAGCAAAACTTACCTTCAATAGATTGAAGAACCTGTAGATATTTACTTTTAAGTCAAACCAAGTGGAGATTTTTTAAGCTAGTTTGTGAAATGGAATATGAAGCAGTAATTCTACTTTCTACATAACTGGAACATAAGAAGTTCAGGTTTCCAACTCAGAGCTGGGGAAAACTACCTTTGAGTAAGTTGATTGTTAAAAATAGACTTGGTTCCTTATGGAAAAGGAGCCAATTGATAATTCTATCAAATATTATTATAAGGCAGTACGACTACTAGCAACAGCTTTTTGGAATGTATTTAACTACAGGAAACAAGAGCTATTGATCTCCAGGTATAAGAAATTAAGTAAGGAAGGGAAGAGACCAGCATGCCTGAGTTGAGACCTGTTGTCAGACTAAAAGAATGAACTGCATAGGAAGTTCAGTCAGGGACAAGTATCTTTGTAAAAGTACATGGGTGCTACCTAGTTGTGTAGAGATGAGGTCAGGAAGGCCAAGATGCAGCTGGAGCTGAAGTTGCCAAGGGATGCAAAGTATAGCAAGAAGGGCTTCTACAGGTATGTCAATCAGAAAAGAAAAGTTAAAGGAAGTGTATCCCCCTGATGAGCAAGGATGGCAAACTGGTAACAACAGACAAGGAGACGGCTGAGGTTCTCAACAATTTTTTGCCTCAGTCTTTATCGGCTACCTCTCTCCTCACACCTTCTGAGTTGAAAGACCTCAAGGTGGGGACAAGGGGGACAAAGTCCCTCCCACTGTAAGTGGAGACAATGTTTGTGACTGCCTGAGGATCCTGGATATACATAGAATCATAGACTAGTCAAGGTTGGAAAAGACCTTCAAGAGCATCAAAACCAACCATCCACCCTACAACCCCTAACCACTAACCATCTTATGAAACACCATGTCTACCCCTTTTTTTAACATCTCCAAGGATGGTGCCTACACCACCTCCCTGGACAGCATGTTCAAATGCCTCACCACTCTTTCTGTGAATATTTTTTTTTCCTAACATCCAGCCTGATTCTATATTATCACTAATAATTGGAGAACGTGGATACAGAAGCAAAGGTGCATGACCTTCAGTTAAGGATAGTATTTGAGGATTAGCTGGAACCCTTTGACTTTACAAGCAACTGTGTCCATTAGTCCTGTCATTTATAGTTTGATTTTGAAATTAATTTTATTAATTGTCCTTTTTTCCTTCTATATGAAGAAACTCTGGTTTAATTTTTAAATGTAATGGCAAAAGCCTTCAATATGCATTAGATCTTCTTTTTCTCCTAGAAACAACAGCCTTGCAGCCTCTTTAAAGCTGACTTTTTCCTTTAAGATGCAGTTTTAAAATAGCATATTTACATTTAACAGGGTATTTAGAATATAATTTACAAATTTAGATTAAAAGTAACACTTTTCCTAGCAATCTTCCTTTTTTACAGCACGGTGCTAACGTAGGCAGTGAAGAAATGAACAGACTGCAGTTCTTTCTAGCCCATCTTGAACAAATGCCATTGCTTATGTTCTAATCATTCACTTCACCAAAGTAACTAACAATGAAAAAAAGTTGCAAAGACATCAGTATCAGTATTATATAGCAAAGTGTGGGTGTGATTTATCAAGTAGAATTTACACCACAGAGGATGATGCCTGGCAAATAACAAATTAAGTTTGCTCTTCAAATCACAGATTGCTGTTACATGGCAATAGTTAGTAAAAGGATAAGCAGTATTATATTTCTAGGAGAAATTGACCCAGTAAACAAGAAATTAATTATACCATTACCACAGACACCTGAAGTGTGTTAAGTTGGAAGTTGACCTGGTTGGAGTGGCTGGAGTTCCTTTGAGGTATTTCTTTAATGCTTCCCTAGTGGCTCCTATTACCTCAGGAGCCCCTGGCTTGTCTCTGTAAGACTTCAGGTATTCTGCAGTGTGTCCAGAATATCTCAGAATAACAGGCTGGAGGCCCTTGCTAGCACCCTTTCCCTCAACCTTTAGTCTGCCACCCCTCATTACTAGATGACTGATCTTGAGAGTTTCCATGACTCCTAGTCTGTCATTATTCCTTGTGTCTGTGTTGCAATGTGGTACTCTATCCCCTACCTCCACTGAAATTTTCCTCAGGGTTTACATGCCTCAGATTATTCTTTCTGACACAAATGCAAATTGTTTTTACTTTGACTGGAACTCATTAATACTGTAGAATACTCTTTAGTGAAGATACCGAAGATAGGTTTTTGCAGGCAATGGACAAAATACTGTTTATAGGAAAAATACTTGCGGAAGTACAGAGGCATATGGAGACGATATAATCTAATCAAAGGTACTTTATGTATTGTGTATGAATAAAATAAAAACTTGTATCTTCCTTATTTGTTCTGTACTTGATCTGTGATGCTACTAAAACCTTAGAAAAGTCCTTATCAGTTGTCTAATGAACACTTATAAGAGAAATAGATAGTATATAGGAGACAATTCAGTTCTATCTCATTCTAGTCCAATGTCCTGTTAAGAGATTCATGGGTGAGATTGGGACTTTAGGTTATCTACATTATTTCTACACTTTTTTTTTTTTTGGGAGGGTGTTGTTTTGTGTTGTTTGTTTTTTTCTTCAGAAGGAAAATCATACAGTATTTTAAAATAATTGCATTTAATTTACAGGTAATATATTCAACATAGTATGAATGAGTGAGCTCAGTTAATAGAGTGAATGTTTGTATTGAAGTCCGTTTATTCCAAGTTCAGCACTGCTGTCGTCTGTGAGTAAAAATAGATGTTTCACATACTTTTGGAATACTGGAAAACATTTACTTTGTGTACCTGATTTCAGTGCTGCAGTACCTAACAGTAGAGGCCCAGATTCAGCTATCCAAGTCCTTCAGACTATTATTCAGATATTGGTTATTGAGACTCCAAAGTAATCAGGTATCTCTAAAAGGTTTTGCATCTTATTGGGAGAATGTATATTTGCTTTTAAAAGTTAAGGATAAAGCCTCAGAGCGTTGGTGGGACCAACAGAGATTCTTCATTTCAAGTTTGGAACCTTGCTGTGGTTTGGGCCTAACATGACAACAAAGAACCAGTCATGTGGCCGCTCTCTTACCCCCTTCCCCCACATATACACTGTGTAGAGGACAAGGCCAACAAGTAGGGCTGAGAAAAGAGAAACGGTGAATGAGGGTTCACTCACCATTTATGGTCCTGGGCAAAACAGACTCAACTTGGGGAAAAAATATAATTTAATTTACCAATAATCAGATGCAAACAGGACACAGATAAAACAAAAAACAGACCTTAAATACATTACTTTCACCCCTCCCTTCTTCCCAGGCCTAAATGACTTTGTTCCCAATTTCCCTACCTGCTTCCCCCACGTGGCACAGGGGACAGGCGATGGGGTTTAGAGTCACAGAATCACAGAAAGTTTGGAGTTGGAAGGAACCTTGAAGATCATCAAGTTCCAACTCTCCTGCATTGGCAGGGACACCTCCCACTAGAATAGGCTGCTCAGAGCCCCATCCAACCTGTCCTCGGACACCTCCAGGGATGGACCCCCCACAGCATCTCTGGGCAGCCTGTTCCAGTGTCTCACCACCCTTACACTGAAGAATTTCTGCCTAATCTCTAACATAAATCACTCTTATGTCAGTTTAAAACTGTTATCCCTTGTCCTCTCACTGAAAGCCCCTGTGAAAAGTCCTTCCCCAGCTTTCCTGTAGACCCCCTTCAGGTACTGGAAGGCCACTATGAGGTCCCCCTGGAGTCTTCTCTTCTTGAGGCTTGTGGCATTCAGGATGTACAGTGCTTGTCTCGAACAATCCAAGACATAAGCTTGGACTTTGGCACTTAGGATATCTGTTGTCTGTCTTGTGGCATCTGATGAGTTGAACAACATCGGCTGATGAACTAAAGAGATGTCTCAGCAACCCACCCAGCCCCCTCCTGCAAGGAGTACCTGAGAACTGGGGAGTTTAGTGTGGGACATGCTGAGACTGGAGACAAAGGAGTTCTACAGCTGGCTCTGGGAGCAGAGCATCCAGTCATAACCAGCCCTTGATATGGAAACCACCGACGTTGCAGGACAAGACAAGGAGTGCCAGTCTCAAGCTACTTCCTAGGACTGAAACTCCACTGCAAGGAACTAATCCTGCGGTGGTAGTTGACTCAATCTCCTCCTTTGTAGTGGCTGATCTCATCAGTTAACCAAACAAAGACTACATAGCCCCTGGCATCATACCTGCCCCTGCTATCACAAAGAAGATCCAAAAGGTTTTTCCCTATGCAGGGAGAGAAGTGGGGGTGCAGTGGGCAAGGACTGTATAAAAATGTGGGACTCTGTGGGTGCATGGAAGCACTTCTCCACCTGGAACTACTTCCCCACTGACGACATCAACGACATTGCTGGACCGTGGGTGGTAACTATGCTCTTGCTTTCTGTCCTCTATCTCTCTGCTTTCTCCTCTCTTTCCTGTCTCTGTTTTCCTGCCTGTCCTATTCTCCTCTAGGGACTTTTGTTGTGTTATTGCAATAAAAGTTTGTTGTGTGCGTGACATCTGACCTCGTTTGTGTCTTAATTTCACCATTTGTGATCACCTTTATTTATTAAAATTGCCACGTACCCGAATACCGGATCGTGACAAGGCTGAACAACTCCCCAACTCCCTCAGCCTGTCCTCAGAAGAGAGGTACTTCAGCCCTCGGATCATTTTTGTGGCCCTTCTCTGGACACATTCCAACAGTTCCACATCTTTCTTGTGCTACTCCATTCCTAGTCTGTTGTTTCCTGTTGCTCCCTCCTTGAAAACCTCCGAGGATGAAGACTGCACAACCTGTCCACTTAATTTAGAAATCTGCTTCTACCTCAGTAACACCAGAAAGAAATACTTGTGGAAGTGGAAATTGAAACTACAGATAATGGGACTTTATAAGCATGGTGAACCTTTCCCATGAGTTCAGAGGACTGACTAAAATATGGAGTGAACATGAGTTTGAGCAACCACATGTAGTGGACTGTGTTCCTGCCCATGGCACTAGGGTGGGAACTAGATGATCTTTAAGGTACTTTCTAACCCAAAACCCAGTTGTAGTGGTGCAAATTCAAAGTTGTAAAAATAAAACAACCACAACCCTCTTCCCCACCCCCCAAAAAAAAAAGTCTGTGATCTGCACATGATCCATAAAATATCATGAAGTAGATAATAATATTAAAGACATAAAATATGTGGGATGAGTTTCAATATAGGAGACAGTCTGAAGAGAACAAGAAGTCAGACTTTAAACACTGTATATTATCACTTTATGGGGGTAGGTTTTTATGAAGAGGCAAAGAAGAAAATAAACTATCAATCAGGGCATAATTTGCTGTAGTCCAACATGGTCATTGCTAGTAATTAGTGTTTTAACTAATATAAATATAACACACATACTTACCATTCACTGAAAACTACCAGTTTATAATTAATAAGAAATGAGGACCAAGATTTTCTGAAACCATCTTATAAATGTAAGATATTAAATTAGAAATGATGTTTGAGGAATACAATAAGTGCTTCCATATCAGAATTCCTCAAAAGTGTATAAACCATACGAGTTTATCCGGAACAGATATAATATAGTGTTTTCTAATGTTTGTAAGGAGATATTCATACAAATACAACAGACATTCAAAAGGTGGGAAATAACACTGAGGAATTTCAATATGTACATCAAATTAAATAACCCCCCACATTTTCAGTGTAATGTAGACATTAAACAGCATTTCACCATGATTGCATCAGATGTTTTACACAGGAAAATAATTAAACAATATTTAATTATTTTCCTAATTCTGCTGTGCTGATCCTCCTTTACACACACTCCTCGCGTGTGTGTAAAACTACTAAACTCTTTCAAAAGTTACTGTAATGTTCAGAAACTTGAGGAAAATAAATTGCTATTTTTTAATTATTATTTTCCACAGAAAGATTGCATTGGTTTTGCACCAAAGACTTCAATTAAGATTAAAACTAAACTATGAGAGCTAGAAAGCTCAGTATCGCCAAATCAATTTGGCTTAGTAGGAAATTAGCAGAATCAGTCCTAAAATGAATAGAATCATCCCTGTTTAGGTTATTCAGTATCCTCTTGCCCCAGAGAGGTTGTCTTGGACTAATTTGGCACATGGATATGCTGCACTGTATAATGAAAAAAACACTTTTTTTTTTTTTTTCTTTGGAAATCCAATATCCACTGGAGTCATTGAGAGTGGAATTTATCTGATTAAAATGAGAAATCTGCATCTCAGTTACTCTAGGCTGTTGTTTATAGTTAATGAAAGAAAACTTACAATTGTAATACATGATTCATCTGAACTAAGATATATACTTAAGATGAGATTAATCGGATCCTAACATACCTGCTTCTCTGTATTGATTATAAATAAATGCTACTGTCAATACATCAAACACAAACATCCAGACTGTCTGTGTCTGAAGTTAGATGAGAAGTTGAAGGCTTTTCACTAATTGCCATGGCTTTGGATAAAGCTATTTGTGCTTCTGGGTGGAAATTTAGATTCCTTCTAATCTCTTTTTGTTCTAGTCATAGCTTGAATTAAAAAAACAAAACAATACAAAACATAAATATCTATCATAATTTTCACCCATTTTAGGCTCCATCAATTTAGATTATGGGAACTTGAAATTTAAATATTCTTTCTTTCCATTCCCTTTCTTTGTCTACAAGATGCATAAACCTACTCTTTTTAACCATAACTTCTTTAATCACCTGCACTTCAAAGGAAATTACATATACATACTTAAAAATATATTTTATTGTTCTTACTGAGTACTTTATGTGATATATGAAACAGCAGGTATCAGATTGTTTTTTGAAATACCTTAAAAATAATCAATCAAATGTTGCATTTCCTTTTCCTTTTAAAATGAAGATACAGGTAATTAAAAATTCTACAGATTCATTCATATCTAAAAATATATAATGCACCACACATGTATAAGTGCATTTCCTTTAATGGCAATTAACATATAGTACCATATCATTTTTTTAAAGGTGACTATTCTTTGCTTCAAATTAGTCTTAAAAATGACTTGTCTTTAGCTTTAAAAATACTTTACTAACACTCCTTAATTTGATATTGTAAAATTATATTGTATAGTTAATTATAAAGTTGGGACAGTTCAGCCTAGAGAAGAGAAGGTTTAGAGGGAGGTCTCATCAATGTATATGTATACCTGTGTGAAGAGCCAGACTCTTTTCAGTGGTGCTCAGTTACAGGAGCAGAGGCAATGGGCACAAGATGAAGTGTAGAAGATTCCCTCTGAACATCAGGAAACACCTTTTTACTGTGAGGTTGATCGAGACTTGGCCCAGTTTGCCCAGAGAGGTTGTATTCTCTATTCTCAGAGGTATTAAAAAAAAATTAGTCCAGACAAGATTTTGGATGACTGGCCTTAGGAGTTGGAATAGATGACATGCAGAGACCCCTTCCAACTTCAACCATTCTTTCGTTCTGTGATACATGAATCATGTTGGTCAACAAGCAGTGAATCAAAGTACGATAGGATTCCAAAGCAAAAGACTCTAATATTCTAAGATATTTTGTGGTCTATTTGGAAATTATGAAACGTGTTCTGCAGATTCCTAAGGTTATACTGGTTAGGGTTTTTTTATGGCTTGGTATTTTGTTTGTTGTTTTGGTTTTTTTTAAAATCCCATAATTATATATCAGAGTTGTCATGGAGAAAGCATATGAGTGCACAGGTACACCGAAAAGAAATAAGAAGAAATAATAGTTAGCCACAAATATCATGCAACCTAAAAATAATCATGAGTCAAAGGTCAAGTTCAGATAGTTTAGAGGCATTGAGAGATGAAAGTGTGAGCCAACAAGCCAGCACTGGTTAGGATGGCAAGTGTTCTGTGCATAACATAGTAAGAGTTTTATTGATTTTAATTCATATTCTGCAGTAGTTCTATGATAAGAACATTTATTAGTATCAATGGGAGTCCTATATACAGGACAGCTGCAGAATATACTACTAAAAAATACAGGGCAGGTTGAAGAAAGGAATTTTGCCCTTTATTAAGGACTATTGCAGCATTTCTCATCCTTTCAAATAAAATTGTTTTACTTTGTGTCCTGATTTCATTAATTGTCTAATTTTTATCAATGCATTACATCTAGCTCTTTCTCTGCATAAAATCATATTTCTTACTTGCACTCTTGATACTAATTTTTTTTCTGTCCTCCATCACACCTGAAGCTGTAGACCAATAAACAGTGGCATCTTTGTCCACCCTTGGATAAAAAATAACCTAAAGTTCTTCTATTTAATTGATTCTCATAAGTCTAATGCTTAAATTTATTTTTATACATATAATTTTTTTACTACTGCACTTGCTTGTCATTTTTATGCCTATGATATATCCTTAAATAGATATTCTATAAAAAACACCTGCAATGTAGTGTGATGAATATGTTAAAATAATTGAGGTGGCTTAAAACACTTGAAATAACCTGTATATTCTGGACTGCTCAGACTAGAAGTGAAATAACCTCTGCACAGTCCTAGTCTATCTGAAGTAAATTTCTTATTGTCAGCTGAAGAAAAGCCAAAAAATCTCTCTCCTTTGACATCTTCTTAAACATTTGGTATAATTATAATTTGCTAATTACAGCACAATATGGCACTATGTAGTACCAGAAGTACATTTAGAATGAAGAGTGGACCTATGGAAGCAAAGAGATAAAATAGAAGTTCATATTTAGGGCACTCAGGTAAAAACTCCAAGCTATTATATTCATAGCTGTATATAAGAATGTACAAATGAATTTTTAAGATACTTAAGGAAATTTAATTCTTAGCAAGAGTGAGGGATGTATATTATATTACTCTTATGGGAAAATCTCAAAAAAAGAAAAAGAATTTAAGGCCAATTTTGAAACAAGTGTGAGAATCTTTGAAGGTACTTAAAACCCCAGTAACAGGTTTGTAATAGTTTTCTGAGACCCAAAACTGAGAACTTGACTTAAAGTTAGAGAAATTAATTTGTATTTTCTAAGATACAGGATGTTATCAAATCTTCATGATATACTTAGAAGGAAAAAAATATTGTAAACCAGAAAGAGATATGGAAGCAAAACCAAATGTAAACAGACAGAACTAACATATTTCTAAGAAAAAAATCAGTTTGCAAGAGGCAACAAAGTAGGAGTGGAAGTATCACAAAAGAAATAATGTATAAACATACTGTGGATAGTGATGATCTTTAATGGGAAACTGTTGAAGCTGTAGCTTCATCTAACAATAAGGTTGCCTTAAGTAGAACTCTTATTACTCATAAAATGGATATTAGTGGAATAAATAATTACATTTCAGAAGTCATACTTGAGTTTTGGAAGGAAAAAGTATTATTTTGAGCATGGCTAGAATTCAGACAATACAGCAAGTAAATTAATCCGTCTCAAAATACTACAAGCCATTACAGAGTAAAAGTATCAAAGCATAATTAGGAAGTTTAGACTTTATACTTACCAGAAAACTGGTTAGTAGGAATTAATGAAGAAATGATTGACCATGGTGAAGTGTTCAAAATATGTAGTTTTATGTTACTTAAATATATGTATATTTCTTAAAAATATGTATTTATGTTGCAGAAGAGTATTTTATATTCCATGCAGTTGCTGAGGGGAATGAACTGTGGCCTTTCCTCTGCCATTTTCTTTTTCTGTCTTTGAAAGCAGAAAAAGGATTTAAGCCCTTTGTATGTAAAATCTTACCAAAAAACCCAACAATTTTTTATTGTTGTTGAACAGTCTTTTAATTAGTGTATTTTTCTGTAATTAAAGAAATAATATTTAAAATATCAAGCCAGATGAAGGATTTTGATTAAGTAAAATCTTCAGGAGTTTATGTTTTCTAACAATAATTAAACTGCTTATCATTAAATACATTATACTTTTAATGAAGCTATAAAACTGTAGATCATTGATCTGAAAAAAATAAATAAATAAAGGATTCCTGATGATCTTAAAAAGTGGTGAATGAACAGAATTTTGTGTATACACAGTTCTGGATAGATGCAGGTTGTTACAAGTCTTTTAAGTCCACCTGGCATAAGTCAGTTTCATTCCAGTAGGCAAATGGTATTAGCATTAGCAGCTCAATGTATTTGAGGTCACAGGCTTCAGTTGCTGCAGATTGTCAGGTGCTCATCCTGCTGGCATACCAAAGTAGTCCAACACAGGACACCTATGTCCAGAATACAGCATTTTTCTGAATCTAAGCCTAAATCAACATTCCTTCCCTCAGCAAAGCCTGTCAGCCTGAGTACATTGACAGAGTCATTAATTTTTAGTATATTCATAGCACTACTTCTGGTGATTGCTGAAGACGTTTTTGCTAAATACAGTTTATGTTATTCATTGTTGCTTACAGGCAACATCGATGAGCAGCAGGCTGGTGCAAAGCATCCAAACATAATACTTTGCATTCATGTAACGTTTTTCTTTTCGTATCACTAACAATGTTCTAATAAGTTTTCAGAAGACTTTCACTGAATTTGATAGTATCAACCCACAGTAAAACAGAGCAGATTAAATCACAGAAAAGTTGTCTGAGTTTATAGAACAAATCAATGGCAGAGAAAATTAGAGCTCAGATGTTGCTCAGTGGCCACATTAGAGGTGATACCCTTGTACTGTTAGAATGATTTTGTGCAATTTGCAACAGTGGATGATGTTTTACAAATACGTAAAAAAGACAGGTTCTCTAGTAAGAATGACTTAATTTCAAAGGTCAAGCATAAGGACAGAAGACAGTTTCTCAACAGAAAAACAAGGTTATTGAATAATAATGTTGTGAATACAAAGGCAGCTATATCAGAGCAGCAGATGAGGCATGGAAAATATTCTTCTGAACAGGAGAATATTTAGTAGTTTTCAGCAACAAAAAAAGAAAAAGCATATGCTTTTCCAAGGTGACCCCAGGATCCATGGCAACATGGGCAGTTCAGTTTCTCTGTGATAAGTCATTATATGGCATGGGCAATAAGATGGGCATATCTGCCACTTGTAAACTCCTGAAAGAAAAAATCTCAGCTATCAGAGTTGCAGCACATGCAGAGACAACAGGATGTACACAAACAATAGCATGACAAATTGCAGTAAAACTGATGTATTCAACATTCATCAGGTCTTCTGTGCACACTTCATGGGATCCATTCAGAGACCTCAGATCAGAGAGTAGACTTGAACAGCAAAGTAAAATAACCTCTTTGTTGGTTTTGCATGCACTCCTACCTTCCTAAGCATGCAGAGCATATTCACAAAACACACGCTGCTTCATGATTTTACTGCTAGCAAATGTGTGGTAACTGGTTTCAATGAAAACAATAAATCCATTTTTACCCTACTGTCTTCTGTAATAACTGTAATGTTGTTATGCCTTTGCTATAAAACTAGAGATTTGCTTTTGACTTAGGTATTGGTAATGTTCATGGTTCTTATTAATATCAAATTCTGCTTTCTTTCAAAAACAAAACCTCTTGGTTTGAGAGGACCAGGATAAAAATTGTGTTCAGCAATACTAATTGGAGACTCCCCAGGACCTCCACAGCTACTGCTGCCCTGTAGATGTGGCAGTTAACAACAGGGTGGTTGGAGGGAGAACAGCTATGCCTGTGGTGAGGAGAGTGTGGGCCAGGTGACTCAAATGGATCAATCACAGTGGTGCTTGGTATAAGATGGCTCCTGAGAGCACTATCTGCTTGTTTTTCTGACTGCTGTGTTGGCTGGATTGGGGTCTGCTTGTTTATCACCTCTCCCTGTGCTGCTGGTGTTCTTGTTTTCTTGCTGGAGAAGTAAATAATTCATTGAGACAATTCACCTTTCCCTGTCTTCCTGCATAGGACTGGCTTGGCTGTTCCAAGGTTTTTCTGGACTGTCAGTGGGATCTTGTATTCAGGCACAGCCCTCTGCTGCTGAGTCCAGTCTGGGACTTTTCTGGTCAGGAAGTCATTACCAGCTGAGGACCATGGAGTATATATTTATATGTAATTCATTATCATGATTAATACTATTTATAATTTTGTTAAACCTATTCTAGTTTGTATTTTTTTCCACAACTTTAAATTCTCCCTTCCTTATTCTCCTTTTATCTTTCCTGGGGAGGGTAGTGGGTGATAACAGAGAGCATCTGTCACCTGATTATTGGTTAAAACTGTGACAGCTCCATGGGCATTGTTGGTTATTAGATTTCTTTTTTTTCCCCTTAAATGTAGAACAGAAAGTCTGAAGGTAGAGGATGAAGTCATCCAGGACACTGTTTACAAGACAGAAAACAAATTCCCAATGGATTATTTTGTACGGTAGGTGTGAAAGCCAAGTTAATTAAGGTTAATTTACATAAGCTGATCATAGAAAGGCACACAAAATCACAATTAATTGGAAAAATACTTTCTCACACATAATACATCACCTGTTAGATTATGCATTTTACATTAAAATGGTCAATACATCCTTTTAAGGTATTGTCAAAGTGAGACAGGTGGCAGTTTTTTAAAGCAACTGACAGATAAACAAGTTTACATCTGGAAAAAATATGCATTCACTTTTTATTTTTTTTACATTCTCTACTAGTATTAATTATTTTCCATTTGAACTTTGATTCTCTGATATATTTTTCTTTATGTAATCAAATATTTTCCCTCACATAGTGTCTTCACTGCATAAAACAAACTATTCTTCCTCAGCTCAGCCACAAGCCAAATATATTTTAACTTCATTTAAAAAAAACCCAAACAAGTAGCTGATTCAGAATATGTCAAAAAGCAAAGAGATTTTTTTCCCCCCTTGGATGAGTTCTGAAATTTATTCATTCATTATGCATACTATAAATATAAAAGTGGAACCCAGCAGTAATAAGGACAGAATTAAATTGCAGGGTGTCATGTGTAGTTCCTTTTATAGTTGCATTCATATTGATTACATGTAATTTTTATAGCAGACCTCTTTTAACTATATAGGTGAAGATGGCAATTAGGTGTCTGCTGTTGTTCTTTATGTTGCTATGAGAGATCCAGGGTATGATAATTTTTTTATATAATTCTTTTTCTTCTCTTACCCTTTTAACCTTCAGATTAAATACTAAATATTTGTGATTCATTCTCTTCCTTCCCCCCCCCAAACTATACCATTTTAAAAAGTGTATCTGAATGTACTTTTTTCATAGTACTTTACAGTATGCATATAAATGTGGACATATGAATGCTAGTTTAAAATAAAATAATAAATTGTTTGGTATAGTTGTTAGAAGATTTTATGCTTGCCTCTAAATGATGCAGAACCAGCAGCACAACAGAATCACAGAATCATCATGGTTGTAAAGGACATCTGAGATCACAGTGTCCAACCATCAGCATACACAGAAAAACCCCCAAAACAGAACAAAACCAACCAAACAAGAAACCCAACAAAAAACCAAAACAACAGCAACAAAATCAAACCCCAAACAAACATACATAAAACCACCACAAACACACCCCCCAAAAAAAAACGCCCACAAAAAAACCCAAACTGAAACAAACTCATAACCTTGGCCACTAGACCATGCCCTGAAGTGCCACATCTCCATGTTTCTTGAATACCTCCAAGGACGGTGATCCAGCCACCTTCCTGGTGGACCCTGGTAAGTCCCTCCCTAGCTTTTCTGTAGGCTCCCTTCAGATATTGGAAGGCCACTGCACAATATCCCTGAAGATGCCATCTTGTTTGGTCACATACTATCAGGACAGCAAAGAAGCAGAGCAGATATTAAAAAATACATAGGTGTAGGTGGAGGTTCCCGAGTCCAAGGTTCCAGTCAGTCCACAAAAGTCTTCAAGAGGCCAAGCCAGTCCTACCTGAGAAGGCAGGAGGAGATGACTTGTCTCAATGAACAATGTTCTTCTCCAGTAAGAAAACAGGATGCAGGAACACCAGCAGCACAGGGATAGATGATGCAGCAGCTGGCGGGGTCCTGGGACGTCTCAGGTTACTATGGCTGTTGGAATTTTTTGTCCTGGTACTCTCAAATCAAGATATATCAGAACTGATTTTTCATGGCATTTATATTCTAGGTTCCTTTACATGGATAACTGGATTATCAAATCTTTGGCTGTATAGTCTGCTAGTCCTGAACTTAACTGCCTGAACTATCCTGTGCTGGGGTTGTCACAGTATCACAAACCGTGAAATATCAGGTTCTGTATCATGAAACCTGTTTACAATAGTACCCTGTATGTTATAAAAACCATTATAGTTAACAAAAGAAAGCTGAAAGTGCTGCCCCTCCCCACCATAAAAAAGAATCAAATAAGTCTTCCATTCTGTGGATAAATTGTTTGAATTAAGTCATTCATGTTTCAACATTTTTTCAACATTTTTTGTTGCTGTGGGAAGAGATTAGTATAAACAGATACTTCACATGGTAATTTTATCCTCAGATTAATCCCTCCTCATTTTCTGATCAAATCCAAATGAGTCTTCATAAAGAGTTTAAAAAGTTGGGGTATTTTTCCTGTTAATTACAATCTTCTTACATACTGGTTTAATAAAGTTGATGTTTTGCACAAAAGTTCTAAAATACAATTGAATTTAATACCGTGCCCAAGTTAATCTCATGGTCATCTGATATTTCCGCACCAGGAGCACCTACAGAAAATTTAGTCTAGCTATCTTCTCCTGCCTTATGTGACAGTCCTTGTAACTTACTATTTCCATATAAACAAAATTAGATAACCTAATAGAAAGGCTTATTATTTCAGTCAGAAAACAGTTCCAAACTCTAGAACAGATTTGTGAAATCTCCAGATTCTCTACAACCTTGGAAGGTCTTTGACGATAGTCAGCACCATGTGCCTTTCTGCCCCATAGACATCTGTTTTTCATGAAGCTTCAAAAAACAAAGCTAATTTTACCTTTAATCTGGCATGAAGGGTTTCCTGCCAAATGAGCTCCTTTTATCAATCAATTTTGAAGTAGAAGGCTCTGTGAAAAAGGAACAAATGAATAGGATGTCATGCTAAAAGTATGTTAAGAAGTACATGCACAAGCTAGAAAGAATTTCAGAAAGACAATCCCAATCTTATACTTATCACATCTGATTTATTATTTTTTTTCTTACAACCTCAGTGACTTACACAGATCATCCTAGAATTCTATCGCTGCTTTGACGCAAGCAGTACATCATAAGTTGTTCAAAGTGCTTTTTCTAACTTCTCTTGTAAAAGCAACTTCAAAATTATTCTTCTGCCTGTACTGATTAAGGAGTCTTATCAAAGTGGCCTTTTCCCTCTATGTTACTGAATGCAAAACATATTTTACTGAATCAAGCGTAAGATCACAAATGTATTCTTTCAAGCTACAAACTTTCTTTAAAAAAAAACAAACAAAACAAAACTATTTAAGAGTAAGATTTCAGAATAATAGACTTGCCTGTTTGTCATTTGAAGGAGGTATTTAAGCTTAGGATGAAGTAAAGGCAGGACAGGAAGTCTAGGTTCTGTCATTAACTCATATTTTGCAAATCCTCATCAGTTTTGAAATTTTGGTTGTTGTTACTTCTTTTATCCATTTCTTCCTAATTCACTAATACAATTTTCTTGTTTATATCAAGTATGTTTTCTCAATCTCTAGGCTTACCATTTCCCAACTCTTTCTTTCTTTAGCCAAGATTGTCTTTGGTCTTCAAACACATGTTCATGTGTGGTTTTTTTTGGTGAACTAATTGTATTATATTATTTTTTTTCCAGTTGCTGCTGGAATTGCTTCACAGATAGCAAAGTTGTTGGATGGCATTTTTTGGTCTGACCTTTGGCTTTTACCATACTACAGAGCAAACATGAAGGAACAATTTTCATCTTTTTCCTCACTATATTAAATATACCTTGAATAGTCTGAAGTCAGAGATTGTCTTATTGATCTCCCTGAAGAGGTATGTTTTCCTGGCTAAGAATGTCTATATATTTTCCACAGTAGAATGCAATCTTTAAAAGACCCCAAGCATATGTTTGGCAAAAAGAGTGAATTTCTAACCTTTTTTCTTCAGTCATATAGTCTGACAAATATATACATATTAACCTATAACCTTTCTTGCTATCTTTTGCTTGCCAGTTTAATCCACATGAATAATATCTGAGTAATATATTTCTATTATTTGGAATATATTACTTTATCAATAACATATTAATAATATTTTAAGAAAAAGGTAACATGTTTTTGTGCAGGTATTTGTTTAGGTACTTATTAAGTAATGTATTTTTTTCCCTCTGAAAATAACAAATGTTATACTGTGTTCATCACCATCCAGACTCATTCCTGTTTTCATCAAATCTCCTTTGTAAGTAGAAATGAACACATAGAGATATCTTCTGTATATGCCTTTGTTCTTTTGTCTCAAAATATACACCTATCTTAAAAAACAATGGTGTTTTGTTGATATTTAGCAGGTGTTTCATGGGCCTCAGTGATCTGAAATAATTGTGTACTGCAGTTAAGGGAGATGTGATTGTGACTTTTTCTGTCCTATTCACTAACTGTGAGATGGGAAAGTAGTGGCAAAAGTTTTGGGATGGAGAATGGTGGAGAAAAGAGTGAAATGAAATTAGAAGAACCATCTGGAAAAAGTCTCCTTTATCTAGTCTCAAAAAGATTATTGGATAAAGACGAAAAGTGTGAGGGATGTATTCAGTTTTGCCTCTCCCAGGTATCTATCCAATATTAATATTAACTAGACATGAATTGGAATGCATAAAGTAATTTGAACTTCTACTGATTTCAGAAAGACTTGTGAATGTTCATTGCTTTCAGCTGAGCCCTTTGCACCTTGACTGTTTAATATGTTAATTTCATTAAAATATTTTTTTTTTATTGTATAAATCTTTCTTCAACATTACATTAATATGTTAATCTAAATAGATTTCTGATTATGTAACATGGTTTTTCCTTCAAATATTAACTCAGAAACTTTAATTTTAAATAGACATGCACAAATAGCAAGACTAAATTGCTGATCTGACTCTAATCAAAGGTCAATTTTATCAGAATTTTAAAGTACTTTGGGGATAAGACTTACCTTGGTTAAACTTCATGCAGAAGGAAAATTTAATCTGTTGCATTAGCTTCTACCTGCTACTTTATTTTATGATGAAATACACATTAACATATATATTAACATATAAGTCTTAAAAGTTTTTAGATAAATATTTTTCTGCTAGTTTAACTTTTGTGATCTCCTACAACACTTTAGGATTGAAAAGGGATGCATTGATAAAGGAAACAACTCGTTCCTAGGCCATGGTAATCATGGTGGCCTTTACTACCTAGATATCTGCTGGAAGAATGGAACAGCATGACTGAAGCAATCTAGATTTCTAGAATGCATCGGTAACAACATCCTGACACAGGTGATCAAGGAACCAACAAGGAAATGTGCTCTGCTGGACCTGATGCTAGACTGGATGGATGAAGAACTTATCAGGGATGTTAACAGTTGAGGATTGCCTTGACTGGAGAGGCCATGAAACTGTGGAGTTCAGAATCCTAGGAAGAGGAAACAGGGCAAAAAACACGACCACAACCCTGGATTTTAGGAGAGCAGACATGAATCTCTTCAGAGATCTGACTGGGAGAATCATATGGGAGTGCAGATCATAGACTAAAAACCAAGAAAGGAGTTTCAGCAGAGCGCACAGATTATATGGCACAGTACATAGGAAACTATTAAAGATATAAAAGAAACTGTGGGCACAAAGTGTAAAGTTCCACAAAAGCAGCAAAAATTTGTAGAGTTTTCTTCCAACAATGAAGCAGAAACATCACTACCAGTTTAACATTTATTTATTTATTGTTTTCAAGAATAATTTGGGAAATGTATTTCAGCAGTACCCTTCACATTGGCTGATTTGCATAACTCCATATTTTATATACATTCTGACATTAATTCTTTTTTAATTAATAGTCTGCTATTACTAGGCATGCCATACTTTGTGTTTTAAGTGTTTTCTCCTTTATTTTTTTTTCACATATAACAAGATGTCAGATGTTTAAACATTGTTAAGTGTTTTGCTAATTTACTTCTTATCTTTATAATGTCTGCTTTCACTCTTGTGCGGAAATTGTATTCATTATTAGATATTAGAATTTCTATTACTAAAATAGTAAACCATTGCCACTAATTTTACCTCATATCTTTATATCTTTTGACATGGAAAAACTTGAAGATCTCTATGTCTATGAAACTTTTTAATAGATCCAGTACAGAGTGAATTTTTGGTTCCTTCTTTGGTTTTAGTAGTCAATACTAGAAGCAACATTTGCTGAAGTGGTGTATCTCTCTGTGTTTGTTAGCAGACTATACTGTCTTGACAAGTTGATGGCATTATGCTCAATCAGGAACAAGCCAATAGCTGTCTAATGTGTTGCCTCTGCAGTTCATTACTAGACCTGAAAGTTTGAATTAATGCAAAGAAATCAGTTTTAAAATTAGAACATCTTGACATACTCAAATTATTTTTTTCCAAAGGAAGTTAATACACTTTGAACTCCCAGAGATCATGTCCTTACCTGGGACTCATTTTAAGTCAATGGAAAGACTCCATGGAATTCATCTGACCGAATGTAAGAGAATCACAATAACTATTCAAAAAACCAATTTTGACCCTGTTTGTCCATAAAAATCACAACTAAATTAAGTTAGTAAATATTTATCACTCAAGCTGTATATATTTACATATCTAGACAATATAATCATAGTGCCACACACACGTATATAAATATTTATAAAAATCTGTGCATATGATGTCTCTCAGAAATCACTGTAACATAGTCAGATTCATCTGTCTTCTTCTAAATTTAAAAAAAAATAAAATTACAGTGACTTTTATTATAAAGACAATTTAACTTATCAGTTCAACTGCACAACTGTTAGTCCTTGACATTTGTATCCCAAATTAGCTGAATATACAATACCATAGAGTTGGTGCCATATAGTTAGGCTGTAGTCCTTGATTGTTCTTAGTTGCTAAAGATCAAGGTTATACAGCTTGAGAACAAAGAAGGCTGAACTGAAGCTGAAATATTCTTTGTGTCTCACTCAAACCGATGTTCTCATGCTCCTTGCCCCTTTTCAGAGGTGGGCAATCTCATTTGTGCCTACTGCTGCTTATCTTGGTTTTCACTTTCCTTTCATCTTTCTCATACATTTATCAAGATGTCTTGTTTATTTGCAGTCCCTTCTACTAATCTTGAGTTTTTTCTCTTTCTGGCATACCTTTACTTGGGCCACTGCTTACAAGTTTTTCTATATTTCCCACATTCTACTGCACAGTTTGTCCCTTTGTCAGTCGTGTCGTTCATTTACATATGTAAAATGTGCATATATATGCATTTTGTTGGGCAGTGTTACAAAATATTTTTCTACTACTGCTGCTCATCATCAATATTTTGATTCTGGGCTTCTCACAGATACCAGGAGGTTTGGCCAGGGCACTTCTTGCAGTACTCAGGATATTCAGGAAAGGCTTGATCTTTTTGGTAAGTGTACTTTGTAAAACTTGAGTCTTTCATTAGGTCATTGTTAAAATCTCATTTTTTAGAACAACTCACTTAAAGGACTTTTTTTTCCATTAAATTAGTGGTGACTGATTTTGGATCATTTGATCATCAAATGATGTTTTTTCATTAATTCAGGAAGGATTCCAGAAGTCCTAAAGTGCTAGAACTTAATTCAAATGTTGTACTTTCTCATTTGCAAGGCTTTTTTGTGTCATGTCTTGATAATTTATAGTTAATTAGTGTAGCTACTAAGCACTAGTTCTCAGTGTATTCACATTTTTTGGGCTCACAGGTGCTTCATATATCTTCTACTATTTAAATTTCATTATTTCCTAAGAGATTTGGTGTAGAGACTATACACATGAATAACCACTGCAGGGGAGGTAAAACAGGGTTTGGCACAGACTGGTCTAAATGATGTAGAAAAATAAACAAGCTGTTGATGTCTGATGTTCAATACAGCACCCAATTCTAGAATACTTCGAAAGAGAGAAACACACTGTCAGAAGTTAGAATGTCACAGTGTGCCAGTGGTTACTTTTGCATTTGCAAAGAAATGTAGTGCCTACAGACAGAAGCTATAACCTGCTTTTGTTTCAGAGCTGCTCTCCCAGTTTAGTCCTCAATTTCACAGTTACTGCAGAAGACCTAAGCACAGATACTTTTCCAAGTTTCTAACAAAACAGGCAGATTGTGGGGTTTTTTGCTTTGTTTCATTTTAATACCACTTCATAATGCAAAGGAAAATGGATCTGTATAAGTCCATATGTAGCCTAAGTCACAAAAAGTAAACATCTAACCTTATGATTCTGTTTGGTCCCCTATTTCTTTCTTCCATCAGCAGTGCTCCCATACCACTCACTGTGCAACAGTGCTCCCTTAGCGTGAGAACATTTCAAGGTTGAACATGAAGAACTGTATACTTATTTTGCTTTTTACACTGCAAGTCATTCTGCTATTGTCAGTTAATCTGCTGACCTTGCAGAAAGCACATGCCTGCTGAGGCGGATGAGTGATTCCTGTAGTCTTCATAATACTTGATACTCATCTTGTAACAATTTAAGTGTCTGTCTTATTTCTTATTACTTGTATGTAAGTACTTGCAAATTAGGGTCATATATCTTTTATTAATACTATAGAACTCTAATGCTTGACAAAATGTTTGTAATATAAATTTCCCAATAAGATTTGCTTCCTCTTCATTTGTTTTTGTTATATTATTTCCTAAACATCCATTGTTGACCATGCTCATAGACAGGTTTTTGTGTTAGGTGAATCATTGGTCTGTCCCAGTACAGACATTTTTATGTCCCTTAGACACTCAGCATTTTTTGCATGGCTTTATAATCTAGTAGTCTTCACATGCTGTTATATCAGTACCAAACACTTGCAAAACTTGTCAAGAAACTTTAACAAATAAATTATTTTAAATCTGTAGTAGCCAGACAGGTTGTATCTTCTACAAGAAATGGTGCTAGTCTTCTGACACATGCCTTTCGCCATTGTTTTGTGCTACTACATTGCACAAAATTAAACTGTTTATCAGTTAGCGGGGTGGAAATCAAATGAAAAGAAGCCTGTAAATTGAAATTAAAATTCATGAACATGAGGGAAAGTTGCTCCAATTTTTACCCTCTTAAGGTACTTTTATTAATTAATTGTGAAATGTTTGCATTTTTTTTCTTAAAAGTGTTGTGTAAGCATTGTGTAAATAATGTTATTCCAGGCTGCGCACTGAAAGCATTTATCTGTGGCTTTACTGTTAGTAGCCAAAATATATTGCTTCAGTGCTATCACACAAAGTGAGCTTTGAGTTTATTACTTCACCACATTAATTAATTTATTAAAAATTAATGATGAAAAAGCCATTCAAGTGATGTTATATAGACAGCTTCATCTCTGCAAACATATTATTGCTCCATTTATCAGAACCTATATGTAAGATGCACTAAACAATATAGCTGGTAGATGAGGTATGTTTATACCATATGTTGTTAATCTAGTTAATGGAATAACAAATACATAGCTGGGTCTATTAAATGTGCAACTTAACAATACACATTTGTGTTGAAATAATTTATCTTCCATAGACAGTATGATTACATTGTCTTTTTCATCTCAGATAAAGAATGGAGAATGAACATAAATCTTTTTAAAGTTATAATTATGCCATTTCTTGTTTGCTGTCCAAAATTTGCACTAAGCAAAACTCTACACTTAAAAAAAATAAAAATACTTACTTTATTTAAGTGTTTTGTAAGGTTATACTAAATATAACTAAATCCTTAAAATTATAAGTCTTTATGTATTGATTTTTGCTTAACTTCCTTTAAATTTTCTTCTTTCTCTTCCATTTGTCACCATTTATTGCACTGCATCAGTGTGAGTTATCATATTACTTCTGCTCCTCTGAAGTAGCTTTAATATAATGTCAATCTTCTGAGCGGAGACTTTACTTGAATGTCAATTTTGGAAATTGAGATTTGTTTTTCTGCTTTCAGTATGTCATGGTTATTGACCTAAACCTTGTACGCTGGAGATTGAAACTGTACTGTGGTTTTTTATTCATAGTACTTGCACAACTTCCTAGACCCTATTAATTTCTTTTCCTTTATCAGTATTTTTTTCTAGTTAGTTTTTAAAGTGATGTATTTATGAAGCAATATTTATAAATGAACATCTATTAAACTAACATGATAATTATTTTATTTGTTCTTTCAATAATGTAAAGCCTAGGCAGTCAACTTTATTATGTGGAAAATCTGATGTTTAAAAATTCATATTGCAACTGTCCTTTTGAAAGTTCCTGTAAAACTTTAATTAATTTAAGCAAATGAACTATTCAAAGGGAGTATCAAAATCAGTGCTGTAAATATTTTAAGGGAAAATCTCTGTTCTACATATTCCAACTAATTAGTTCTGTTTATACTATTTTCTACTTGAGTATTGCATGTATTTGTAATGTGGTATGTTTATTAAAAAGGTATCTGCATTCGGCAATTTAAAAGACCTAATCAAAAGATGTGGGCATGTATTTGTCAAAGCACTGGGATTTTTCTAAGCTACATCGTTAAGCACTAGGGTGCAGGGGTTACATCATAATGTGTGATTTACTCAGTATGAGTCTTACGAGTAGCTAGATTTTCTGATATCTTAGGCGGCAAGATGTGAACTTTCACCTAGATATGCTTTTGGGAGGGTATGGTGTATTTTCTTCCTAGTAGCTGTTATAGCACTGTGTTTTGGATTTAGTATAAGAAAAATGTTCTTAGAATCATAGAATCACAGAATCATAGATCAGTTTGCATTGGAAGGGACCTTAAAGATCATCAAGTTTCAACCCTGCTGCATGGGCAGGGACACTTTCCACTAGACCAGGCTGCTCAAAGACCCATCCAATCAGTCCTTGAACACTTCCAGGGATGGGACATCCACAAATTCACTGAACACCCTGTTCCAGTATGTCACTACCCTTACACTAAAGAATTTCTTTCTAATATCTACTCTAGATCTACCCTCTTCCAGTTTTAAACCATTACCTCTCATCACCACATGCCCTTGTACAAGGTTCTTCCCTAGCTTTCTTGTAGGCCTCTTTCAGATACAGGAAGGCTGCAATAAGCTCTTCCCAGAGCTTTCTCTTCTTCATGCTGAACAACCCCAAATCTCTGAGCCTGTATTCATTGGAAAGGTGCTCCATCACCCAGCCACCTTTGTGGCTGTCCTCTGGACTCACTGCAGCAGCTCCAAGTCCTTTTTCTATTGGGGGCCCCAGACCCAGACACACTACTTCAGGTAGGGTCTCATGAGACTGGATTAGATGGGGAAAATTGTCTTCCTTGACCTGCTGGTCATGCTTCCTTTTATGGAGTCCATGATGCAGTTGGCCTTCTGAGTTATGAGTATATATTTTTTGCTCATGATGAGCTTTTCATCTACCAGTACCTCCAAGTCCTTTCCTGCAGGGCTGGTCTCAATCCCCCAGCTTGTATTGATACTGGGGTTTGCCCCAAACCAGGTTGAGGACCTTGACCCATTTGGAGGACCTTGAGAAATGAGAATGTGGGGAATCCCTTAATTGCCATGCAACTTTTATGCAAATAGATTTTCAGAAAAACAATTTTTCAAGCAGATTTTTTCACTTGCATTTGAAATACAGCCTGGGGCAGGAGTGGTGGTGGTGTCAACCTATTAAAGTTTGCTGGAAAAGATTATGCTGAAAGATTGTATTTTATGTTGACCAGTTACTGAATAAAGTCCTTTAACACCTTTGAAATTAAACTTTTGTCTCTGTATTCTAGGACACTACTTCTAGGACAATATTGAAGACTAAAGCTCGTTCTTGTTCTCTGTGTCCATTTCTTTCCCATTTTCTTGGCCCCTTTGCCACGCTCCACACAACTAACTTTTTCACTTTTTTTCCCTCACTACTGTTATTTCCTAGTCTGGTAATTAATAGAAACTTTCACGATGAATTTTTAATGCTTTGTTAGAGTCAAGAAATTCTATGACTTTGGTTGTCTCCTTCCCTTTGAGTATTGTAATGAAAGTGTTACATAAAGACAAATTCTTTGTATTTATTTTGAACACAAATAAATATTTCCAATATGTTTTGAGGACAAACAGCCCCTCAATGTGCCATCTATGACTGTTCTGCCAGCACCTACTGTGAAGATCTTAATTTGCCTTAGAGACACATAAGGAAGAATTTTCTCAGACTTATAAGGATTGTGAAATCTTAAGTATGTGCATCAAAGGGTCTGTAGATACCTGAGCAATTTTGCCATGAAAGAGATTAAATTATGAAAGTAAGGATTTTCCAAGAGTTTTGCATTCTACTTGAAGTCCACTATAGGAACTTATATCTCATCTCACTTTGGATCTAAGTCTGTAGAGAAATTTGCGATGCCACTCATTGTAATGCATTTTTAAAAGATTTCACTATCACAGAATAACAAAATCATTGAGGCTGGACAGGATCTGTGGAGGTCATCTGGTGATTAATATCAAAGTTTACATGGGATGGCAGGACATCTAAGAATTGCATTGATAGAAATCTGCAGAGTAAGTGAAGAGCTACACAAGCCATCCAACAATCACTACCAAGAACAGAGTCCTCTCTTCAGATAAAATCATCCTATCATGGAAATAAGTAGCTTTAGAGCCAGGTAGTCTTCCTTTTTGAAAGGACCCCAAAGACATTATTCCACTCCATCCAGTAATGCAACGTACTGACCATTCACTTGCAATATAAAAAATGAAATTAATCTAGAAATTACTGTCTTTAAAATAGACAGTAAACTACTGACTAGTTATTCCCCTAACAGATGAAAGTACCTGCTTGGTGTCCCTACTCTGTCAGTTTGTGCATACAAGAAGACTGTCCTAATTAGTCTATTTGAGTTGGGTTTACTGGTCTTTGAACTTTTTTCTGCTGAATTTTGCATTCACTGAAGCAGGGAGCTGAACATGAAAGTTTCATTTCCCAGCTGTGTGCCTTAGCCTCTAAGGCTGTAATGCCATTGTTTCTCACCAACTGAATTAATAATTTATTGCTGCAAACTGGAACAGGTCCAAGAAGAAAGGTAAAGGCTGGACAATATTTTCTCTTGGTTAAGTGATTAATCTCAAATGAAAAACGCTCAACTTCTGATCACTCACTGGTCCGAAGTTACAAGGGAGGGGAGATGCACCAGTGATTGGTATAGGTATGCAGACATCCAAGAATATAAGTTTGCTGAATTAATAATTTGTGGCTAAAAAAAAATAATTTTTCCAGCAGCTGAAGCTATAGCAGCACAATCAAGGTAATTAAATTCATGGCAGATTGAAATTAATATTTATCCCTTTCACATTGTATAATTTTGCACATTACATAAGCTTGTGTTGCATCATTCTATGGGAAGTTCTTCCTGTAGGTTTTCCAACTGGCACACCTGTGCCCTGGCTATAGCCAAATACTGTAATCTGGAGGATTACATGTTTCTGACAGGTAAAACACTTGCCTTTTTACTTTTACTGATGTTTGTTCCTCTGAAAATAATTTTTGCTTCCTTTGCAATATGTTAATACTGTTCGCAAAAGTCAATCCCCCACACACTTCCTGTCAGAGCTGTCACTAATCAGCTATTTTTCTGTCTGCCTTTGAGCAGTTGACTGTTCTTGTCTAAAAGTAGCCTCTCCTATGTAGCCATACTCTTGGTTTCCATCTTGATTACTTACACCCTCCTCCAAAGTACTGACAGTTGTGTAGTCCACGAATCGGAAAAATAGATAAGTCCCTATCTATACTTATTAATTAGTACTAAGGTATGCTGAGCCTAGATAATCCCCTGCATCTTTGCACATGTTTCTCTAAATAACTTGCAAGATATTTAGGAGATAGTGCATTGTGAGAGTTGTTTAATTTGAAGTTATTTAATTTGTACATGTACATGTGACCCTGGCATGTGAATACTGTACAAATCCATAAAAACTTCCTTCAAATGCAGTAGCTTACACCCTGTATATATGGTGAACTTCAAAAGAAATAATAGAGCAAGTTAGTTATAAATAAAATTTTCTAGTGACTAGAAGAGTATTATTAAAAACCACAACAAGTTTGTGAAGTCTCTAACATTTGTGGCTATACAGAACAGTTATCTGTCAGGAGTGCCATGTGTATAATTGTGCTTGAGTTGGAGTAGATTAAAAAAAAGACAAGTAAAGGGAGAATGTAGACAAATGCATCTCCAAAGAGAATCAGTGAAGGTGAATGTAAATTCTTTTTATCAAAAGACATTCCAAGGATCTGTTCTTTTTCTCCTGAATACTCTAAATGCTTGAATACATTTTACACTTTGATAGTATTTGTTCCTAGGTAAAGGACTATGCTGCCATTCAAATGAAGTAAAATACACATTTATTTATTTATTTCCGACTGTATCAGTAATATTTTCAGGATGTTCTTGTGCAACGAAAAATTCTTTAAAATATTGGGGTTTTAATTCCTAATTGGGAAAAATATGTGGCTTGACAGCAGCAAATAGAAGTGAAATATGAATTGTATCTTGATGGAAGGATGTGTTTGGAAACTGAAATTTAGACTACATTAAAAACAAGGGAAATATGCACGGAGCTTGCAATTTATTTAACTTTTTCAGTGGCTAATTTGTGTAGAAAAAGGTTCTGCATTACTACTAATTAAGCACTCTGTGTATCTACTTCATCAATTTCTAAGAAATCAGAAAGAAAAGAATGAGAATAATGAAGTTAACTATGGGAAAAGCTAGCAGAAATCCTCAAGATTGGAGTACTCTCTCCACTACTGACAGATCTTTTTTATATTTTTGTATTATATTTTTTTTCTGAAGCAATGCTGCATTACAGCACAGCTGAAAACAATTTGTGAAATGGGTAATTTTAAATGAATAATCTTCTGTAGATGCAAAGTAATCAGCACATTTCTTCAAGAAATATAATTGGAACTTAATAGAAATGATCATATAACATAGCCTGGTGAACTGCAGAAGAGGATATAATAATTAATAACTTAGGGTATTTCTTAAAAGCTTCTGAATATCTACTATTTCTAAATATACAATACAGAAAATATTTTTTATATCTTTTGTATTACCATATTAGTTTCATCTGTTTGACATTCTTCTGTAATTTCACAGATTCCTCTGCTAAATTGAAGGCTGTACCATGGCGCATATATATATAT